>NW_009953801.1:785677-795037 GCF_000747805.2 Chaetura pelagica
AAATAATGTCAAGTTGTAAAGTCAGACAAAAACCACAGCTACGGACAAGTAAAAATTGACACAATCTCAAAAGGGAGAACAGAGCAATTGTAAAGGACCAGGAGAAGAAGAATTAACAAAAGGAGATTTCATCTAAACAAACGTATTGTAAACAGAAAAATAAGAGAAATTACTGGTAGGTTCAAAGGGCATTCAGCTACCAGAGACACCAGGGAGTGGGAAGGGCACCTGTTCACCTCTTTCTAGCCATGCCTACAGTGGCTTCATACCTCCCACAGAGTGGGGAGGTTGACAGGGAACTTGCAAAGATAATAACATTAGAGATCCTTATCAAGATCTTTCAGCAATTTCACCCTTTCAGTTATCTCATGGGACAGTTACTCTCATTTTATAAAGAAAAAAAACCCACAACATATAAGCATAAAACCCACGAGCTGACCCCAAAGACAGCTGTTCAGAGATTTTTCCTGCAAAGAGTCCAAGCCATTTTAAGTGCAAATTTATTCTTTCTTAAGTGCTTTTTGATTTTATTGCACTTACTAATATGCTACTCAATATTAGCAAACTCATTAAATAAAATCAAACAAACAAAAAACCCAAATCCAAGAAACTGGAAGAAACCATGTAAAAGGACTGCCTAGCAATGGGATATTTTGCTGTTGTTGTTGTACTTTCTGAGGAAAAGCTCATAAAACTGATGAATACACTTGATTAGTGATGGGACAAGACAAGGATAATGTGTCCTGGTGCTGACAAATGGAGGAAATTTATGAAAGAGATTTTGAAGTGGGAGGAGAGAGTAAAATTTCTAGAAACTGAATCAAATTAAGAAGAACAGGTAATATTTAATTTTTTACTAGAAAAGAAGGAGAATGCTTGAACATACTACAACACTTCTGTCTATGATGCTTCAACTTTTGTGCAGATGTGTTTGCCATGGGCAAGCCTGAAGCTCAACTGGACCTGAAGAACAAGTAAGAAGTAAGAGAGCATCCAGAGGAACACCTACAGCTTATTCATCACTGGCTCTTCCAACTTGCAAATGAGGAAGGGGGCACTGAAATAAGGAGAGAATAGAAAGAGCGAATACCTTCCCTTCCCTTCTTTTTGAGATTTAACCTGAATACAATTAAAATCAGGAGCAGGCATTGTTTTATGCAGTCAGGCAACGGACCTCATCACGAAGCTGGTGTCAATACCCTGCACTCAGGTAACCCTGGTCTGCAAGACAGGCAGCCAATCCTGTTCACCCCTGGGGAGGGCCAAGCCTCTGTGCACACTCTGTGCTGCACCCATGGCAGCTCCTGGCCCACTGCACACCAAGGGAGCCTGGTAATTACAGCCTCTGAAGGGCTATTGCCTCAGCAGGCAACGTGGTCAGCATGGCATCCTCTTTGTGCATCTACCTGCCTCTCATTTCTGTTCTATAGGACAGACTTACAAACATTTGAAAATTATTGTTTTAAACCCACGCTTTGCTCTGCTGATTTTCTTGCAAGTTGTGCCTGTTTATTCCACCCTTGGCTTCCCTCCCTGGTCCAGCTGGGCTGTGCACAAAGCCCAGAGGGGCACACCTTACAGAGGCTCCAGGGGCACAAGGGAACACATGAGGAACATCATCCCACCTGTGCCCTGGCTGTGTCTGCAGCACGTGCAGACTTACAAGGAGTTTGGGCTGAGGGTGGCACGTACAGATTGGTTTATTGACACTAATCCTTCCTCATTGCCCTCCTGCCCTGCAACAGGAGTGAAAGCATGAGCTGCTTTGCAGGCCAAAGGGAAAGCTGATGACTTGCCTGCATGATTTTGTAGCTTGCTTCCCCTTTCTATGCCCCAGATGGTGTTTGGAAAGAGATCAGATGTAGATTTTCATAACAAAAATTGTTGTGATCAGATACATTTAAAAATCACTAACTCTGAAGTCTAACTACTTAGATACTGAAATATGAAGCTTCCCAAGCCTTTTTGGAGTTTCTTACTTAAAGAAGTTGCTCTTGGTCTTTACAGAAAGCACTTAACCAAAGAGACCAAGGGACAATTTCCAAGTATTTACAAAGCTTGGCTCTTTCTTCCTAATAATTTGTTCAGTTTGCTGAGCATTTCAGTGCCATGTAACTGCATCAGCTAAAGAGCTACTTCTCTTTTTAGATTCATTTTTCTCCAAGAATGTGTGAAATCCATAAACATCCTACCCTTGATTTCCCCTCTTCCTTTCCTCAAAATCCTTTATTTCTGTTATTTCCATTTGCAAAGGTGTAAGACATATGGTGCTTGTATTAATAAAAACATTGAGCCTAACTGTTAAAGCTCAAAACTGATATGGTACAGAATCATCACTAAACATTTAAATGACAATGATGCCACCTGACATAGGTATATTGGAAGTCTCCAAGAAGAAAGCATTAACACTTGCTGCTTCTGTTTGTAGCTGGAGTTCCTGACACTCAGTCACTGACTCCATGGAGAAAGAGGAAACAAATGGCTGACTTGGAGTACAGACACTTAAGGACAGATCTGTGATGTGAGGATGTTAAAGGAAAAGGATGGGGAGTCACAGCAGCAGTCAGCACAGTATCACAGTCCATAGACTACAGCTGACAACAATGACACTTTTGCTAGAGCCCCAAAACTCCTGTGAGCACACAATTGTGATATGCTGCAACAGAACAACATGAGATAGCAGCTTACACAGTGCTCAGAAAAACACCATAATCCTCTTACCGGCAACACAGGAAAAGAGAGCAGATTTGTGCTGGAGGGAACTAGGTCTCCTCTCTTTAGAAAGTGCTCTTGAATTGCTTGGTTCATATTTTTCAGCAGTAATAAACATTTTATGCAACTTTGGAGTGATGCCCTCTGGAATCATACGTGGACTATGCTGGTAGAAATGCAATGTTTTGCTCCCTGAGATAGCTTTGTGGATGCTCCGTTTGTTAGACTGGCTTTGGTTGTAAGTCTGTAAAAGAGAAGATAAACCACATCTTGTTGGGTCATTTTTTACACATGACTTGGTTAGAAGTAACAGAACACTTGAGTGAGTGTCTATGGGATTTCTCTTTAATTTATATTCCACCACCAAGATGATTTTTGTTTTTCTTTTCTTCCTCAAACAACTAGAACAAAATGTGACCCAAGGCCCCAAGAGTAAATCATATTCCCTCTTCTGTGAGTATTGTCAGCCAGGTCACCATAACTGCCTGTTCAAGTTCTTGAAGTGCACCTTCAAGAAGAAGAGCTCTAATCCTAAAATATCTAAGTCAAGTAAAATTTGAACAATCATAGTTTTGTGCCCAGGTAAAACATTCAAAATAAACATAAAAAAGCAAGGAAGTACCAAAGAACAGCGACTGTTCTTTAAGCTGCAAACAATATAAAATAAAAACCAAGGTACAGCTTTTGACACTAAACAGATCAGAAGTAGGCACAGCACTTGAGAGAATGAGAGAGACAACTGTTGCCTGGGGGAATTTAAAGATCAGAAGTAGGCACAGCACTTGAGAGAGACAACTGTTGCCTGGGGGAATTTACACTCTGGAGTAGATACAGGGATGATGTGAATTAGATTACATCAGAAACAAAGAAAAGAGGTCAAGCAGAAAAAAAGGCTTAAGTTTATTTGTTAATGTCATACATGCTCCAAGTTGTAATTACACTCCCTTTTTATTGTGCAACAGAGAAACCATGACAAAGATAAAGAAACCAAGGAAAGAAACTGGACCCTCCTCTTGAAGTTTCTTGTCCTAATGCTCTTTGGGTCTCTGTGACAGGTCAGTGCTGCAGACAGTATGTCCAGCTCTGAGTATGACAGTATGGCTGCTATGCTCTTTTGAGAGAGAAGGTGTCTGGAAGCCAGGATTAGAGACAGTTGCAAAAAGATGCTCTCTAAATAAAACTGGAAGGGGTTAAGAGCTAGCTCTAACAAACTGTCCCTCAAGCATTGCAACAAATATATTTTCACTCCTAGAACAGGCAAAGAGGTCTTTTAATGAAAAAAAATGTCTATTACCAAATTGGTTACTCAACAGAACTATCACTTTGGTGTTACTGAGGGGGCATGTTTCCCTTTCCTTTGTTTCACGGAGTGTCTGCTTGGCCTGGCAGCAGCAGGAAAGGCCTTGAGCTCTCCTGAGCCTTTCTTTTTGCCCTGGCTTCCATCTGCAGCTCCCAGCTCCCTTCCAGACTGACGCACAGGGAGCTGAGCTGGCACAGGATGATCATGAACCCAGATCAGAACACCGTGGTTCTGGGAGTGTGGCCACTCCTGAAGGGAAGAAGATCCAGGAGCCAAAGGCCTGGGATCCCAGGGCAGGAGCAGGGATTGGTGTGCCTGCCCTGGGACAGCCTGTGCTCCCACTTGGGATGGCTGATCCCACAGGAATGAGTGGGGAGGAGAGCAATAAACACTGATGCTATAGAAATTCCCCTCCAATCTCAAAATCCAAGACCTGTGGTGTCCCATTTTTCCCAACAAAATTATGTTTGAAGTAGGTCTGATTTTAAAACAAATAACCAAATTCCCACAAGTTAGCATGAGATCATTAATTACTGAGCTGCAAGTTACGTGAGGGGGAAAGATCTCCAGCTAGAGAGATCCGGAAGGAGATTCAATTAAAAAAACAAAACAACGAAAAACACCAAACAAAAAAATCAAACCTCAAGAAAAACCAAACAAAGCCAACATTGTTAAGCAATTACATTTATTTAATGATCTCAAAACAAACATATCCTATAAAATCACTATCTTACCTGGGGCAAGTTCTGCAACAAATATTTCTGAGAAAACCTGGAGAACCCAGTAATCCAACTACTTAAGTGAAATTCTGAGGAATTTCAGTGACCATTTTCATATCCCATTACAAACTAGCTTTTGGCAGTAATCAGTCTTCATAAGCAGCATGAGAAAACACCCATTTACAAATGCCATTCCCTTTGATCACTTAACTCTCAACCCTTCAAAACTGCCTTCTTCCCCAGGCAGGATTCTTTGGACCCTCCTTTAGAACTAACTCCCTGCTACCTACAAATTCAAACCAGAGGCACAAAATGGACTGGAATAAATTAATTAATAGCAAGACTCTGAAGTTCTGGGTTTACAGTTAGCTTACACAGATCCCAGACTTCTCTGTCATGAAACCTGATCCAATTCAGAACCAACCTTGCAAATAAACAAAACTAGCGAAGAACAAAATCCATTTTTAGCCAGACAGTGACCTGCACCCCTTGCATTCCAACAGGACTTTCACAATGAAACTGTAAAGATGCAGTTTCTATTTCTCTGCAGCCAATCTCTCCAAGGAGTGATGCCAACAGGGACTGCCCTACCCACACCCTGCCCCTCCAGCTTCCTTGGCTCAGGCCCAGCAGCCGTGCAGCTGAGGGATGAAGCTGAGCAGCGTGTGCACAGCTGAAGACCGGTTCTCCTGGCACTCAACTCATGGCTTAGATTTCCAAGGGTACATTAGTTTCCCAAGGGACAGTCTGCACTCAGAGATGATTAATTATACTCCGACTTGAGTGCTGAGGTTCAGGAATTTAGCAAAAGTAGATTTCCACTTAAGCTGATCTCTTCAGGCCTCACACGCAAGTCTGCTGCCACTAAGTCCTTGACTGAATGCGCAGTGTCGTCAGCAGCTCAGAGACACTTCCCACTCAGAGGTTCAGCCTTCTCTCTTCCCCACATTGTCCTGTACCCCTGGGGAAAAGCCTGTATTTTCTGAGTTCCAACTTATCATTTACAAAATAAGTGCTATTAGGAATGAAGCCTTGAAGCCCTTTACACTGAGAAAGTGCACATATTTTTAAAACCATCAAATCATACAATGGTTTGGGTTGGAAGAGACCTGCAACATCATCCAGTCCCAAACCCCCTGCCATGGGCAGGGACACCTCCCACCAGCCCAGGTTGCTCCAAGCCCCATCCAACCTGCCCTTCAACACTGCCAGGGATGGGGCAGCCACAGCTTCCCTGGGGAACCTGGGCCAGGCTCTCACCACCCTCGCAGCCAAGAATTTCTTCCTAATATCTAACCTAAATCTCCCGTGTGGGATATCACACATTCCTGGAATCGCTGCTCAGGATTGCTGTGATCTTTAACAGAGAGTAGACAGCTTTTTGGGCCAGACTGAACAAGTCACTTTGTTCCCCCAGCGAGAAGAGAGCTCCCCACTCACCCGCTCCTCCCGCCCTTCAGCAAGGATGACCACGATCCTGCCCTGCCGCCTGCGACCCGTCCGGCCCATCCGCTGCACCAGGCGCACCGGGCTCTTCTGGGCGTCAAAGCAGATGATGAGATCAACTTCTCCAATGTCTAGACCTTCTTCCCCAACACAGGTAGAGACCAGAGTGTTATACCCACCTGCACGGAAGCGTCTTACCACCTGAAACAACGATTATAATAGATTAGATTGAAGAGGTTAGTCAGGAAGCCCCCCAGACACACTTTGCAGCCCCTCTAGGATCAGCAAGAAAATGGAAAACACTTATTTAAAAGCCAAAAAGCACAGGCTTTTGGAATTGCTCAGCTACTGCCTCGTGAGCAAATACCACACACTAGTGTTATCAACATGAACCTATCAACCCTTCAACTCTAAAACAAAGGGAAAAAACACACCTTATTCTGACCCCAACCCACCATTCCTCTAAAACTGATTTTCCCAACTTTGCAATTCAATTTCATTTTTTCTTTTGCTTTAACTTTGCTAGATCGAAATTTAAGGATAGATTTTATTTTTTCTACCTACAAAGAAAAAAATAAGTCCCCTGAGGAAGTATTTGAGTATTTCGCCAAACTGCTAAATATATTTAAAAATAGTGTTTGTTAATATAACATATTTCTACTTAGACATTCTGTTCAATGAGTACAATTTTGGACACTCTGACGCCAACTGAACTAAACAGGAAATTAATAGTGACACTCAATCACCACCACACAATCTGTAGCAAACTTCATGAAGGTAATGACACAATTAATACTCCTTATCAAAATGTCCTAATACAAGTCTCATCCATTCTTTACCTCAAGTTGCTCCTTTTGTGTGAAGCCTTTTGTACTTTTCCCTGTGGAGTGGCCAACAAATGTCATGACTCTGACCACGGGCCTGAGTCGGGAAAGCATTTCAGCAATTTCTTGCACACTGTCTCGAAAGGATGAGAAGATCATCACTCTGGTATCTGCAGTGCCCACAGCTGTGCTGTCAGTCCTGACTTCACCTGTTTCATCTGAAAAAGCCAGAAAAGCATTTTTAGGCATAATTTATAAATAGTTACCAATAAAGAGGTAAGTACAGGTCATTCCACAAGCTACACGTTCAAAGCTCTCACCTCACTTAATGGGAAGGGTTTGTGCATGTGCACTGCATTTAGATTTTCTCAAAGAAATGTTCTTTAAAAGAAATTTAACTAAGAAAAATAAATAAATCTAAGCATGTAAATGAAAACAAACCAGTAAAGAAAAGTGACAATCAAGAGCTTCTTAGCCTATTTAGACCAGCCTCCAAGAAAATGCTCTGAGATGCACCTGCTCAAACAACTCCAGAAGGGCAGGTCAGAAATGATCAGAACTTCACAGAGCACAAAGATACAAATGAACAGATAAAAAAGTGAAGAAGTTGAAAAACAAAATTTAAAAAAATTATTGTTACTAATGTCAGCATTTCAAGAGCAACAACTGGATCAAGAAGTTCAAACCTCCTAAAACCAGAGATGTCTGAGTGATTCAGAATATTTTGCATATGCTACCAGATGACATTTTTTTCCTCCCTTTCAGTCAAGATGAAAAACAATGAGAGAAAAATGAATGTAACTGAAGGTTTTAAACATCAAATCATGGCTCAGAGAATATAATTCTTAGCAGCAGACTGGATAACTTCTACCCTTAAGCTCCAAAACTACGTTGCATCTAACTTTGCAGGAGGTGATGGTAGCACAGCACTGAGATGGTTTCAGAACAAATTCTGTGGCTATCAAAATCACGAGGCACAGTAGCACTAGGAATGAGTTTACTATCAGTTTTCCTAAGCTGAATTATAATCTAATATTTTCTAAGCAATTATAACAAATTGATCGTGATAGCTTATAGGATATTTTTCCTTAAGCAACTTTTTTGGTATAATTCTTCTAAAGAGAACTTTTTCACACAGAAGATGCACAAACATACAAGACAATAAAGAAGCACTTGAACAAATTAGGAAATAAAGAAGATATTACTTATTTCCATCCACAGGTTCAACTGTTCAGATACATTTTGAGTTGTTAGTACTTACCAGAACTTTTCTTCTTCCAGGATCTGAAGTGTTCTATTACAATTTCCTCCAATTTCCTTAATTTTGGATGGCTGTAGATAAATTCCTTTTTATTTTCAAAAACTGAAAACAAAAGAAAGCCATTAAAGATGTAAGCAAATGTGCAAAAGTATGAAGGTTTAGTGAACTTCAGTTCTTCACACCTATAGTTCTCTAAGTCAGACATAAAAATTCCTGACACTAGTTCTAATTGCATTCACTGAAACCAACAACTCAGTCAACTACTTATGGAAGCACAATTGTTAAACCCAGGTTTTGAGACTTTGCTACTTGTGCTACAGTCAGTGTAAAGGGGTGAATCAGTAACGTTTTAACCTTTCATTTATAATCAAATTTAAAACTTCAAACCTGTTTGAAAGTAGGTAAAACCAATGAGAGACAGATAACAGCCTGGGGAAAACTACCTGGAATGAAGAACACCAGCTGAGTCTATCACAAGGATAACCTTTCTGCAGCTACAAACTGGGTTGAGGTATCTGCTGTTTCATCTGAACAGAAAGCAAGTATTCTGTCCCCAGAAGAGAAATACCAACCTGGTTTACTGTTGTAAACATTTCCACTCTCTGAAGCCAGAGGTGTGTCTGAAAACATGTCTCTGAGCTGCTGATACAGCTTCACAAAGTCCTCATTACGACCAAGTTCATTCTTTGTACGAGTCAGCCCTTTGTGAAACAGATGAAATATCTTAGTATTTAACCTCAGGAGTGAATATAATTTTTGTTTTCCAAAAGACAAGTTTTCTCAGAAGTAACAAGCTCCTTTAAAAAATGTGACCAATATTTTTGGTGTTCATATTTGTGGAGAAAAGATGGCATCATAGAATTAAAACATTAATTTAAACATGAAAATCTTACAAATAAACATTAAAAAGCCTGGTCCTGTGAGTAAATGAAAAAGTTTTACATGAACCATCTAGAAGTTTTAGAGATTTAGGTTTAAAAAACTCATCCAATCCAGAAAAGCTGAGGGTGGGGAGACCCTGGCCCAGGTTGCCCAGGGAAGCTGTGGCTGCCCCATCCCTGGCAGTGTTGAAGGGCAGGTTGGATGGGGCTTGGAGCA
>NW_009953801.1:795183-796653 GCF_000747805.2 Chaetura pelagica
TGGGGCTTGGAGCAGCCTGGGCTGGTGGGAGGTGCCCCTGCCTATGGCAGGGGGGTTGGAACTGGATGAGCTTTAAGGTCCCTTCCAACTCAAAGCAGTCTGGGATTCCATGACTCTATGAAGTGCTGCCTGTTACTCAAAGAGAAGGGAACCTAGACAAAAAGCTAGAATTAACACATTTCTTGAATTATTTTATGTTGATGCTGAAATCAATTTAGTTTCACTCAAACCATAAACCAAACTTACCAGAACCAACAGCTCAGAAGACCTATCTGATAGAATTGTTTTCCATCTGTCAGGTAGTTGGACTGGACAATCGCTATAGGACCTGCATTCTGTATACTGTATTCTGTTCTAGTCAAATATTCTATGCTATGCCAATATCCTGTTTGATATAATATTCTATTCAATAGCAGACAGGGATTTAAGTAATCTGAGAAACTGGGAAGTTTAGGTCTAACAGCAGCACTATACCACCAAAAATGATAGGACAAAGCAGTGCCATTTGACTCCAGCAGTGCTGTAGGTGAAGCAGCTGGTGTAAGTCACCACAGTCACATAGCTAAGAGTCAAGCCAGCTGAAGCAGGAACCCTGAGAAGCACAACATGGGGCAACCTGGACAGCTGGAACCTTCCTCTCCCACATCCTGTCTTTAGAAGGCACTTGCTGTTGGACTGGCATTGCCAACTGGAAATATTTCCCCTCAAAAAAAGCTGTCAGGACCAAACCTGGTCTTTCAGATAGTAATGACAATCCAATGAGTCTAAAAATGACTGTGGAGAGTTGCAAAAGACTCACAACAGTCAGTGATGGAATCAGGAAAATAAACTGAGGCCAGAAGAGATAACAGCTTTCTGTTTTGTTTAGTGAGTGATCCAGAGCTGGGATAGAAATTCCAATGTGATGTGTCCAAATCTGTAATCTTCTGGCAAAGACACTTAAATCTCATGCATACATGAGTTTTGCTATAAGGGAGGAATTGCTTTACAAGGCCAAATGATTTTTCAGTTTAAATTGCTTAATGGTTATACTGTCTCTCCAAAGACATTCCTACCCCTCTCTCCAAGCTCTGTTTGTACCTTCTGTTTTTCCAGAACTGCTGCCACAGCTGCTTTTCCCAACATCCTCTAACATTGTGCTAAGATATTTGCACTAGGAATGAAGGGGAACAACATACCAACTATATTTGCAACCCCTCTGTTACATAAGCTCTTTGGTGCAAAGCTAGCCATATAGATGAGCTAAATTCTGTGAGAAGGCATGGAGACAAAGGATGTTTCTGAAGCCAGTTTACCTTTTGATCCATCCATAATTCCACTAAGGTAGATAAACAATGACCGCATTCCCATCTGCAGCAGCAGCTCATAACCATGATACAAACTAATACAAAGTGCAAAATCTCCTTCAATTATGCCTTGATGTATTCCCTGTGAAAACAAAACAGTAAATTGGGAAGAAAATAAGCAGCA
>NW_009953801.1:796751-805047 GCF_000747805.2 Chaetura pelagica
GGAATCACACTGCAATCCTCATGACAAAAATAAGATTGACATGTTAGAAGCAGAGCCAAAGGACAAAGCAATGCACAGCGAGTAGTCTGGCTATCAAACTCTTCAAGGAGCAGGTTCCACAATTCTTGCTGATAAAGCAGGCAATCTTTTTCCACCTTCAAAATGATATGCAAAATACCTCTATTATCTGCCAAGATTAGCTCGTTACTTTCTGATGCAGTGACACTTAAAATCTGACAGTTGAGCCATCTCTCAGTACTTGGCAAAATTCTGGCACATCTACTCAGGGTACAAAATGTAAGTCAGGAAAGTTGTCTTGCCTACTGTGAAGTGCTTCCCAGTGTTGTTTTTAAGATACACAGCTGTCTTTGGTTTTTTAGGTAATATACTTCTTAATTTGCAAAATTTGAACACTCCATGACAATTTACAGTAAAGTAGTTTTGAGGTAAAAGAGTAAATTTGGCTCTCAGTACTTACAATCAAAGTTCTCAAATCAATTTCAGTTTGGAAATGGGAATTCTTTACCTGAATTTTCCTATATTAGCATTAAGAGATGTGGAGTGAGTGGGCAAAATTTATTCCAGGGCCAAAAATAGAATGTTACAAAGGAAATCTAACTTGCATTGTAGCAGGAAACTTGGTATACTATGAAGCATGACTATGCATGACTACTTTACTAAGATGAAATAAACAAAGACATTTACCATGTTTTGTGAAGATGGGTTTTTTCTGTATTGATCTCTTGCTAGAATTATCTGGTACTTGGTAAGGCTGGGAATGTCCCGCCTTGCCAGAACTCCAATTTTAATCAGGCGTCCAGCAAACGTTTCTAGCACCTGCAAACAAAACACAGAAGTGCAGCTGAGATATGAAGGTATTTATATTTACCCCTATAAAGCATTTTTGTCTTTTACAGATCTTGCACAAGAAAACACATGCCCAGGAAAGTGGTAAATGTCCCCTTCCTGGAAACATCCAAGGTCAGGTTGGATGGGGCTCTGAGCAACCTGATCCAGTTGAAGATGCCCCTGCTCACTGCAGGGGTTGGACAGAGCGACCAAGAAAGGTCCCTTCCCAGACAAACCATTCTGTGACTCTATGACAAGCAGCTTATTTATGTGAAACACAGGATTTCAAAACAGACTGTACTGATTTCTGAATAATTCATTGCTGTGCCAGATGTGCCTGGTGCTCTGCCCCAGCCTCAGGTTCTCCACTATCAGGGTGTTTCTAGGCTAATTTTCAACATTTTTTCTAAGAATTTTTACAACTTGTTTCCCTAAGGATATGTGCTCTCCGTCCTATACACAAGCACCCTTCTCCTGCCAAGGTAACTATATCCATCAAATAACTGAGAACTGGAAACAGACACTGTGCTTTTATAATCACACAAGTACTGATGGAGCAGAATGGGAATGAAACAGGATGGGCTGCCAGCTCCTGAGCACATGCTGCAGCTCCCTCCCTCTCTCCCTGCTAACCCTAACTTGACTAGGCTTGCAGTCTTAGGACAGCTTGCATCCACCTTTGAGCAGCCTAAGTTACCACAGGCTGAAGACCAGCCAACAGGTCAGAAAGCTGTGTGTGGAAGGGATGGGAGCTGGGAGCAGTGGGTACATGGGTCTGGCCCAGCAGTGTGCCCCGTCTCCTTCGGAAGCTGTGCCAAAAGGAAGTTTGTTTTTATACATCACATGTACCTGCTTTCCACATCAGTGAAACAAGGGAACTGACCTGCACTAATTCATTAATCTTGTTTTTCCTCTTTGCTTCTCAGCCTTAGGTGGTCAGGACTTTTTTTTATATAGACTTAGTTTTGCTTGAGTGCTAACTCTGTAATAATTGGAGTAATCACATTTGTTCTACAAAAATTACTTACAATCTGTTGGCCCACTTGGCTACTGGCACCAAAAACATCTTAGTGCACAACAACAAGCTTCACCAAAGGCAGTCTTGACATGGGTTGACAGCAGAGAGTTTCTGATAACTGTTCACATGCATACAGTGCTTCCCAAGTTTTCTGGGCACAGGAACACCAGCCCAGCTGAGCTAAGAAGCCTGTAGCACAAGAACCTCATCCCCTTACTGCTGTTCTTTCAGCCCACTGAAAATCAAGTCCAACTGAAGCAGTAAAAGCAGGTCTGACTTCAGGCTTCAATCAATACTGATCTAAGGATGTCTTCAGCTTGCAAAGACAAAATGCCCTAACAGAAAAAGAGACTAAACTGTATAAGTGCAATGGATGTTTACACACTAAGTAACAATATTCCATGTTATCTTCACACATTTAGTGTATCCTGGGTTTGTAGAGCCTGTTTGGATGCACAAATACTATTAACAACCACACTCTACTCATACCCTGTCAGTGCAGTGGCACCTTAGTTGAACTTCTCTCTGCTTGCTTAGATTATGTTTCTCATTTGGTACTTCACACTGTGTGCAGTGCCTGCCTGGCTAATCCTGAGAAAAGGGGTGGGAATAATTGTCATTGTCAACTGCAGCAGCACTAATCCTCCAAAAAATCAAAACTGCAAAGAGGACTTTGTAAGGGTGAACAAACACTTGTTAAAGCACCAGCCAAACCAAGGACACAATGTGCTGGGGAATTTCCACGCTGCCCTCCCCATGCCTGCAGGTCTTTCCAAAACAGCTCACTGGAGTCAGCAGGCTGAGCAGATTATGGCAAAGGCTGCTGAGAAAGAATAGAAACAAAGCCTAAATTCTGAATGCTCTAGTGCATTTTCAGTTGCTTGTATTCCCTACTCCAGCCCCTCAGACAGGGATGCACAGCTCAGGCAGCTTTGCTGCTTTTGCCCTGCTCATCTGCTCCCGGCTGGAGGGGAAAGGGAAGAAGCCGAAAGGAGCACCTGGAAGGCCCCTGGGAGCAGCTCTGGAGGCAGGATGGTGCTGAGGAGCACAGCCCACTCCATGTCTCTTGGGGGAGTGGGTGTCTGAACACCCACCTGCACCCAAGATTCCCATCTCCAGGCCTGCCTTTACCCCCAGGGAGCCTGGGTCACAGCCTCGCATGGCTCCCCAGGCAAAGGAAAGCACAGCCAAGAGACTCCAGCCTGAAGCATTCCTTCTAATTAAGGCTAATGGATTAATAAGCGCAAATAAACCTCTAACAACAAGCAAACACCAAAAGGAAACTAAAACATTGCTAGGAATTTCTGGCAAAAAGGAACAAAAACAACAGCAAAAAAAAAGAAACCTTTTCTTACAATACAGTCAAAAACATTAACCAAGTCATTTGGAAGGCTAAATGCACACGAAATAAATTTATGTTTTTTGGTTTAGTTTTATGAGTTTAAAATTTAAAACTTCATGTTTTATAGAATTATAGAATTATAGAATTATTTGGGTTGGAAAGAACCTTAAAGATCACCCAAGTCCCACCCCCTGCATGGGCAGGGACACCTCCCACCAGCCCAGGTTGCTCCCAGCCCCATCCAACCTGCCCTTCAACACTGCCAGGGATGGGGCAGCCACAGCTTCCCTGGGCAAGCTGGGCCAGGGTCTCACCACCCTCACAGCAAAGAATTTCCTCTTAATGTCTAACCTAAATCTCCTTTCTTTCAGCTTAAAATCATTCCTTCCCATTCTATCACTCCCTGCCCTTGTCCAAAGCCCCTCCCTAGCTTTCCTGGAGCCCCCTCAGGCACTGGAAGGTGCTCTAAGGTCTCCCTGGAGCCTGGTTGAACTTCATGCAGTTTGCACGATCAAGCCTGTCAAGGTCCCTCTGGATGGCATCCCTTCCCTCCAGCACATCACCTCACCACACAGTTTGGTGTCACCAGCAAACCTCCTGAGGGTGCACCGAGTGCCACTGGCCATGTCCCAGACACAGATGTTAAACAGCACCAGTCCCTGGGGAACACCCCTGCCAAACAGCTTGTTATTGTTGTGTTGTTTTTAAATCTGGCCTGTCACTTTAAAGGACAGAGACAGCAATGTCTGTGCCAGCTTATAAAAAGAGGTATTTAGAAAAAAAATATATAACCTTTATCCATGCAAGGGATAACTCAGTGCTCTTTGTTTTCACAGGATACCACTGAAAAAGTACTTGACTCTCCCATCAAACTCTAAGCAGTTGGACATAAGGACACTTGAAATGCTGAAGATCAACCTGAAACTGTCTCCAGCAGTAGAAATGGAATCAGTCTCTGAACACAAATGTTTCTCTAGTTTTAATTTAAAAGTGCTGTCCATATACGTAAAATATTTCAGCACTGGTTTATTATTTCCCATACTTGTTGCACAGCTTTTTTAAAAAGAGATTTCCATTACATGTACTTTCATGTTTCATCCCTTGACCTAGTTTATAACATGTAAGAAAATTATATTGTCACTGTTTGCTCAGTGTACACCTGTCTGATTTAATCATCTTCTGCAAAATAACCCAAGGAAGACCATTATGAAAGACAGCAGGATCCAGTCACCTGGAGCTTCAAAACTAATAGGGAACAGTAAACATAACCTACTTAGAAGAGATAGAGAAACAAGCCCTACTCAGAGTAATTACATTTATCTTGCCTCTGTACCTTTACTGTTAATTAAAAGGACAATACTGCTGGAAAATCTCCTCAATCTTTCCAAAACATTTAAGCATTACATTCCCCGTTTAAAAACAGAACCGTAGAATTAATTTAAATTAATTGCTTACTAAAACTCATGGATTTTTTTTTTCTCACTGAATTGAGTTCAAGAAGCTGACAGATTTACTACCAATATATATGAAAGGCAACTAACTAGCAAAGTTATCCCATACTTCACTAAACTTGCCAGAAACGTAAAGGCTTTTGCTGAACAAAGTATCTTCCTGTGCAAATCACGCTGATTTTTTGAAGTTTGCACCTGGGGTTAGTTTAGGACCTGCTGCTTGGAGCCTGGGCATTAGCTGAGGGCCACCATATGCATTACAAGCAGAACTGCCAAGGCGAAGAGCTGTTACACCTCATTAAAAACTGCTGTTAATCCGTTTTCTCTTGGCACAATAGAAAACAAAGCCTCTAAATAAACAACTTGGCCTAATTATTTTACTGCAGATTTGCAAGCATTCTTTACCAAAGCAAAACAAGCAACCTCCCACGCATAAATAACTGTATTGTATTTTTCTCAGAGGAGAGAAGGAGGGCTTTGAGAAACCACATGCACCACATGGACATTACACTGCTCCTGCTCTCTGCTCCAGATTTTCAAATTTTCAACAAAGGGGGCAAAGAAAGGGAAAGGGAAGACTTCCTTCAAGCTCTGGTCCCACCACCCAAAGCTGGAAAGGCAGTTCAGAAGGCATATGTATCACAAGTCTTCACAATGGGGTTGTGATCATACTGTCCTGGGGCAGGACAAACTGGTTTTGCAGGAAGGAATGCAAGTCACCAGAGCCTTCTACAGCTCCAGGGAAGAGCAGGGAAGAGCAGAGGTTAGATGAAGATCCAGAGCACTGATTGCTTTGCTTGAGGTCTGAAACTAAGAAGGTTTGGGTTTCACAAAACGTGCTCCATCCAGAAGTCTAAGTGCAATAACCTAATATTCCTGAAAGGAAATTCCAGGAGAAAATCCCAGGAACAAACCATGTTTAGTCTCTGCCAGCCTAACTCCAGGTTGAGTGAAATAGTCTTGAGATACCATCAAAAGCAGAAGTGCCCAGGGAGCCCAGGGAACAGGCACGGGGCTGCATCTGGAGGAGGAGCTGGGGCAGCTCACACACCCTGCGCTGGCTGTAAGGAAACTTCCCAGGCACACAAAGCACACAAATTTATGCACAGAGTGAGAACAGTTTATTGCAACATTTGATAAAGCCTCCCAAATCATAGTACAGTATATGAACAAAGAGAAAGAGGACAATTATTAACAAAAACCCATGGGTTTAGGACAGGGAAGGACACTGCAAGAGGCATTTGGAGCCATGATTAGTGCTCAGTTTCAGTTTTTCTCCCTGTAGAACCTCGAAGTTACAACAAACAAACTCTAACCAGAGGCAGAAAAGTGCTATTTTGTGCAAGCTTTTTCTGATATTTTCTTACCTTTCCAATACTGAAAATAAAGTAACAGGGACACAGCAGGGTGCAGTGTCTTTAAGCTGATCTTACAGTTCTCAAAAGCCAATACTGATCAACTGAGTAATGATCTTGGCACCTCTAAAAGTTTTGTTGTCAAGTTTGTACTAACTCATTCAGATGATTCACAGTCTTCCCACTCTCCAGGGATCTGTTACAATTGAACATACACTGTCCTTCCCTGGGAAGTTGTATTCACCAAAGAGACACAATGCCCTGTCCTCTTCTAAAACTTCAGGGTCTTTTTTTTTTATTACAGCATTTTTCATTTCTTAAAAGTTACAGAAAATGAAGCCCTACAGTTTTAACCTTTCAATTAATTTCACTGAGAGTACTTTTACTTGAGAAGGTATAAGAAAGAAGTGGCTTTTCTAGATCAGTCTTCTGTTCAGTAACAGCAAACATCATCACCTTGCCAATTTGCTTTCTTTTATATTCAGAAATTCAACCTGCCAGGAAAGCACCAAGAATACAGCAGTGCCTCAAGAGCGACTATTTATTAGTCAGTCATCACACACAAAACTAACAAGTTGGGGGGGAATCAAATAAAACAAAAAGCAGCTTTGTTCAACCCCAGTAACAATTAGGTACTCTGTTTTGTTCTCATCTCCCGCAACAATGCTTATCAATCCTCTAAACAGGAATAATTTAAGTAACTATTTAGTCTCATAATTAAGGCTTGAACCGTTCTATGATTCTATGAATTTCAGGTCAGAGAAGAGTCTGTGATGCTGACACATTGCTCACAACTAGGAGGTGAAGCATCCTCACAGGGGAACTATTTGCCTCAGTGCAACCAGTGCATTCCACTTTTCTGCAAAATAACCCACAACAGTACCCTAGGAAAGAACTGTTCTCTCAGGACATTCCCACTGGAAGTTGTTCCTCCATTTGCAAATTCTCCAAGAAGCAACAGTCCTTGGCTGGTCAGCTTTGGCTTTATAGAAACAGCAAGATTTCAGTTTGCAGTGTCTGAAGTCCAAGTCAGGACTCTGGCTTCTAAGGTAATTAATTGTCACACCAAGATCAGTCCAGAGCTTAGGTAATCAAAGCTGAGCCTGGGAGAAAGTTACTGACAAAAAAAACCACAAAAACAAAACAAAAACAACAACAACAAAAATCCAAACAAAAAACTCCACACACACACAAAAAACCAAAAAAACCCAACAATAACAACAACAAAAAAAACACACACACACACAAAAAATCAAAAAAATAAAAAAAGAGGGAGGTAAAATGAAACATCATATCAGGGTCAACAGTTAGATCCTCCAGCCTTTGATCTCCTCCCTCAAGCACCTCAACAGTGCACAGCAAGGGCTATTTTCCTTTTATCCTAAAACCCCAGAGGTTTCTCCTTTCCTACCTGTGCAGAAAGGATAATACCTATTTCACATTAAAGTTGGAATGCAAGACAACTACAAATAGAACCATTTTGTTCCACACAGATCCCCGATTTAAATTCCAATCCCGCTTTAATTGCCACAGCCATCCCCTTAACAAGTCTGCCCATCTACACCTTTCTCATACAGGCTTAGAATCCCAAACTGCTTTGGGTTGGAAGGGACCTTAAAGATCATCTAGTTCCTACCTCTCTGCCATGGGCAGGGACACCTCCCACCAGCCCAGGCTGCTCCAAGCCCCATCCAACCTGCCCTTCAACACTGCCAGGGATGGGGCAGCCACAGCTTCCCTGCCCAACCTGAGCCAGGCTCTCACCACCCTCACACCAAAGAATTTCTTCCTCAGATCTCATCTCTATCTCTCTCAGCTCGAAACCATTCCCTCTCATCCCATCCCTCCCTGCCCTTGTCCAAAGTGCCTCCCCAGCTTTCCTGGAGCCCCTTCAGGCACTGGAAGCTGCTCTAAGGTCTCCCCAGAGCCTCTTCTCCAGGTTGAACACCCCAACTCTCTCAGCCTCAATCTCTCTCAAACCCAAGACTCCCAGTTTTCCTCAGTAAGAACAAAATCCTGTAGCTGTCAACTTCCAAAGCCCGACTTTCAATAACAAAATGATCTATAGCTTTTGCACTCCTAACTGGAGACAGTTTGGAATGAGCTTGCAGATATGCCTGAATATAAACGAAAGATCTGCCTTTCAATCACGGTTTGGAAACTTAAAAAAAGTCACAAAATGAAGGAGTAACGGGATAGGAAGAGCAGGAGATGGAAAAGGCGAGGAAAGAGAGTATGAGCGAATCGTGAAAAAACACACAAAACCCCAGATTTCTGTGTC
>NW_009953801.1:805614-823791 GCF_000747805.2 Chaetura pelagica
GACAAGGTGCTCCCGCGGGGACCAGAGCGGTGCCACGGCAAAACGCTCCGGCACCTGCAAACCCCCCCCCCGGAGCGCCCAGAGGGGGCCTGTGCCGGGGCTGGCACCCTGCTGTCCCCCTGCTGTCCCCTCGGGAGGAGCAGGACCACCTGCCCCCGGCAGGGCTGTGCGGCGGTACAGACACGGGCACTGCAACCAGCCGGCTGCCCGGGCTGAGCTAGAGCTTGGCTGGAGCCAGAAGAGGTTTCTAACCTGGAGAGGCGGCGGGAGCAGCAGTGGATTGAGAAGGGCTGAGGCGAGTTTTCAGTCTTAATTAAAAATTAAATGGGCTACGTGCAACAGCGTTCTTAAGAATCTCTCCTCACCCTAGCTATCCAAGACGTTAGTTCTAGAAAGCTGGTCGAGTTGAAAGGTGCCCCAGAGTAAGCAAGTGAAAGGGTGGGCCCTGCTGTGTGACAGTAACCCTCCCAGGCTTGTCTGGGTAAGAAACTGTGTGTTTTCAATTTTAAGAAAGACTGAAGAGTCTGAAAGACCAAGTCAGACAGCTCATATCAAGCAGCAGAGTAACTGCAGACTCAGCTCATTCAGGAACTGTAACTCATCTGCACTGCTCCTGTGTAGAGGCAGAGAGACCTTTAGTATCTCAGACAAATCCCCTTCTAAGAGGACAGGAAGCAGCCAAGCCTTGAACAACAGACTGTGACAGACACTACCAAAATGAAATTACTAATTTTAAACCTTTTTCTGTATTCCAACACAGCAAAGAAGGTACAACCTCCTCACACCCAGAAGTCTTATCTTACCTTTCTAATGTTTTAACAGTAAAAATTAATGCCCTGTCAGGCACTAAAAGAAGGGCAAGGTCAGTGGGAGCCGATTTCCTTGGCGCCCTGCTCTCCCTGCCCCCTCAGGAGGGATTTGGGGATGCCCTGCTCCAGCAGGGCCATCCCAGTTTCCATAGGCACTCCAGCAGCCACGGGCTTGGGTCTGTCCTCAGGGCATTGAGTCTGCAGCAGTTCTGTGGGGGCATAGAGGGAGGGGCAGAGGAGAGGGTCCCCCCCTATGGAAGCCACCCACGGGTGATAAATTCCTCCTTAAGCTTCACTTTGTGTATCAGAAAACAGGATTCTTTCCCACCAAATTATCTGGCATTCTGGCACTCAGGAATTTCAATGCCTTGTTTTACTAAGATTAGGCAGGATATCAAGTTCAGGAAATATGTCAAAAGTAGTATTTGACCACATTTTAGTTACTGCATTATAAAAGGTTCACTTTATAATGCCAAGCTAATGTTATAAAATCTAAACAGAGAGACCTTTTCTTCAGCTGTTGTTCAGGACTGTATGTCAAGAGCAGACTGCATGCAACTAGAACAGCCTAAGAGAGCTGGCCAGACTAGTTTACAAGGTCCATTCAAAGCTTAACAGCTAATATAGATGTTTATTACCCAATCAGCTAAAGCATACATGAGCCTCAGAGAATGCACAGAAGAAACACAGATGACTTCCTGGGAGGAGGAATCCTCCTTGTCCATAGGAAGCATCTCCTGACTAGTGTGCCCCATCCAAACAGCTGCTGGCACTGAAGCAGTGGTGTAAGAAAATACAAGAACTTTCCTTGGCTGCATATTGACTGTCAGCCCGGTAACTGACTGAGCACTTGAGACCTTAACAACAGAAGGTGCTTCCTGTAGTCTAGTGGTAAAGCCTGACAAGAAGAACAAGACCATCCCTCTCACCAATACTTCCAGACTGCCATGATCTCTGACACCTGGTGTCACCTATGGTGACAATACCTTTCAAAAGATGACTTGCTTTGTAGCTTCAGTTGGCACCTTTTAAGGGTAACAGGGTATCTTCTAATAGATTTTGTGAGATGTGAACAGAAATGTATATGGCTGGCATATCAATTCATTGCTGTTAACAAGATCTTAATCCTATAGACTGACCTAAATCAAACTGTACAACAAAAAGGAAAAAAGAAAATTAAAGGTGCAGGAAGGTATACTCTTAACTCTCTTGGCTTGAAAACTCCATTTTATGTCTTCCCAGTAGAAGCAGAAAACGTGCTACAGCAGTTACTTTGAATGTCTCATTTCTGATTTCAATACAAGAACATTAATTAACAAGAAGCTCAGGATTCTGTGATTCTATGAAAGCTGCTACCCCTCGGGACCATCAGCTTGCTGAAGCATGGAATGGTTCAGAGATACTGAGCGTATAGAGCAGCATGTTCTGAGGTCTGGTGCCCAGGCTGCAGGTCAGACTTCAGGTCTGCAGTGCAGGCGGTTTCCCCTCCCTTCCTACGTGCTGCCTCAGGGATGTGGCACAAGGGCTGCTGGCCAGCCCAGCAGGGCAGGGAGCGTGCAGGGAAGGGCTCGGGAGGCTCCATCGCCTGGCCAGCCCCGGGGTTGTAGCCTCAGGCAGCGCCCAGCCCAGCACGGAGCTGCTGCCAGAAGGGCTCCCAGACACCTCCCCGAGCTGCTTCCTGAGCACCTTCCCCAAGGTGCATGTCTAGTAATTCTTCCCAGCATTGCTGTTCCCAGCATCCCTAAGGCTGTCTCCCCTGCGCTAGAATGAGAGGTTTGTGTGTTTTAAGGGCACAGCTGACACGTACATCCCACTTCAGTGACACTCCCAGCAGGTCTGATCAGACACAAATAAGGACATGCAACAATTTACATACTGTTGAACCCTGCTGCTATGCACAAGTCTTGTCAAACATGCCTCATCTATATACATCCCTCGGTAAAAATTTGCCTCTTTCACAATACCTACAGATAGTAGCAACACCCAGAGCTTCAGCAGTTAATGAAACCAAGCCTTTAGCTAGCTACATTGTTACAATTCCTCTTGCCTTGTTTTGTCACACCAGTATTCAAATTCTTAAACTTGAACCCACGGACATGCCAAATAACTCACTTGCTTTCAAGCAGTGTAATTTAAGCATTACCTAGATTAAGATGCTTCTAAACCAAATGTTATTCTGTCATGCCTGATGGGCATGGATTCAGGAACCAAAGAATAAAACTCCTGAAAGGATTTTAGTTGTAATTCCTATCCTGCACATAAATATGGAAGAAAAAAATATCTAAAGAAATCTAAACCCCACACACTTATCCATAAAGGAATCTAAAAATAGAGTTAACTTTTCTAGAGTCCTAAAAGTGTTTTCTAATTCTGGAGTACTCTGTAGAAAAGTACTAAAGTCTAATCTACTTTCATTTTTCTCTCAGCCTCCAAAGAGCTTCATGTTACATGTCAGTTACCACTTACAGTTTCAATGTGCCCCAATGACACCTAAAAAAAATTAAGTATTTAAAATTGACTCAAGTGTAACTTTCTCCCCTTTATTAAAATGATCTTTACTATTCCAAATAGTCTTAAAGCTAAAACTCCTGCACTGGATGTGAGGAGATACAGGCTTGATTCCCAGCTCAGCTACAGATTTACTAAGTGACCCAGGCCAAGTTAATTCTCCTGCATCTTAATTCTCCTCTTCTCCGACACACGGGTAACACCACCTTCCTCATCATGCTGTCTTTTCCACTGAAGACACCGAGGCACTTAAAATGCCCAAGAGAAGGGCTTTTATTTCACTTGAAACATTAGTCCTTTTCTTGCATGTCTGATATATAGCATGAGGCAGTATGGCAGTAATTCACATCCAGATTTTCAAACACTGTACATAAAAAATTAGGTTTCTAATCCTCTATGGAAGTACAAAAATGCCTGTAGTATTTCAACTGTGAAAGGCAAGGAACTAACTCTTTTGAAAGAGAGGGTTTCCATTCCTAAGACTAACCTTATATCCAGAGTTTCCAAGCCTGTCTGATAATATTCAGGAATTTTAGGTTTTCCCACCTTGTATTTATTTAACTTAGCAGGACAACTTTTCTCCTCCCCCATCTCTAGTTTCTTCATCAGAGTTTTCAAGCCTGTCTGATAATATTCAGGAAATTTAGGTTTTCCCACCTTGTATTTACTTAACTTAGCAGGACACTTTTCTCCTCCCCCATCTCTAGTTTCTTCACTTCTGTGTCCCCTCTACACCTTGACTTTCTCCTCTCCAGTGTGAGCACATGGGGCTCTCGCAGCCCCTTCTGCTCTTCATCATGCCCTAACCAGCCAGGCCACCCTCCACCAAAGTATCTAAAGTTCATCAGTGCCAATGCTGCACCATGGAGCCCCAAACTAGGCCCAGCACATGAAATACAGCTTCATGAGAACCAAACAGAACAGTCACCCCCCTTGACCTGCTGGCTAGAGCCTTGCTGGCATAGCCCAGTCTGTGTCCTGCTCTGGGAAGTCTCCGTCTGAAGCTACAAACAAAAGCTCATGTTCTCTTCTACTTCTTAATGAAGACACTTGCTTGCCTTTTATTGTGAAGCCCTCCCCTTGCATGAGGGATTACTAGAAGGGCCTGCATCACAAAAAATAAATATTATACAATTCACTTAAGACCAATAACTCCACTTCACACGTGCAGATTCTAGATCACCCCAACTGGAATGCACTCCCCACCAGGTTCAGTTATAACACTCCCTGAGACAGCTGGACAGCAGCTGTTATGACTATAACTATATATATGTGTTATATAAATATATGTAGTTATATATATATAAACATATATACCTATATCAGTTATAACTGCTGCAACACAGCTTCTAGGTGACACAGGTCCTGGCTATTGAGCAGCACTAACACATGTGGAATATCAAATGCTGCAGTTGAGCACCAGACATAAAACATCTTTGGGAATGATCAAGCTTCCACAGTAGTATTTCCTTGAACCTGCCAACAGGAGCTGCCAAATCAATTTGCTTCTTCCTGTGGATACACATTAATCCAGCATTGCGAGTTGCTAGAATTGGCAACACCTGCACAGAGCCCAAAAACACAAAACCCTTCCACAAGTGCAGCAGGAGTGGGAGAGGGAAGCCAGTTCCCTCCTGGACACAGAAGCTTATTAGCCCTATGAATACTGAAGAGCAAACTAAACTTGTTGCAAAGTCCCCTGAAGCTTAACTAAGAAGGAAATACATTTCACTCCTATTTCTACAGCTTCAGGTCTCCAACAGGAAATGTGTTCTTTCCTTGCAGACATGGCAGAGCCAATTCAGCAGCTGACCAGGAATAACAACCCCCAGGAGAGACAGACCATCCCATTTACTCTCATCCAGCGCAAAGAAAAGGTACCCTTGCCCTTCCCAGGGGAGGTTTTAACCGTGTTTTCAGTACTTGCATCTAGCTTGCAAAAATGTCTCTTTCTAAAACTATTTTCATGTTTAACATCAGAAATGCACAGCTAGGTTAATAACATTTTCTTTATAACATCTCACCATTTTTACATGCATGAAGTTTTCTTTTTCTAAGGCAGAAACTAACAGGAATGTCAGCAGAAGGCCAGAAATTACAGTATTTGTGACATTTTATAGTTATTTTAACAAAATCCCCTCATACTTTGACATTTGAAATAAAACACATTTTCTTCATTTAAGTCAATGCACTTGCTTTTTTTACACAATCATGTCAATAAAAACTTAGTACTTGGAAGAGATTAATATCTGAATTTAAAACCAAATGTACTTTTGTATCATGGTCATGCTCAAACAAAGCAGCAATTTGGAAATTCATCTTATCAAAATCGTATTATCTTCTCATGAAGATAAGAAATTCATGTCCAGCAAAATGCTTGCAGCTGAGGAAATGTGCAAACTATTGTCTAGCCTTAAAGATATGACAAATCAAGAAAACCTTTACTAACCACGTATGAAGAATTCTTGTCACATTTAAGTAGATCTATATAATTAAAATATCACTATTTGATTGAGTGTATTTCAACTAAACAGTTTGGGACTCCTGACTATGTTGCATTTAAATGCTTGAAAGCAATTTCTCAGTACTACTGTAATAACTGCAGATAAAAAATAAGGTTAATTGCAAATAAGTGTTTTATACTGCAAGACCAAAACATGGCAGTTCCTTATGCTAAAGGAGAACCACCTAGCAGCCTGCTGAAATCAATTCTGACCCAAGATCAGCAGCATATCCCTTCTTGATTTACCTGAGGAAGGACTGAAATTCACATGTTACTTACAAGATCGTTTCACTGACAGTTTAAAAAAGATGGAATTATTTTTGTACTCAAGCAAGACGCAAACATTGCCTTGGTTTGGGATATCTGCTTATTATAGACCAGCCTGGACCTTGACATGAAGTGCATGTGAACTAGGAATCAAACAGTATGTGCTCCAGGTATGGCTGGCTCTACCTTGAAATAATTCCATTGCCATTCTCCTGGTCAGACTCCTAGAGAGGTCAGTTTCTTTATGTTGTAAGTGAAGCACTAGAATATTGCTTGAATTTTAGTTGTATGCTTGGGGTTTTTAGGTGATTAACTTCAAAAAGAAAATTACTCTTTTCCTGTGTTTGCAGCTTGGAGATCTGCTCTACGAAAAGCGTCAGTACGGGAAGGCCAAGTGGGCTTGTATAAAAATGAAAGAGAAACAGTATGAGCAGAGCATATGCCTTGGATTCATGAAGCTTATGAGGTACATTTGTGAGCAGAATTCCTCAGGTAATTAGTACCACAATTCTACCTGAAAGTTAAAACATTGTATTTCTGCACTAGCTCCTCCTGCTTGGGGAGATACTTTTATTAGCTTTTCCCAAATGCTCCACCCAGTCTATCTGGACCTTTCCCTGGAACAGAGCCTTTCCAGCAGGTTCTAAACCAAAGTATTGCTCCCTCTGCACATGTGCTAGAAGGGAACATCTGCAGGGAGCAATCTCTGTTTCCAAGGGCTCCAAGGCCATTACAGCTGCCTGGAACTGACACTACCTGGCTTTGGAGGCTGTCAGATATACATTTTGCTACAGAATTGTAATGGTTTAGTTTTCACAGCAGCACTGAAACGGTGTATCCTAAGAACCTATTCAGATTGAATGCCAGAGACCACATTGTTTTGCCTCCTGTTTAGTTCATGATACTCAGCTTGTGTGCATCTGAATGGACACCAAGTATCTGTGTGTCTGAAGTATACTTTCCAGAAAAATAATCCAGTTTTAACTCAAGTACTTTAAAACAATGGCAAGTTCACCACATGAACAGCTTGTGTCTGCATGAAAAATGTGCACCTTGTTTCCAGTCCCACTCAATCTATTTCCAGCTTTCAGCAATCAGTTATTTTTTCCCTCGTTCTCCAGTTAAGAAGCATTGCAGTACCCAGTGTCATTCTGTAGTAGCACATATGTTGTATTCAAGTCAACCCTTAATTTCCTTTACAAGAAACTAAAAACAATGATCATGAAAGCTTTTCCTTAACCAGGTATTTTCCCTGCTCTCCCCATTCTTTTAACACCTGGCTCCAGCACAGCACAGTTTTGTTTTTAGACTGAGTATAGAAGCAACACTTCCCACTTCCAGTCATCCCTGTTACCTGCACAGCCACAGCAGCCAACCTTTCCCTATGGCATCACGAAAATGTTTGGTAACAGAACTTCTAGATGCTCACAACGCAGCCCCTGATCTTGCCTACATTCTTCACTCAGATATTTAAAACATAATACAAGGTCAGTTTACAAAATAAATAAGGGGAAAGAAATCAAACTCTTTGCCCTACATGAAGATAGGAGAGCTTACAACATACCACATGTTAGACACACATGCATACAAATCTGTACATGTAGGTTTTACACACACAAACTACAAGGAATAATAAAACACTGGTTCCACTCAGAATACAAGACCCTCTTTTCTAAAACATCCTACAGAATTTCTTTTAGCAATGAAACTCTTTCTGCTCCACGGTACTCATATTAGTACGGGTTCAAAAGTCATGCACATGATGCAGACCTTCCTTTACCTTTTCTAAAAGCCACCATCTGTCTCCTCAGGGCTGTACTTGGGGATAACAATACCCATTGTGACCATAGTCCATACAAACGAGTCTCAGTCGGAGATGACACAGTCAGTGACAGTAGCTTATTACCTGCCTGAAGTGCTGCAGGACGAGCCCCCTCATCCGTTTGACTCTGACATCATCATTGAAGAATGGCCTTCTACTATTGTTTATAGTAGGTAAGAAACATTTTCATACTGTTCTAATGCTGTTTTCAGTTTGGGCACATTACATCTTTTAAAACAAGTTCCAGAAGCCAGCAAACAGTAAAGCCTGATTTTGAGTAATTGTTAAAAAAAGAAAAAAGAAAAAAGTTAAAAATCCTGCCTGCTTCATGGGACTGGGATATTCGGGGAAAAAATGGTTACTAACTTACTTGGGAAAATGATGCATCTGTAAGTGTGAGATACAATAGCATCTGAAAACACAATGTTTTGTGTAGATGGAAACAAAGTGTCTGACATCACTGAAATTTTAAGAAAAAATTGTTATGTGTTTGAGATCAGTCAAGTAGTATCATTTGTGAAACATGATTGACTAATTTAGAAGAAGGCACTTCTAGGCTCTGGAAAAACTGGGGGTTTTAAAAAGAGCTTGATATGAAATGAATTGTTACAGGAGCTTCAGAGGAATCACCAATGAAGACTCTATTATGAGAGAAATAAACCTGTTGGCGGAAATTCTGGAGAGTCCCGAGTTATGTTTGCAGGACACATTCATCATTGCAGGATACACAAACCCAGCTGCTGCCAACAGACACAACGAGATCTGGTTCCTCCAAAGACCCTAGCCTCCCATTGCTGGTGCCTGTCAGTTCCCAGAATCCATTCTGGTTCACTGGCAGAGCCATGCAAGACGAGATATCAAACCCTTCAAGATTTTAGACATGTGGCTTTTAGCCGGTTTAGCAAGGCAATCACTCCAGCAATCAGAGGTAACACCTGAAACACACAGCTTCCTATGTCAACTTTTACAGGTTTTACTCAATCTTTACAGAGATTTTTAACACTTCAAAAGTTAGTACACTTTTTTTTTTACAAGGTACAGGAGACAGAGACCTCTCTCCTCATCCACTTATTAGCATCTCTAGACTGCTGGTGGCTTGGGATGGTCCTAGGGGAGACCCTGGAGCCCCTGGCCTGCTCTGGGCACCCCGTGCTGCACCAGCTACACAAAGACCCTGCTGGGGCTTTCAGTGTTTCAGTTTCACATTCCAACCACCTCAGACACGCTGGCTATGCTTCAGAAAGACAATGTTCAGGTCTTCATTTCTGAAGAGAACTACCAGATTTAAACCACCAGGATGAGACAAGAGGTGTAAAACCAGGCCAATGCCAACTGCTTTAGTGTCATCATCTGTGGGTTAGATTCTTAATGCTTACCTCAAAAAGCATTCAACCAAAGTACTTCTAACCTTGAGAAGAGACCAAGAAGGCAGAACAGTCCCAATGCTCATTACAGTTTCAATAGCAAAAGTTACAGGTAACCTTAATTTTTAAGATTCATTCCCCAACATTGGACATCGTTAAGGTTCAGCTGGACAGGGTGCTGGGCCATCCTGTCTAGACTGTGCTTTTGCTGTGAAAGATTGGACCAGATGATCCTTGAGGTTTCTTCCAACCTGGCATTCAATGATTGAATGTACACTCACAGAAATTCCATGACTGTACTTGACATTCCTAAATAGAAAATGTTTATTCTTAACTCTTCAATTTTCTGAACACTTTCATCTTATAACATGCTGAATGTTAAAACACTGCAGCTGCAGTAATTTTTCAGTACTTTTGCCACTCTTCTGGCAATACCACACTATTAGTGTTATAAAAGATGCAAATATTTCACAGAATCACAGACAAAACTTTCAGCTGGAAGTGACCTGTGGCAGTCACCTGGTCCTGCCCTCTGCTGAGGAAGTGCCAGTGCTACTGGCAGAGCAGGCTGCTCAGGGCCTCACACAGCTGGATTTTGACCATTTCCATCAGGGACAAGGAGCCCCTAACTCTTCTGGGCCCTGTTCCATTATTTGACCACCCTCACTGTGAGAATTTTTCTTCCTAATACCTAGTTATCCCTGTGGTAGCTTGTTTCTTTATCTATGTGATAATTCTTGAAGTAGACAACTGCTAGTCTAGCACGCTGTGACAGAAAGACAAGCTCACACAGTCCTAGGTGCATCAGCAAACCTGCAGGCAGCACCCCTGCTGTGCACCACAGCTCCAGAGCACCTACTGCACTTTAGAATCAGGGTAGCAAACAGTTTTGCTCTCAAAAATCCCTTCTTAACATCTCCCCTTGGAGACATGACGGTAGAGTTTAATTTTAATAGCAGTACATGGCTTTTTATATAAAATTTCATTAAGTATATCATCAGCATTATTTATTGATTACAGGATTTAGGCTTTAAATAGAGCTTTTGTGTTACTCAATCCCAACATACAAAACAGCAACCAGTCAGTGTCTGCTGGCTTGCAGCAGAGTTCACTGGCAAACAAAGTGGATTCATGCAGTACTTCTGGCTGAATAAACAGACAGGTCTGGAGAAGTTTGGCCTTCAGGTTCCAACAAGGCTCTCTGCTGCACAAAACTGACTTTACGCTTGACCTAAAACGTCTTGCAGAGCAGCAGGATCAGAGTACCTGCTGGCACTGCTACAGTGACCAAGGTGCTCTCTGGTGGTGGCTGCCCAGAGATTACTGGGGGAGACAGCAAGGAGAAGGGAACAAAACAAACAAACCCACAGCAAAAGAGATAGAGGGGAAAAAAAAGAGACTTAGTTTTAATGCAAACTGATAGTCTTTGTGGAGCAAAACCAAACCAAACCAACCACACAACAAAAACCAAACAAAAAGCTATCCTCACTTCCTTCTTCTGAGTGTCTGATATCCCCAGCTGCTCAGACCTCACACTAGGCCAGAAGACATTTGTATTTCCACATTAATTGGATGCTAAACTGACAGGAGGATCTCAAAAAATACTGTGGGCTAGGGGGTCTGTCTTAATCTAACCAGAAAGCTGTCACATCTGGCTTGCCAGGTGACAGCAAAAATGCTTGTGCCAGTTGAGGTCACAAGTAAGAACTGCTTTTGTCTGATGTGCCAAGTTAAACGCACATCAAGGTATTTCTTCCTTGGCAGGAGACAACAATGAAGACAACTGTCATGTCTTTTACTCCTCTCAATTGGTTAAAGATACAGGATCATAGCCAGGGATGAAAATTCAGACTTCCTTTTCAACATGTTTCATTGTTTCCTATCAGATTTTTAACATTTCCTCAGATTGTTGGAAATGGCATCCAGTATTAAAGAAAAAGCTAATAAATTAATGGAAAACAATAGAAGTGAGGTTTTTTTAATGACTTTAGTAGAGGGCCCAGGGAGGCATTAAATAACAGTTTTTGTTTTGCCCTCACTCTCCTCCAAGATTTTTATAAGAGCAAATTAAACCAATTTTCACCTTTGACAAGACATTATGGCAAATTAGATAAGTCTCTGCAATTTGATTGCTTTTCACAGTTAGAGTATTTCAATGCTTTGGCACAACAAATGTCAAATAGCTACTGGAAGCAGGTAAATCCTCTCACCACCAAGTACCGCTTTGTACATACTTTACATTTTAAACGTCTACTGCAAAAGGCATTTGATGTATTTGATGTCTCTTTCCATAGGCAACCTTCCCCTAAATACTTGTGGCTCAGCTACTTGTGGGTATGTTATAGAAACATTCTTGTGACTGAAACAGAAAAATAAGGTATTATCTGAATGTGCTGACATCCCAACTACAGCAAAGTGTTTTGTGTTTAATGTAAAACTGTGAATTCCAGGATAGTATTTATTTTGACTTACGTTAGATGGCTTCTGCTGCTGAGAAAGAACCAATTAATCTCGAGTTTGAAGATACACTTTATGGCTCTGGAATATTGTTGTACCAGCTTCTGTAAATGGCTCTGGTCAGCACAGGCACCAGGAACTGCACGTTTTCATTGACACACTAAGCTTACTTCACAGTGACACCAGTGAATGCCAAGGAAACATCACACTGCTCAAATATATAATTTTACAAAGCTTGCAAACATCACGTCAAGCTTGATTATAGAACTCCTGTTATCAGGATAGGTGTGTAATTATCCATCTGTGGCTCTACTTTGTAAGCCATTAATTAATGGATTTTCATTTCTAATTTCTACTGTTCAAAGGAGATAATAAAACAGAATTCACCCATCCTTTTGGAAGATTAAATGATGCAGCCTTAACAGATAAGTTTTGTCCTGCATACTGTGTATTTTTTGAACAAGCATTAGTGCCTAAAAAGTTTATTCCAGCTATTGTGATACTCAGGGCCTTGCTTAGTGTATGGACACAACCATAAATATTGTTTTTTCAGCATTGTTGCATTGTGCTGTTTTACAGTCCTTCATTTTCACTGAAATGTTGTCTTGTTTACTGTTACTGTTTGTCAAAATTAAAGATAATTATTTTATTGTGCAGACTACATCTGGCTTTCATTTTTGCAATAGACATACAAGTCCTTTTGCTGTCTGTCCTCAGAATGGGAACAGCACAAGTCACAAGCTACTCTTCCAATTTTACAAAAACAAATTAAGCCCCAAATTTGAAATGGTTGCACCAAGAGCCAAAAACCATACGTTTCTTTGAACTAAACATATATATTTGTAGCTATGCATCTGTGTTCTGCAGCCAGACTAACTGCAGAGGCCATCCTTTCTGTCAACATCCAGTACAGTCTCCCACAGCTCCTACTGCAGCACAGGCTGGGGTAGGTTTCACTCCAGAATCAAGCCCTAGGGAATGTACTGAAATTTTCCCCTAAATCCTGATGCCATTCAGAACAGACTTCAACAACTGATTCTTTTGACAGGGGACAAGGATAATGCAACATGTCCAAGTTGCTTCTGTGGCTGCACTCACCCATCTATCCCCATCTCTCACTGCTCAGAAGCAGTTGGCACAGGCCAACAGGGTCACCAAGCCCCAGGGCACAGCTGAGGTCCATTGCTGTGCTGCAGAACACTGCAGGACTCCAGGAACACCTCCAGAACTGAGGGGCAGCAGCCACTTTTGAAAGTGCTCACATCTCCAAGACTAAGGCTCAACTTGCCCACAAACATTGGGGCACCCTCCTTTCACCCCCGTGTTGTCTGGGTGGGTACAGCCCTCTATTCTAAGTAAAGCAGAAGCAATACAAACACCAAACTGAACAAAGGAAATGGAAACCAGCAAAGCCACAGTGACAGTGTAGCCAGAGTTTGTCTGTACTCCCCAATGACACCAGATTAACCTCACCTACATGTTCACTTCGGTTTAAATCTCAAGTAAAACACCACAAATTAAATCCCTGCATTCAATGTGAGCATTCAGAGGCACCTGCAGTGACACAAAACTACCTTTAAAGTTCTTGTCAGCTAATCAGTGGAACTTCCTCATTTAAATACACTCCTAGGCTTCTGGTTTGAAAACAACTGATCTGATTCAGTCTAGAAAATGAACAAACAAGTTTGTATCCCAATGGTCTTCACATATATGACACCAAAATCCTTAAACTTTTACTAAAAACATACTCCAAGGCCAACAGTCTGATACTGACTTAATCCTTATTTTTTTTTATGTCTCTTACCAGAAAAAGAACAAACATGTTGAACTTCTAAAAGTGGTATCTTATGCAATACCATTTGTCTACTAGTACCTCACCAAGTGACACATTAAAAGCATCATTGCCTGGCTAATAGTTCTAAGTCCTGCTCATCTGTCCTATATTTGGACATTACCTACTAGTAAAAAGTAAAAGAAAAAAGCTTTCAAGAGAAAAAAACAAAAACCACCAAGCCCAAACAAACAAAAAAAGCCAAGAATAATTAAGTACACTTACAGATTACTTAAAACTCTACAGAATGTTCTTGGTCAGAGAAAATGTTTTAGTCAATACCCAGTTGTCACAAGGCCGGCAATGACCAGGACAACACTGGCATGGCCACTGGCAACATCTGCACAGTCAAATTAAGGAGCCCTCCTGTTAGGTCTCACAACAGCTTTGAAGTACTTCTGACAAAGGATTTGAAAACTAATTCAACTGACAGTTTTCTACCAGAGCCTTTAAAGTTATTGCAAGGTAACAGGTATCATGGTTGCAAAGTGAAACAGCAGCTGCTGTATTTGAAACCAAGTTTTTCTTTGCTTGGTACTCAAAGGCAAAGTTAATTCCATAGGAAAGTGTTACCTTTGTGAATTACTGCTAACCTAGAGAGAGGTTAGAACAGGAAGGGAGATAGTGCTTTCACTGACACTGTGCATTTAACACTAAAGAAATGCAGTGACTCACCTGGATGTAAGCATTCTGGATGTCTACCAATTCTTCACCAAGTGGAACAACAATTTTTTCCACTTGTCGTTCGTGAGAATAAGGCTGGATTTCTGGAGAATCCTCAGTACACAGCTCTATCTGAGCAATGAGCAGGTTGGAAATGACTTGCTGCACAGCCTGTTTGAGAAGCCACAAAAACCACTGGAGGTGCTTGTTAACACTCCAACAATACAGATCAGTACCATGTGAAAGTAACTATTTCTGTATCTGTATCAACAGGTCTTGAATATAATTGTCAGGTAAAGGTACCTAGTGCCTAGAGATGAAAAATGAAAACCTCTCCACGTAAAGATCCCCAGCAGTGTACAAGGAGCTAGGCTAGTAAGCTCAGGAATGCAAAAAGCATGCAACCACACCAGGGCAAGAGGGACAGAACTTGCCCTTTGGCTTTCCCTGTACTATGAAATCACCTGATGAGAAGTAACCTGAAGCCAGGAGCTTAACCTGAACATAGATGTCCACCTGCCCCAGACTGAAAAGCTAAGCCACACTGACATGTTTCCAGGACACTGCACTGAACAGAGGATGAAAGCCATTTTGCCTTGAGCATGTGGTCCTTTTGGTTCAAGTAGGTTTGTATTCCCAAAATCCAAAAGGTATTATTTCCTTTTGGAAAGGTCAGGAAATAAATAGTACAAGGTCTATAGCGTGAAAAAGACAATCCCTCAACGACTAAATGGACTGTAAAGAGAGTCAGATTTTGTGTGGAATTCTAATAGACTTCAGTATCCTGCAGGGATACCACTATTCAAGCTGGTACCAAACACAGGTTCTGCTGAAACTGCATTATTCCAACCATGGAAGCAGATGTGACTCACCTTGGTATCACTGCCTGGTGTGGCACTTAGGGCCAGGATCCGAAACTGCTTAGTGTATATGCCTAGTTCCCTCACAACCTAAGAACAGGAAAGTTTCCATGAATATCCTTAAAGGAGATTATCTGCTTATACAAACTATGTTGATGGAAATACCCACTACATAGAAAAAGTTTGAAAAATATTCCAAAAAGAGTACATCTAAATTCAAACAGGAAGTGTTTAGCTTATAACAATTTTATCCAAAACCACTACATCTTAAGTATATTATCTTACTCCCATTCAGCAGAACAACCTTGGTAGATTATGAAACGACTTTTCAGTTATTTAACAAAAAGATTAACAGCACACTTACTCTTGGGTTAATCTCCTCATATCAGTACATGACCTGAAAGTTACCATTTTATACATGGGAGAGCCTGACTGAATCTGTTTCTCAATGGGGAAAATGGGTGAATATTCCTCAGACCTCCCAAATTCTCATTCTGCAGCACTCCCTGAGACCAAAACAAGTGCAACAGTTGCTGAGCAGTCTAGCAGCAACCAAATTGCCTCCCTCCTTTGTTTTCCCACAGAGCCAAATTCTGCCAGTGACCAACAACCACAATTACCAATAATAGAACAGAAAAGCTACAGAGAATAAGTGAATGGAGAGTACAGAGGAATTCAATTTGTGCTGATAGTTCTGCTGAAACCCATGCAAAGGTAGAGCTAAAGCAGAGAACAAAGCCTGCTGATCTCACAGCTGTGGGGACTGATGAGGGCTGATGGAAGAGATTTGTCCCAGCTGTAGCCAAGAAGGCCCAAAGGCCAATGACTACAAATCCTGGCTCTGTGTTACAGAGTAAGTTGAATAACAGGACACTATTTTAAGGAAAAAAGGTACAATTTTTCAAAGTAAAACAACCTATGAGCTTAAGTTCTTGGAAAATGACATTGCTACAGTTCTGAAGATGATAGAAGAGAACTGCAACACTGGCAAACCAACCAGCACTGCTTTAACTTGGGAAGATCCCATCTCTTTTCCAGCATGCCAGGTTAGACAAGCACTGACCAACACCTGATTTCTTCTAACAGGCCTAGTAAGCAACTAGACACAGCTCCAGATACCTCCAGTCAGTTTCTCCAGTCTATAAAACTGTAACGTTCTTTCAGTTTACATACTGCTATGAGAAGATTAACCCAAGACAACAAAACAAACTCCTTGCTAATCAAGACAAAACCCAATTTTAGAAATAAAACCTTGAACTCATTTTAGTAAGTTAAAGAACTTTGCCAAAAAAAAAGCCTCCCCCATAAATGAGCTCCAGCAAACACACCAGAGTACACCTGCAGCTACAAACACAGCTGAAAGAAACAGCAAAGTATTTTTTAATTGCTTCAGTAAAAAAAAAAAAAAAAAAAGTGAAACAAAAATTACACTTTTATTCAGAAAAAAAAAAAAAAAAAGTGAAACAAAAATTACACTTTTATTCAGAAAAAAAAAAAAAAAAAGTGAAACAAAAATTACACTTTTATTCAGAAAAAAAAAAAAAAAAAGTGAAACAAAAATTACACTTTTATTCAGAAAAAAAAAAAAAGCCACCTTGCCTTACAAGTTTTAATACAGGTTTTTCTTAAAAACAAGGCACTGACAATGTATTAGGCTTTGATCTCTCTCAAACAAAGCTAAGGACCTAAAGGACAAGTTTCCTAACACAAAGAAAACAGCAACACTTTATGGAGATCATGGAAATTATTACGAGGGAAGGTTTTTCTGTCATTGTGAGACAAGAGTGGGGTGACTCCAGCGTTACCTGGCAGTAGGCATGATTTCCAAGGGCTTTGTGGGCTTCATCAACAACCAAACATTTCACCTCTACAGCAGGACACGTCCCACGAGAAAGATCATTCACCATTATTTGAGGTGTAAGGAAGAAGACTCTCTTGGTAGCCCACAGTTCCCTGCGACTCAGGGCTTGGGTTCCCCCTGAAAATTAAAGACATCACATTAGTGAACTGTTCTGCTGCAGACAAGCCACAACCCCATGACCTGAGAGCAACAGCAGAGGGCTGACAGAGCTGGCAGACACACACCATTTGCTCTGGGAAATGACTGCCTTTTAAATCAGCACACATCTTGATGTTAGTCCCGTTTTCAGGGGGAAAAAAAAAATAAATTAAAAGGTGATTGCAATTATAAGGAAGTTCTTTTGTTTTGGTTTGGTTTTTTGCATTAAAACACTAAATCCAGAACCACTTGAAATCAGGCTAGAAAGCTCAAGCTGCCCTGGAGCCTCCTGCAGGCTCATGTAGCACGTCTGGCAAAGGTGTGCATTTAAAGGCAGGGTATGGATGCAGTCAGTAAGGCCACAACTTCTCTAAGCAAGCAACTGCAGTTCATGGGGTTTGTAAAAGGCAGAGGATCCACACAGAGCACGTTTGCTACGCAGACATTCACACCCCTGCACAGAACCCTGAGGCTCTGAAGAACAACAGGGCTGCTCCCCAGAGCTCCAAGGAAACACGTTCCAGCCCTTCAACACCCTTATATGGATGGACCTGGGGCTTTCACTGTTGCAAAACCTAAAATTAACCCCTTAAAACCTCCTTACCCTTTAAAAAGAATGAAAAGAGTTTATTGTTTTGGGGTTTTTCCCCCCTCGGTGCGGCTTTTCACGCTGCCTGGCCTTGTTTTTAAGCTAAAAACAAGCAGCCTCCAAGCCCAACCTGTCATCTCGGCCATATGTCGGGCCGGGATCCCCATCACTTTGGCACAGGCCTCCATCTGCTGAGCCACCAAAGGTTTGGTGGGGGCGAGGAAAAGCACCTTTCCGGAGGGGAACCAGCGGTAGAAGTTGTACATGACCACGGCGGCCACGAAGGTTTTCCCCAGCCCGGTGGGCAGGCACACCAGCGTGTTGCCCAGCAGGGCGGAGCGGGCCATCCGCAGCTGGTAACCCCGCACCGGGTAGTTGGTGGGGTAGATCCACAGGGAACCGGCTGCTGGGCAGAAACCCACCGGGATCCTTTCTTCTTTTCCCACCGGGATCCCTCCTTCTTCTTCTTCCACCACAGGGATCCCCTCCGCCGCCGCCGCGGCAG
>NW_009953801.1:825240-844082 GCF_000747805.2 Chaetura pelagica
GGCCCCCCTGGTGTGCAGTGACCCCCTGGTGTGCAGGCCCCCCCGGTGTGCAGGACCCCCCGGGTGTGCAGGAACCCCCGGTGTGCAGGCCCCCCTGGTGTGCAGGAACCCCGGTGTGCAGGGCCCGGGTGTGCAGGGCCCCGGTGGCCTCAGCAATCAAGGGCTGGTGCCCTGGCCTTGTGAGCCCCTGTGAGCTCTGCTGGCAGCCGCCCTCAGGCTGCTGCATCCCCCCCGGGTCTTACACCTGAACGCTTTAAAACAGCACCCTTCCCTAACGCCCCGGGTGTTCCTCTGGTGCCTTGAGCTGTGCGGCTGCTCAGGCTTGGCTGGAGCTGCTCTGAGGACTTGTTTGGTGCGCAGGCATAACTCTGCTTGTATCAACTTAGGGGCCACCGAAGTACACAAAATCCATCTTAAAGAAGGGCGACAAAACCAACTTTCCGAAGAAAGGAGACACTGTTCATTGCTGGTACACAGGGAAGCTACAGGATGGAACAGTCTTCGATACCAATATTCAGACAAGTAAGGTCACGTATGTACTTGGGCACTGTTTGGCTTTTGTTGCAAATGCACGTAGAGGAAATGAGCTGGGCAGGGCGACAAAACCAACTTTCCGAAGAAAGGAGACACTGTTCATTGCTGGTACACAGGGAAGCTACAGGATGGAACAGTCTTCGATACCAATATTCAGACAAGTAAGGTCACGTATGTACTTGGGCACTGTTTGGCTTTTGTTGCAAATGCACGTAGAGGAAATGAGCTGGGCTTCTTACGCAGCCTCCTGGAAACCTTTGCTTCTGGAAGGTGTGCATGGCAGGGGTCCTGAAAAACTGCCTCTGTCATTGTGGTGTGCAGCTGACTGGAGGTGTCCCTGCCGGCTGCTCCTGGAGCCTGATGTTCCGTGAGGGAATGCAGGGCAGTATTTTTGGCCTGGCTGGTGTAAAGTTACACTGCTGCATCTTGCCAGACCTCACGTTTAGCATTCTCCAGGCCACAGATAACGTGAAACGCGGGGGTTGAATCAGTGCTGAGACTACTCAGGAGGAAAAACAGTTCCTGCTCTAGGAGCTTCTCTTGTCTGTGGAACTTGAGCACCAACTACTCGCTTCTCTAAACAGCCACGTCTTGGTGTGCTTCTGTCATAAACCCCTAAAGGAGGAAGCACTGGGACCAGAGTGATTTGAAGTAGTCTGGTGTACTGTATCCACTGCAGAGGATTCTGCTGGTGTTTTTGTGACAGTTTCTTGATCACAGGATTTAGGATTAGGTGTATGAAATCCTAGAAACACTGATATTCAACACTGAGAGGAACAGCAGGGCTGTCACTGGGACACTGTCTGAGCCATTGTACTGGTTGAATGATGTTGCACATTCCCTGTTGTCTTTCTTTGCTTGTGCCATCAACTTTAGGAAGTCAGAAATTAGTCTTTAATGTTCCCTGGATCAATATCTGAAAGATGCTTATCAACTTTAGCTCCTGCATGTTTAATAATAATGGTTTTAGTGCATAACACTCAATTTTCCCCTAAAAACCTGACAGTGGGCTAAAAATAATATTATAAGAGTAGGTATTTATATAAAGATGATTGTAATAGTAATTTTCAATAGGAGTATGGGGTGTGCTTGGTGTGATGTTATAGCAAATGAACACAGAACTGTCTTTCAGGTTCAAAGAAGAAGAAAGCAGCCAAACCTTTGAGTTTCAAAGTTGGTGTAGGAAAAGTAATCAGAGGTGTAAGTAAAGCTTTCATGACTTCCTCAGAATCCAGAAGGTTTTCAACCTGTAGGATTTATGACTGGGGTTCAAATTTTGAGCTGCTTCTCCTGTACCTTGTGAGATAAAAAGACAAGTTGAAAGGCTTTACAGCTGGAGGATGCAGTATTTACTCTCCATGGATGCATTCCTCCCCCTGCAGTGCTGCTCCTCATTAAGCAGCCTGTGAACAGTGGAATAGCCCAGCGCTCCCCAGCACAGGAGCAGCCCCTGTGCCTGCCCCCAGTGCTCTGCACAGCACATGGGTTGTTGGGGTCTCTGTCAGTCCCTCTGCATTTGGTGTCCTCTTGTCTGTCAGAAGGTGGTTGTTTTCCCTCGGCATCTTTTTGGTCTTTGCCTCAGTGCTGCCCTTGTGTTCCCTTCTGTCATGAGCCGGTACCGGGGGGCTACCGGTTGTCAGGATGTTTCTGCGACTTCCCCCCCCCTCCAAGTGTGGAGAGGTTTGTTAAAAAGCCCGAGCTCCACCTCTCCCAGAGGAACGGCCCCTGTGGGTCCGTTTCATAGAGGGTAGATTAAAGTACCCTCCCACCACACTCATAAATTGTTACCGAGGCCAATGTTTAGTTTTGCAAATTAATCAGTTTATTAAGGGACAATACAAACTAAGGGATCAAGGTTCAGGAGAGGTTGGCTAGGTATATATTGGAAAAGGGATTCAAAGGCACTGTGGTCTATAAAAGGCACACTCCGAAAGAGAGGTGTAAATCAATGGAGTGAAAGGGTAGGAGTTGAGCCCAGTAAGAAAGTTAAAGTGTGTGTGTGTGTGTGTGTGTGTATATTCACCCTCCTTCCTTGCGTAGCGCAGTTCTCGAAATGTGCTGGCAGGCTGGGCTGGAGATCTGCAGGGGGGCCTGCGTCCCAGTGACCGGGGTGACCCCTTCCTGCTGCTGGCAGGGCTCTGGTCCCGTGGCTTTGTAGGAGATGCAGGCTGGGCAGGCTTCTCCGGTCCGGTTCGGTCCAGGCTGGGCAGGCAGGATCCCCGGGAGTGGGCACAGGCACCCCCCTCTCTGTTTCTCCTTGCAACAGGAGTGGCACTCAGGCAGGTTCAGGTGCTGCAGCAGGGTCTGTCCCAAGCAGGCAGAGAGAGCGAGCAGACACCAGCAGAGCAGATCCTACTCTCTTTTTTATGGATCAGAGACCATTGTTCCAAAAAGCACCACTGTCTGAATTAGCCAATCACCATTGGCCAGGTACATATTCCATTAGAGGCAGTCTTTAACCTATTGTCTATTTTTCTGCCAGTTATTATAACTCTTGTGCTGCTTCTTTGCTATGCACTTATCTGGTAGGGCAAGAGGCCTGCTCATTCTGTCCTTGAGTGAATCAGTGGAAAGGCGTCACTCTTGCTTTGCTGACTTGAAAGGCATTTATTGTTGAGTCTTATGTGGGGGGAAGAAGACGGACCGTTCCCCACACCTTCCCCGGTTAGCTCTGAACTAGGTGAAGCTGGCAGCCCTGCGGGCGGGTGGGAGGCGTCTGGGGGGTGGCTGGGCAGGCTCCAGGCACTCAGAGCCCAGGGTTCTGCACACCCGTCTAATCTCATCTGGGAGGCACGGACCCTGCTGTGAACCTGCCCTGCTGACGTGCGGAGCAGATGAGCTGCTTACTGTCTTGTGCTGCTGAGCCAATGGGGAAATCGGTGGCCCAGGATAAGAATGTGGGAAGGATCTTATGCTTACCTGACTTTACAACACCAAATAAACCCAGCCCAGCGTAATCTTCCAGGCTGCTGCTATGCAGGAAGAGGGCCTTGGGATGGTGGGATTGGAGCTGGGAAGGGGATCAGGTCCCTGAGCTTGTGGCCAGCACTGCAGGAGCAGCAGTCGCCTGGGTTTATCTTGTCTCTTGGCGGAGGGCCGTGGTGCTTGTGTGGGTGCCAGGTATGTTCCTTCAGCAGTGACAAGGCATGAGCTGCAGCTGCTCACTGGAATGTTGATGGAGTGCTCAGCTTAGAGCAGCTTTGGGCAGCGCCAGCAAGTCCTGAAGAGGGATGAGCACTGAAATAAATTAGTCGTAAGCATCAGCCCTGAACAAGCACTGACCTGTCAGTGCTGCAGAACAGTGGGGACATGTGAGGCTGAGAGAGACGGATCCCATCCTGTTTGCGGTGACTGAGGATGTTTACATTGAAACAAGCTTGTTACTTCGTGCGTTCATGTCCCTACAGAAACTGCAGTGCAGCACAGGCTGCTGTAGGAATTGGGAAGGTCAGAGGAGGGGAAACACCTCCACAAAGAAAAAGAACGTGGAGGTGCCACCGCGGGTGGGCAGGTGTGGGGAGAGGGGCAGGTGGTCTCATGCAGGTGTTCACGGGGCAGGCTGCAAAAGCCTTCAAGATGCACTTCAGAAGCTGCTGACTGCTGGGGTTGGTTGAGTTTCTTCTGCTTTGTTTTTCAGTGGGATGAAGCCCTCCTAACAATGAGTAAAGGGGAGAAGGCCCAGCTGGAAATAGAACCTGAGTGGGCATATGGCAAGAAGGGGCAGCCTGATGCCAAGTATCCTTTCACAATTATTCATTAAGTAACTTGGAAATGCTTGGTGGAATAAAGTGCTTTATGGACAGGGATATAAACAAGGGGGAGCATTCACTTGTTACTCATGCCAGGCTTGGAATGTTAACTATAAAAAATTCAGTGAACTTAACGGGTAGACACAATTTCCAGTTTGTTTTGAAGAGAAACGCCCATAGGGAGCCCTGCAGAGCTTGCAGTTGTTTTCTGCCTGCTTTTTTACTCCAGCTGCTTCCAGATGCTTATTCCTGCAGCACTGATGGGGATGCTAACGAATGCAGAAGGCTGGAAAGTTCTGCTGCAGCTGTAGAGACAGCAGTTTGACCTTGGCTAGAACTGGTTCTGGGATAGAACGAAGTAGGGGATTGAGGGGGTGATCCTGCAGAACAGCCTGGGCAGTCATTCTTTTTTACCAACATGTCAGCAAGAAGGGATGGTTCTTCCTTCCAATCTTGTAGTAACTTAAAGGACTCTCTAGACAGTCTGACCTCCCCCAGAGGGTGATGAGTGACTGTGTCCCAGAAATGGACACCAGGCTTGGGCAGTTCAGGGAGGACAGGAGCTGCTCATCCTCGGAGGAACAGGAACAATGACAAGGATCTGCAGAGCTGGGCCCGCCTGGTGGCTTCTGCTGTTAACGCAGCAGCTGTGGGTCTGTATGAACTCCAGGATGTTACAAGGGGACAGTGAAATCTGACACTTGACACATGAAGAACAGGACAACAGGTGGGAAAGCACTTCCTAGGGAGGGATGTGGAACTGGGTGGGGCTTGGGTTTCTTTTTTTAAAACTTCCTTAACTTGTGCAAACAGGATTCCTCCAAATGCAAAACTTTTCTTTGAAGTGGAATTGGTGGATATTGAATGAAATGAAGAGTTTCCTTTGCTGCTGGGAATCCACTGATGATCAAGAAAGCTTCCAACAACTGCAGTTCTGCTCGTGTAACTTCAGGATAGTTACAACTGTGGCCTTGTACTGAAATCAAGTTTGTTTTCCCTGCCCCAACTGCTGTACAGTAACATACCACTAAAGAAAACATAGTTTATACATGCAAGTGACTTCACTTTTTTGTGTATATGATCACTTTAAAACTTCCTTCCCTTACTGGAGGGAGAATTAAACCCCTGGGGGACTGACTGCCCCAGCTGTTTGCAGTGACCCTTCCCTTCCACTGAAAGAGGTTTCCTTCCATACCTTGCTCAGGGCTCCAGGACTACACTTCTCTTTCAGCTCTAGCTGCTGAGTTACAGCAGCACCCACCCCACATTGTAGTTAACTTAGAATAGTAGAAGAAAGGAAGGAGGAAAACATGTACATTTATATTCTAGGCACTCCTGAAGTTCGAAAAGATCCACTGATTCATCTTTCCTAGAAGCATCAGGCATAATGCCCATCTGCTCTAGATGAGAACCCCACATGCCAGTAACACTCCTGAGGTGCCCCTGTGCCACAGCTCCAGTTACGAACAGAATGTTGAACTGTCGAGACCCCAGTGCTCTTCCTCCTGGTTTGAATCAGGCAACCCAAGAAAGCCCAGAGAGCTACTGAATTCCTGGCTTTTATTACAAAAATGAGAATGATCACTTTGATCAAAATGAAAAAGTCGGCTCACACTGTGTACATGAAAAACTCCAAATACAAAAATCATCCCAAACACTGTTTGTGCTTTTTAAAAAAGAACACGTCACCTTGCACCGTGTTTTAATTTTTTGACACCCCCCCCCAAATGTAGAATAGAAAATCCCTGTGGCAGCTTGCCAGGGCTGCTGGTGTCACCCCAAGAGTTCAATCCTAATGCCACAAACCAGGCAGCCTGGGAGTCACTGGCTGAGGCAGGGAGCTGGTGACAGAGCAGGTCTGAGGTGCTGACAGGAGCAGCACAGGAGAGGACAGCCCTGCTCCCCCCCTGGCAGCTCTGGTGGCCAACGTGGGTCAGCAGAACAGTTTTAGGGGAAAAAAAAACCCCAAAAACCAAAACCCTACAGCTTTACTGATTAAATCTATGGAATCATTATGAGACTGAAAAAAAATTCTTCAGATATCTCCATAAATTAGTGCAGGGAATTAAAAAACAATGCATTTATGGTAAACTAGGATTGTACAGATATCACTTATCGGTTACCAGCACACACATCTTGCTTCACACATACCCTGCGAACATCAGCTCATTTCACATGCAAGAGACCAAAAAGCAGGTATGACAAACAGTTCTTTCACATCCCTAATTTAGAAAAATATATTTTTGTATTCTTTCTTTGTTGAAACCGCAGCACAGTGAATTCACTCTCTCCCTGGATCAAGTCGGATGGTAATACTGTCCATAATTCCAGGCGTTCTGGTAATTGTACTAGGGAAAAACAAAGACAGGACAGTGTGAGTCAGGCTGCCCGTGCTCAGGAAGGACACCTGGTGATGAGCCAGCCAAGGCTGCATGGAGGCACAGGCAGGTAACAGTGCCCATCACACAGAGCACCCAGGCTTGGCTCCCCCCCCCAGGCGCTGTGCACAGCCCAATCCTCCGCCTGGTGCTCAGGGTGGGACCTGTCAGGGTGCTCCTGAGGACTCCACACACCTCCAAGCCCCACTGGAAGGAGCTTTGTTAGAGGCAGAACTGAGGGCTGGCTCAGTTGCACAGCCACGGCTGAGGCTGGCACTGCTGCCCGTTGTGCTTCTAGTTCTCAGCAAACACCCATCTGGTCAGTCTTCCTACACAGGACAGGTCAGAGGTTCACTCTTGCCCCCCGGATCCCCTCCTTGGTACCTGCTCACTTCCCTTCCAACAGAGTGGCGTGAGAGGGAGGAAAAAGGCAGGGAGCAGGAGGTAAGGGAAACCTGAGCTCTCTGTATTCCAGCTCCATGTTCAGTCTCCCAGCACACCCCCTGAGATGGGAGAGCCCGGGCAGACAGCCCAAGTGCCCCAACACAGCCCCTTTGGAATCCCTCAGTTTATGGTTGGCAGAGAACACCACCGAGACTGTTCCCCTGGTCTTCCTGCAACCAGCTGCACCCCAGCTATCCTGGCTGGGCACAGTCAGCAGTAGAGTGCCCTTTGTATAGCACAAACATGTCTCCATCCTTTCAGAAAGTGTTTCTGCCTGTCCTCAGACTGCAAAATGCACAGAAGACAGACAGTGATGGAGTCACCATGTCAACCACAGGACTAAGGTCTTTATGAACAGCCTAGGTCAGCTATTCCCACAGTTCTGTGTTTGAAATCCTGGGGCATTTTTCCTCGCCTAGTGCTGAGCAGTTTCCCCATGCTGGGTGAGAGACCCTCCACAGCCTCACTTTGGATAGAACACTCAAAACTTGATGTGGACAACTCTGAACTAGTTACCCAGTGGCTGCTCTGTGCCCCACCTGCCCACACATATCCCATGGCCTCCTTGCAGGCTAGAGGAGTTATCCCTTATCTGCTTCAGCAAACATTTCAGCTGGACCCTCCACAACACAGAAGCAGCAGCATTCCAAGCCTGCAGTATATGGCTCCCCTCCCAGCTGAGGGGGCATCAGCAGTGCCACCTTCACCAGTACGAGTCTCACCCAGCAAGTCTGGTACTGGAGCTCTGGCTTTATGGCCAGCCCCTTGGACAGCCAAAACACACAGTGGAACATCAGTGCAGACAGCAGCAGAGCAACCTCTGCAGGTTGCTGCTGTCACAGGCAAGAGGAGGAGCTGCAGAAAGTAACTATTAAAACATACAGTAAATGGGCATCCCAAGGAGAGTCTCCTGGGCAAAACGTTCCAGCACAGAACAGACCTACTGCCCTTAGCAATGGCCTCAGCTGCTGTCACACATCCCTCCACATGAAGGGGCAGCCACCAAACTGCTCATCTGGCTCCTCAGAGAGAAGCATTTTACACAGGCACTACAGGCCAAAGAGGAACCAACCAACACCAGAGCTCAATCTTTAATCCAAGCTTTCCTTGCTGACTGACACTGGGCCATCCAGTCCCTGGGAAAGCACAAGGTGCCCACACTGAGCACAGGTGGAAGGACAGACCCAGAGCACATACCTACCTGGTACCAGGCGTTGTAATTATAGGCTGCCTGATTGACCTGCATGTCTCCATCCATCATCTGGGCTGAGGCCAAGCTCGGGTCGTCTGTGAGCATTTTCTTTTCATCTGGCTCTTCTGATCTGTAAGTCAATATTTGCTGGTAAATGGTAAATCTTGGATCAAATTCTGAGCATGTCTTTGTGTGAGAAAAGTCGTAACAGATAAGGCTGAGTAACCTTTTCAAACTTGGTGCCCTGTCCAAGCAGGGTAACAGTATTTGATTTAGAGACAGAGAGGAGTGCATTGTGCTTCAGAACAAGTCTGGTTTTTAAATTGCTCTGGTGCTCAAACTGAGACAGGAATAGCATAATCTCTGCTCAGAGTCTTTTTTACCAATGCTCTTTTCTGTGATAGGTAATTAAAAAAACCTGTTTTCCTATAAATCTGTTTCCAAATATCCAAATATTTTAACCAACAACAGATCCCTATTTAGTATACACCTTAAGGAATTAAAAATCAGTGACTTGTTACTGCAAGCAGTAGGCTTAAAGCTGAAAAGCCCATGTGTATATATATAAAAATAAACAAAAAAGTCTCTGAGACTGATCTCTGAACTATTTTTAAAGCATTTCCAAAGTGCTCAGTATCAGCAGTAGCTCCGTGCAGCACTAGAGTTCCAGCTACCACACACTGCACTGTTGATGACTGTGGTTTATACTCTCAGGGGAGCAGACTTCCTACCCGTTCTCTGCTCTCCTTTTTAGAGAATCCTGCTCCTTCAGAAGAGCTTCATGTTCATCATAGGCATCCAGAAGCCTGAAGGAGACAAAAGAAAAGCAAGCTTTGCTCACCACTTTTACATAAACATTTTAAGCACCTTAGCAACCATTTAAAAATGCCTAACTGGAACTGTAAAAATACAAAAACATTCTAAAAAAACCTTACTAATAATCAAATTTCAATCAGTCATCTGCCATGAAGATGAGAAAGCCAAAAAACTGAATTTGATTCCACAATGCATAGCAAGGAATTTTCTGTGAGCTCAGAAATTCCCAAATTGCTCAACTTTTGTCACACTTCATGCAATTCTTCTATGAAGTGTTTTTATAAGGAAGCTTTCTAAAACATTAGGGATACAGCTGCTCCTTCCAGTGACTGCATCCCCTCAGCCAGGCATTGGTGCCATCCACAACAGCACTGGTCCTTGGAATCAACATTTAATTAAGTACTGGAAATAAGTATTATATAAAATTACTACAATTGCAAGTAGCACCTACAACCTTTTCCCAAACAACATGGGAAGAAAAGGTGTATTTAAGGCAGCACAAAGGATTCCTAGCTAAAATTCCCGTGGATTGCTAAATGTAACTTCACCAGCTGCATACCAGTTTACAAGGTATTGCATGAAAACTGCTCCTTCTGTCAATATTCCTCTTGGAGAAAACAGTCTCCTTTTCTTATTCTGTGCTCTAGTACCATTTGGGAACTGAAAACTTCACATTGTTTGGTTTGCTCTAGGATCCCCAGCTTGCAATGCTTGGCTGCCAAAAAGTCAGACTGGTCAGAGCCAGCAGAAATGAGGGACCAGCTATTGTTAAAAACATACAAAGCAGAAAAACTAACTTGAGGTTAGTCCTTTTGTGTTATTTAGCTGCAAAATCTAAAAACAAGCACTTGCTTTAAAATAGAAAATTTAGAGTAAAAAAAGTATATTAAAAAGTTGTACTTCTGGTATCTGATCCTCTGAAATAAGAGTGTAGTATTGTTACTACTCCTCAACACAGGAAAACCAAAACAATGGAGTTCTGGAAGCATCACACAGCAGCTCCCAGGGTACAGAGTGTCAGGCTGTACCTGTCCCAAAATACTTCATGTCCTCTTTGAGGAGCACCCTACTTTATAAGGCTTATCAAGAGAAAACTACAGTCAGAAGTTACAAGCAGTGAAGTTTTACTCTATGAGGTGTTAGATATTTTACAGAAGAGGGGTAATTTTCTGAAAAGAGATTTGTTATTTCAAAACAGGAATTTGTTTTAGACAAGCAGCTTATCCCTCACCACAGAGCTGATGGCATGAAGGAAACAATTCAATGGACCCATAAACCTACTCCTTCCCTACTGCTTTTACAAGCCCTCTTTGGATGACCCATATTTGGGCACTGCACAGATCACATCTTACTTGTTTACATCAGAACCAAAATCCTCCAGAAACTCCACTTTCCGCTGAGAAAAGGTAATCCTCATTTTGATGGACAAGGCGCCATTAACAGCTTTATCAAAGCAGCTCAAGATGTTCTCCTCGTTTTGCTTGAGGTCCCCACTGTATTCCATTTCAAGTAAGTTAAGGTACAGTTTGGTGTTTTCCTGGGCAAAAGATGCATTACAAGTGGTACATGGTCATGTCAGGTATTTCACATTCAATGTATGTCTCCTGGATGCAGACCAGAAGGTTTACATCACAAATTTATGCTAGAAAAGTCAATACAAACATTTCCTTTTTACACCATTCATCTTTGAGCTGGTTTGTTTCACAAGCAGCTCAGGAGTCATCTGACACCACAGAAACAGCTGTCACACCTTACTAAGAGTGAACTAATTGTACCCAGAGTGCCTAATGTTTCTGTGGTTACACAGAATGATCTATGACTACTGCCTGCATGATCAATTTTGTTCACCTTAACATGTGAATGGGCCTACAATAATGAAGACTCTAAAAAAGACATGAAAAGTATGAAGCACTTTGTGCTTCTGAGGAAAGAAAGTAATCTGTAAATTTCAGATATGCAAAGTGCAAATACAGCAACATCAGCTTAGAGGGACTGTTGTCTCCATGCAGTAATGACACATTACATACAGGTACAATTCCTGTCATCATTGTTGCCATATTGTTAAAGAAGTGGTTCAACAAGAGAGAAAAATACCAAGATTATATTAATTTTTTTTGGCAGAACGAAGAGGGAACACATACTTTGTCAAGTTCTATGGCTTCTGACAGCACTTTTCTTGCCTTTGGAAGATTTTTCTGCACTTTGAAGAGGTGCCGAGCTAATTTGATGGCATAGAAGGAGGCCTCGCTGATGGACTTGGCGTTCCTGACAGCATCTTCCAGCAGGTGCTCTGCCTCCTCCATGTTGCCGTGCCTGCGCTCCAGGCTCACCCTGCGCAGCCGGATCATTGCCAGCCCCAGCACACACTCCTCAAAGGTTTTCAAGATCCTTCTGGCTTCGTCGATGTTGCCTGAAACACCAGTGGAGACGCCGTCAGACCGGAGACATCCAACAGCCTCTGGAGAACAGAGTCCCTCCCAGCAAAGCCTGATGTTGCTCTTACCCTGCTGCTCCTCAAAGGCAGCCCACAGCATGTGAACCATGGGTTTCTTAGGAAGGTGTATTGTGCAAGCCCTGCTGTAGACATGCCTCACTCCTTCAATACTATGATTCTCCATGTATTTGGCATACTATAGTTGAAAACAGAGCAGAGATTGAACAATTTAAAGGTTGTATTTGTCTTTAAAAACATGCCAGAACGATAAAATTCTTTTGTTTAAACCCATTCAGCACCTTTATTGAACCACTAGACTAGTTTCTGTAAGGAAGGACGTAGAGAGGCAACGAAGTTGGCATATGCAGCAGTCAAATCTGGTTGCAAGCAGACCATCTCCTAATGCAACAGATATAGTTATATATGAACAACATTCCACAAGAGTACAAAAGGTTAGTCACTAGATCAATGTGTGCAATCAGCAGGAGAGAGGTGGGAAACCACTTCCCTTACCTTAATCCAGAAGTCCTCATAGAGGGCACATGAAATAACACATCTTTCAAAGAGGACCACAACTCGCTCGTGAGTGCCATTTTCTATCTCAAATTCTAAGTACTCTTTCCAGTTTTTCAGCTGAATTTTCTCCAGAGGTTTTACGTGGAAGTAAGGCCTCTTTATCTGCAAGAGTCACAGCATGGCAAGTTAGGACTAATAAGCATAACAACAAGCTGCTTAAATAAAAAACCAGACACACATCATTTGAGTAATGCCATTGAAGTAAAGGGGACTTCAGAATTATATACCTATCACTCAAGTAAATCTGCTGGGGTTACCAAGTACTGATCAAGAGATGTTGCTGACAACCACATCCTAGGCTAGTAACTTGTTTTTCTAGGAAGATTTTTCTGTGCAAGTGTTCACAGAAGCCGAGGAAGATCTCAGTGCAGTCCCTCCCTTGCAGACCTGCAGTGACAGTGTAACAATGCCACCCTGAACAACAAGGGGCACTGCCCACATGCACACACACTCACAGCTGAAGTACTTCTATTGTACTAGTGCATATCCTACTAATTCATTCAGAGTTTGGTTGAGTCATGGCAAGGGAAGTCAGAGTACTAAAGAGAACTTCACACTAAATATTTACGTTAGGTTGATTACTCCAGAGCTAGCAGGACTGGAGCTTTTATTGATGGCTACAAGAGGAGCTGGGACAGACACAGCTTAGCACAGAAAAGGTAACCACTGCTTTGAACTAACCACAGCAGAGCAAATATTTTGCTTTTCCTCCCCTTCCTCTTTAATTTTACCTGATTATTTCTCTTCTGTGCTGCAGTTCCATCTCCGATACAAATACACACAGATGGTTTAAAGAACTTACAATAATTAAGAAGTAACATTCAATTCTTCAAGGCCACCTGTAATTTAAGGCAAATCACCCCCTTCGTGCTTCTTGCTGCACTCTACTGTGAAACCAAACACTCTTTTCCATTTAGAAAAATGCACAGGTACATTGCTCCTGCTAAAATAACAGTAAAACCAGCTCTAAGTGGTCTCCAAAACCCATATGATACATTGCCCATCTACCTCATCCCTGGCCTTTATAAAGACATGCTCAACTTGCCATTTCAAGTTCCTCACAGATCCAACACACTGGTATCTCCTCTCTACTGAGAAGAGATATTATCTTGGTAGCAAAATATTGACTGGCCCAGAAGCAAACACTCCATTTCTTAGACATTTTCAGCAGGATGTCCACAGTTTTAACATTATTCTCAGTGTCAATAATATGTAGGTTAATGTTTCCTGAGCCAAGAAAACCTGCACTCACATAACTATTTTCCACAGTACATCAGCACCTTGGAGCCCCACTTACTCTAGGGACACACTCTGCATGCTCTGCTTCCTTCTACGACAGGGACCTGGTGCAAAGGTGTCCCATGTGGGGCTGGGAACAGCACTCCAGGCTCTGGGTCACTAACAGGAGACCCACCAGAGCTGGACCATGTTCTGTCCACAGCACTAGGACTGGCCCAACAAAGAGCACTAATCCACACAACAGTTCTGTCTTTAAACATCTGTCCCAACTGTTTAATACGATGTACTTCTGAAAACAAAAGTAAATTTAAAAGAAGAACCATGGTATGGAATATGTTACTTGTCAGGAAGAAAAAAAAACAACAAATATCCTGGGAATTCAGATTGCCTTTTCAAAGGTAACCAAACTTAATTCTACTGGAAAAAGCTCTGTATTTGCCATGATCAAATGACTGCTGTGATCCATTACTTTTCATACGTTATGCACAGGAGCTGCCTGTTACAATGGCTACTTTTGGAAAACAAGTGAACTGATTTCAGGTTGAAGAGTGTCACGTTAAAATACAAACCCATACAAATTTAATTCTCCTTGTAGGACAGGCTTACCTTTTCAGTTGCAGCTAACTTCATCCCCTTATCTCTTTTGCAAAGCACCACATGCATAAGGCAGCACTAACTGACAAGGTGACCCGTGCAGGGGCACTGCAGACTGTCCACAACACACCATCCTGCCTCTCTCCAAATACTGCCTAAAGATTTTCAAACTGACACATGACAGAGCTGACTTAATAAGCTGTATTTTCACAAGAAAAATGGCAGAGAACAGTTTGAGTTCTTAAGGCCTAAATGTTACTGAAAATCCCTAGCTCACAAGCCCTTGTTCAGCACTCTGATGCCTGCTGCCTTACACAGAGAAACCAAACTTACCGCTTCTTCAAACGTCCACCTCTTGCTGACTTCATGTTCATTGTGGTTGAATATTTCTTGATGAATCTCAATGATTCTGTGTCTCATGTTCTCTATCTCAGTGATTAGCTAGAACATAATTTAAAAAATGTAACACAGGCAGGCACTGTAAATGCATTTCATGATGATGGCAATATGCACAACCAGAAGCACGATGGATGCCCTGAGTGTTACCCTGAAGAGATGAGGAAGGGGTGGGACACTGCTCTGGTGGTGCCTGGGCCCCCTGTGTAACCCAGCTGGGTTGCTTTTCCAGCTGATGTTCTGCTCTTATGCTAAAGATGATTGAGATTAAAAATTAATTTGAATCCAAGTCCAACTTGGATTCAGTATGCATACATTTTCACAGCTAGCAATTCCTTTGGGTGGCTCCAAGTCTTTTTGTACCTTCCCAAGCTCTGGCCCTGCACAGACCACTGCTGATGGAGAGCTTTCTTAGACCAATTAATAGTCTTTTAACTGGAATAATTCATATCCATTCATAAAGTTTTGTGCATCACCTCTTTCATTTTTTAACTCCATTTCTTTAATGCCTATGAAAACATTGGACAGGTATGTCCTGTAGACAAAAGCCACCTCATGAGCCGAGAGTAATGACATGCCAAGAGAACTACAGCAAGACCTCAGCTACTGAGGTACTGAATTTTCTGCCAATAAACTCATCCCTCACCCAGAGGCACAAGAGCTAGTGACCATTCTCTGCACCCATACCTTGGCAGGGTCAGTTATATCTTCAGTCCCAGAGGGCAGGTCGTTTCCAGGCTGCGCATCCTCCCCGCTGTGCCCGTTGGCAGAGGCCAGCTCCCTGCGCAGCTGAACAAACTGCTCTGTGGTCAGGAAGTCTCGAGGCAAGTTGTTCTGAATGTGTTCTTTAAACCTGGGAGCAGCCAGAAACAAGGCAACACGAACCTGATGTTTTACATTGCAACACTGCACAATCAGAGCACGATGGTAAGTCCTAGTGGGGTTCTGCAGGACTTTATCCATCGAGGGCAACCCTGAGAATGCAACTTCTGACTACACCCAGCCCAGGTACAACTGCTGCCACCCAGCAGGCTTCAAAACTTGGCATTTCATGGAGAAATGGAAGTGATAAACCACAGTGGCAAAGGCAGACCGCTTGCCATGCACACTGATGGCAAAGGGCAAGATCAGTTTCAGAGGGATACACTTATTTCCAAAGCTAAAAGACCTGTAGAAATTCCAGGGAGGTCTGATGTGTAATTTAACTAAGGTTTTTGTTCCCTCTCAACCTCTCCATACTCATGCAGAATCTACTGCCTCAAATTTAACCAAGTATTTCTCTTCAGACAACTAGTACTTCACCACACATGAGCACTGCATGAGGAATTCAAAACTGCTCGTTCTGATTTTGCAAAGACATCCTATCTTCTTCCTCACAATTCCAAGGCCTTTCTTTATTCCACAGCAACTCTTGTGAATTTATCTAAAACACGAATCAGTACTTTTAAGACATTGTAAAGGCTGTATGAGTACCTAGGTATAAAAAAACTCAATAACTATTTCAAGCTCCTGTTCTGAGTGAACATTTTTGCATTTACACAAGTAGGTTAGTGTGTGCTTAAGAACCCCACGAGCATTAACTAAATCTTTGCTTCCTCTTTACCTCTGGAAATGATGGCTGTAGAGTTGTGTGGGAATTCCAAGGATGCGGTCATAGATGGATGTAACTTCCCTTAGGTTTCCCTGGTCATCTTCCCAGTTGATATACATCTCCCATAGTCTGTCAGAACGGAAATCTGTCCCAGCAGCTAAGACTGCATGTTCATAGGCTCTGAAAAATGAAGTAATGTTACACTTGCTTCTGAATGTGGTGTCTCAAGAAGGAAAAAAAAGATCTTAAAGATTATGAGCACCCTCATTTCCTTGCAACCACACTTACATTCATTATTTAAATTCTTCCAAGTATTTTCTAGATACCTGGAGCACGATCTCTAGAATTTCAGGAAGTCTGCACTCACCTTTTTTTCCTCCAGCACTGCCACAACACAATAAAGGCATCAGGGACACAAGATACGAGGAAAACACACAATCTTCACCACTTGCAAAGATTCTGAAACCATTCCTTAAGCAGTTTAGCACACAAAAGCCATACACCAATCATGCAGCTAGCAGCTGCTTCAGTTTAAGTTCAGTTAAGATTTTGGGTCAAACTTTAGTCCAACCTCTTACTCTACCTAGGACCACTGCCAGCAGCAGATGAGGTCAGACACATTTCGCCACATCCTGAAAATCTCCAAGGAATTAAATTCCAAAAATTCCGTGGGGAACCTGTTCCAGTGCTGTACAAAGCATTTCCTAATGCCTTGTTTGAAGTTCTTGAGTCACACCCTTTGATCCTTGTACCCCACTGTATTGTCCAGCCCTTCTTATGGAACTGGGCTCCACCCTGTTGAAAATTCTCAAACTAAGCACTGGCTGTTGAGAGCTTGTCCCTCAGCTGAAAGACTGACATGCTCACGCTGCACTGGGACTGCATGTATGGGCTTCCCTGCATCTGCTTTCAACTTACCCTCGAATAGTACTGTTAGTTTCCGGATCCGCAGGGTCCAAGGTCTCCTTTAAAAAGTTTATATAATGTATCCAAAGATCAACACTAAGAGGAATTGCCTGCAGCCCTCTGCGATAAACCTATGAAGAGAACGAGAACTGTACTTCAAATACTTAATGGTGTCCTAAGAGAGAGGCAACACTGTGTTATCCGGTGAACCTTAGAAATACTAATTACTGGAATTTTGTTTAAATAATCTACCATTACCATTTGGGTGGAGGTTGGATAGAACATGGCAATGTTCTGATCTCCACGTGCAGAGTCTTGATCTTCAAAGCGCAGCGGTCCCTGCATTCTGACCAGGTTGTGTGGGCAGGCTTTGGGGTACAGACCATAGGGCACAGACCCATTAGAGCATCATTGACAGCGTCTGACCAAAAATGCAATAAGATGTAGCAATTGTGACCAGCAAAACCAACTATATTGCTTTGAAAATGAGTAATAAATGGAAGTGACAGAAAAGCCCTGCCCTACTTGTTAAGCTGCAGTGTAATACAGAGGCTTGCACTGCAAAGCTTGACAAACTGTAGAGGTTTAACGCACCTGCCAACAAAGAGAAAAAACATTAGCTACAAATGCCACAGACGTGACAAGTGCAAACAAAATCCCTGCAGACCTGACCAAACATGGCAGGTACTGGCAGCCAAATGACTTGCAGTAGGTTAGTCACTGTTTGGCCAACAGGACCACTGGCAACAGCTGCCCCAGCTACCTACATACCTCATCAGACTGTTTCACGTTGTCGTGCCGCTTTTCCAGGTCCGCATACTTTTTCCAGTATCCATAGCAATATGGATAATGTGTGAAAAACCTGTCAAATGCTTTCCTGGCAGCTGGTAAGTGGTTCTGCAAGAAATGCACAATAAAGGCAATGTACCCCTTCCTTACAAAAGACTTTGCATTATTTCTAAGATAATGATTGTTGTAATATTGTCTTAAAAAACAACTGCTCTGATTTTGTGATCCCTGCTGACAACACTGGCAAGGGTAGCTGCCCTGAAACAGTATCTGTGAAAGCCTGATGTGCAGCTCTAGATTTGCCACTGGGATATCCACGGCTTGTTTTGGTTTTCTTTGCTTATTTCAGGAAGGCTAAGGAAAAGAGGGGTGTGTACTAACCTCCTGCTCTACATACTGCAGTAGATATACCCATCCTGTGAAATCCTGGGGATTGTCCTCTACTACTTTCCAGAACTTGTCAAAATCTGGAGGGAAGCAAGCATCAATGTCTGTTGTCTGTAAACTCTCAATATTTGGAATTTCACTCTCCTGCATGTTCTCTTCGTTCAAGTCAGGGGAACTATCAGGTGACTGCTCCATCTCTGTCACACTCATGATCTCTGTACTGAAGTCCATCTGCTGTTCCTCTGCTGCTGTTTCGGTGCCATTGTCCGTGCTGTCATTGCTCACAGTCGGTTTCTCCGCCTCGGCATTATCCGTGTTCTCCATGGCTGAGGTGATACCAGGTCCTGTAGAAATAAAAAGATTCAGTACTCATGTAGTGAAGAGCCAAAAAGAACTGTGCTGTGCACTATCAGCCAGGAGTCTCTCCGGGGCTTCAGGCATTCACGTATTTCACCACAAACCTTCAGCAATCAGATCTGCTCCACACTGAGCCCAATTCACAATTACAGACATGTTGATAGCAGTCATACCTCGTAAGCTCTCCACATACAGACCATTGTGCTTTTTCTAAAAAACTATCACAAGTAGCTGTCCTGGTGTAAAAGTGAACAGCTACAGTATTCCTGCAGCTTCCTGGTGGAAGTTTATTCCAAATAGAGAATTATGTTCTAATTTCTTCAATTCTCCTACTTCATATAAATCAGTAACATCTTTGCAAAATAAATATATGTCAAAGTGTCCCCTGAATGCCTAGTTGAACTGGCTTAAGTAATGACTTTGAAAGAAAAGCACTCTCAGCACCAGACAGTCCACAGGA
>NW_009953801.1:844374-847094 GCF_000747805.2 Chaetura pelagica
AATGCCAGTATGAATTAACCAGCATCAGAGGGCCACACAAAACGGGCCCTCACTGGCTCCCACACACAGCTCAGGTGCCAGGGGTTCCTCCTGCCCCTCAGGACAGACTCCATTCTCCTCCCACTCTTCATTCTGATCTCCCTGCCAAAGGCTGCTGCCCAGCCCTACCCTCTCCAGAGGCCAGTCCAGCCTAGGTGGCTGTGTGCTGCTCAGGGCCATCCCCACCTGAACCCTGGGCACAGCCCCTGGCTGCACCAGCCCCAGCCCAGCTCCAGGTAACACAACAGTTGCTCCTACTCTGTATCTCCAGACTCCTTTCCCACTGAAAGCCTGAAGAGAACAAGCAGACTGCTCTCTTTCACTGCAACAGATCCATCAACAAGCCACCAAACACAGAGTGGGGGAAACTGACAAAAAGGAAAAATATCTGCTCCCCATCTTCAGCAGCTCCACCTGTGAGGAAACAACTGATGCCTTCCCAGGAGACCATCCAGCCACCTGACCTGGGCAGCCTTAACAGGTCCACACGGTCTGCCCTGAAAGTCTTCCAAAAAACTGTTTGTCAAAAGCAATTGTTTCTACTCTCCACTATATACGTTATCTGACAACCACATAAAAACAATTTATTTCTTTCAAGACAAACAGTTTATAATTTTGTAACTTTGTGTGGTAACTGTTCATGAAATCCACAGCTCACACCACTGAAGAGTCAGGTGACACCACAGAGCACGTACTGCTTCTGTTCTACAGGAAAAGGGGAGGCCTGTGTAAGATGAGCAGCTTATTTCCTTCATGACCAGCTCCTTCCCACACTGGGCCACCTAGAAAGCCTGCACCAAAAACCAGTTTCTTTAGTGAGGGTTTGAGATGCATCTTCACCACCGATTTTTTAAACAAACATAATTTATAAATTAAGATATTAAACATACAGAAGACATCTGCTTAATTAAAACAGATGCTACCATTCAGAGCTTACCTCTGTAAAGGTTATAAAACTAAGGCATAAAAGGATTGGGCTATGCAAAAGGCAGCCCCAACACTTGAAAAAAATTGTTTAAAGGATGTTTACAGCTCTAAAATTTGAGAAAGCTATTGCAACTATTCTTAAACTTACAGTAATTTATGGCCTCAACTTTTGATATTTGACAGATGCTTTCCTCTCTAGCTGATACAGAAGATGGGATTCCAGATTGAAAAACAACTCCCCCAAAACTTCTGGTTATGAAGAGGGGGGGGAAAGAGAAAAGGCAGGTGTAGTACCGGATCACCTCAGCACCCAACTGTTGTTTCTGTTTCTAACGGCAACTGCTTCCAACCGCAGGCTTTCTAGAACACCCCAGGGAAGCAAGGCACGACCCAAACTCTTCCAGAAACGGAAGGTTTCAGCCACCGGGATCGACCCTGCCCGGTACCAGGGAAAGGCCCTCGCCCCACAGAGCGCCAGAGGGAGCAGACACGAGGCTGGTGCACAACCAGCCTCAGAGCACAGGAACGTCATGCCAGGAGCTCTCACCTCGCTCAGGATAAGTAACTAAACAAGCATGTCCGACAACTACACGTACCAATTGTAAATAACTTATGTCAACGCACGTTACCTACCCTGTATCACTCAAGCGTTCCCCGCACGCGGGTATTTGTAAACACGAACTGAAAACACCCAGGAAAAAGCCCACGGGCGGGCACCACTCCCGCCCTCCCCTCCAGCCTCCCCAGCTCCAGGGGCAGCCCCGAATCCCTCCGGGCCGCTCCCTGGGCGGCTTGAGCCGAGAGAGCGACGCTCGGGAGGCCAGAACCTTCCAACGAAACCAACTCTCCAGCTCACAGCGCGGGGCGAGCGCCGGGCCGGGCCCAGCACCGCACGCTGGGCCGGGCCCTCCCCCATCCTCCCTCACACCCTCACACCCTCCGGCTGCCGCGGCTCCCAGGCTTCTGGCCACAGCAAATTCCCAGAGGGAAGAGTCTTCAAACATAATAACAAAATTACAAAAATAAGGGATTTTGTAGTCTGTTATTTTTAAGTAGTGTCCAGAAGTGAATGGTCCCATTTAAATCAGATGCTAGTGAAAAACAACTAAATATTATGTGCATGAGCTTGGATGTATGTATAGAATTGTTTGGAAAAGGTTCAAGAAAAATATTTTTTTTTTTTTTGGTTTGGTTTGGTTTTTTTGTGGGCTTCTTCTGGGTTGGTTTTGGTTTGTGTGTGTGTGTGTTTGGGTTTTTTGTTTTGTTTTGTTTTTCTGGTCTTGTGGGGTCTTCGTTCTTTTGGGAGAGGTTTTGAGGGATCTGGGTTGTTTTTTTTTCTTGTTTTCGTTTGGGGTGTTTTTGGCTTTCATCCCCTCCTCCATAACAGATCTTCTCCCAGCATGTCCGGCTACTACTAGTACCAATTGTAAATAACTTATGTCAATGCACGTTACCTACCCTGTATCACTCAAGCGTTCCCCGCACGCGGGTATTTGTAAACACGAACTGAAAACACCCAGGAAAAAGCCCACGGGCGGGCACCACTCCCGCCCTCCCCTCCAGCCTCCCCAGCTCCAGGGGCAGCCCCGAATCCCTCCGGGCCGCTCCCTGGGCGGCTTGAGCCGAGAGAGCGACGCTCGGGAGGCCAGAACCTTCCAACGAAACCAACTCTCCAGCTCACAGCGCGGGGCGAGCGCCGGGCCGGGCCCAGCAGCGCACGCCGGGCCGGGCCCTCCCCCATCCTCCCTCACACC
>NW_009953801.1:848154-884987 GCF_000747805.2 Chaetura pelagica
GGCCCTTCCCCGCCCGGTGTGTGTGGTGGTTCCAGGCGCAGGGCTGGCCCCACTGTCCCTCTGTCCCAGCCAGGCGGCTGCACCAGCCCCACACACACAAACGCCGGCTTGTTCCTTCAGGCTGCCCTCTCCCGAAACTCCTCCAAGCTCTTCCTGGCGTGCGGCGGCTGGGAGGCAGCGTGAGCCAGCAGGCTCTGCCCCATCTGTGCAAAAAGTGCTCTGGAAAGCTTGGCCGTGGCTGCCCGCATGTTCCCCCCGGCGCCGGGCAAGGAGCCGCTGCTCGTCATGCTGCCCAGGAGGTGCCAAAGCACAGCCAGGACCTTCTGCTCCACAGCGTAAGGCTTCCGTGGGTACAGCTCCGTGACAAGATCTGCAAGAAAGACAGCAGGTTGGCAAGCAGCGTTTTTTGAAGACTTGCTTTAAAAACGCGATTCAGAAGTGACCCCCCCTGCTTTGAGAGGTGCTTGAAAGCACTGGATGGCCAAGCACCTTCTCAAAGCAGCTAGTGGAAGAATGCTTGCTGTGCCCAAGGGATTGTCCTTGCAACAGCATCAGTGCCCCAGTGAAAGACACCAGCTTTCCCTAAAAAACACCCATTTTATCCTCTCCCAGGAGTTTACACACTAGCACTGGTACTACTGACTATTACAATTTTCCAATTAAATTAAAACAAGTAAAATAAACAAGTTTTTAAATTTTTTATTAGCTAGGATTACCATAAGGACCTTTAATTCTCACAGTGCACTGTGTAGCATCTGATATTTTATGATTTCCCCTCTATCTCAGCAATACACAGTGTTTAAGGAGCAAAGTAGCTGTGCACTGTAAACATATTTAAGATGAAGCGTGTTCCCTTCCTAGACAATTTCATCTTTAATGAAGTATTTCATTTGCAAACGTTTGCCTGTTTGCTAGAATGGTCTGTTCTGATATAGAAACTATTCCAAAAAATCCCACCAAGAGAGGAACTGTTTAAAGGTTGGTGACTAAGCCAGTCAGGAAGCATACATTTAGGAACATTTCAAGAACAGTCTGTCCATTATGTTCCTCAGTTCCATTTCATCAGTACAACCCACAGAACTGCTCTGAAAGTTATTTGGCTAAACAACCTCTCTCTGGTCAGAGCATATTGCCCATACAGACATTCCTTCTTCACCTAAAACACCAAAGGAAAATTCACTGCTCTTGCTAGTAATAATCCCCCATATTAAAATATGTATGTAAATTCTAATTTAAAAATTTCTGCTATTTTAAACCAAGTTTGTCTTTAAGCTTCTGACACCATTTTAGGAAGAAGACCATTAAGAAGTCTGACACTTTTGAGGTGGCAGCCACCACCATCCTGCAATGAATTTGCCTCATAAGAACAGCACACAAACAAACAAACATGCAAAGTCAAACATCACTCTACCAGCAAGCTTTTCTGTCAGGTCTTGCTTTGCTTTTCCATTCAGAAACTGGGCTTTTGTGCAGAATGGCTGGAGGAGCAGAGAGTTGTCTAAATGCAAGGAACAAACATGTAAAAATTCTTTAACAAAAATTTAACAGTCTGGAAACAAACACAATATAGAAGAACGTAAACAAGGGCCTTACTTATGATGGATGAACTTCAGAAAACACAGTGGTATTTTTAAGGACATAAAAAGCATAAAAAGATTCTGTTAACAAGCCCTGAGTCCTAGAATCTGGTAGAACGTAGCATATTCTTTTACTGAACATACTGTGGTTCTGCTGCAAAGCCAAAACAGTTGAGGAAGGGAGAGAGTTGTGGCATACACAGATCAGCAAGGACCTGCTTCTCTGACCTGTTCAGGAGATTCAGCAGTGTAAGAAGCTTTGGGAGAACGCAAGACAGAATGGCTGAGGTAGGAAGGGACCTCTGGAGATCCTCTGGTCCAACCCCTGCTCGAGCAGGGCCACTGCAGCCAGTTGCCTGTGACCATGTCCAGATGGCTTTTGAGTATCTCCAAGGATGGAGACTCCACAGCCTCCATGGGCAACCTCTGCCAGTGCTTGGTCACCTGCACAGCAAATAAAACCAAACCACCTGCTACGGAAAAATAACAAATCCACCTATGCACTGAGGGCAAGCCCAGCCAGCTGTGTTTCTATTTTGGACTGGCAAAACATTAAGAGGACTTGAATGCTTAAAAAAGTGTGAGAATAAAACCAGTAATTCATTACAATGTAATGATTGAAACTACTGGAATGGAAACTACTGGAAAGAGTCACTCATTTTAAAGTTGAATGAATACAATTAAGACTTACCTAAGTGTTGACATAGAGCCTGAATAACATTTCTGGCAGCTGCATAAATCCCTGGATTTTTGGAGTTCAGGTTGTTGTCTACGATGGCAGGAATTAACACGTTGATCACAGGTGACAAATTGTCCTTCAGCAAAGGGATCATCTTGTGCATGCTCTCCAAGGCGACCTGACTGACTTTGCTGTTGGAGTCGTGCAAGCGCAACTTGAAGGCGTCGAAGATCTGCAAGAGGATCCAAACAGCAGGGGTGGGAATGGGCAGTTCATGGCAGAGGTGGGCACCACATTTCCTGCTTTATGGTTACACTTCAGTTGTCCATCTTGGCAAAAGATGGCTCTCATCTGCAAATACCTGAGGTACGTTTTTTAGCAGGTAAAGTGATGATTAACTGATCACTTGATACTATTATTCAACTGTATCTCACCTCATCTGAATTTGAATCATTCCTACCCAATACAACAGAGATAAACCAACCAGCTGTAACTCTCCAGATGACTAGTATTTCCTGCAAGCATCTCCAGCAAGATATAGCTCTATTTAGCAAAAAGAATGTTTTAAAGATTTCAGAACTCATAGTTTAGATACTGAGCAGTTCCTCAGCAGTGTTTCATAGCTCCACAGCAAGGACTGCACTGTCAAGAGACAAGGCTTTCCTTTCCCTGTATCCATCTTTAGCTTACAACTGTTGGACCTCACCATTGTACTTTTCTCCTAAATAATCTCATTTCTAATTAGAGAGGATACTTACCTTAAGCTTTATCATAATAAAGACCTTTCCTCATCTTCTCCTAGACAAACAAAGCAGGCAGAACTTTCAGACACTGATTAATCCCTGCTGCTTTTTTTGTAAGCACTTACCAACTATTTGATATTTACTCAGCAACCCCATGAAAAACAACACACACTATTCCAGACATAGTTCAAAGAGTGCTACCTCTAAGTGATAACTTTCAGCTTTTTCCTCCCAGTTACTCCCTTTGTACCTTACCTCTCTTCCCTGGGCACACCTGACCTCTTCCCATTAATCAGACACTCTTAGTGAAAGAGGGAGCCAAGGTTTTTATTGAGAAAACGTTGTGACACAACTTCAAAGATCTTTGTAATAAAATCCTTCCAGAGTTACCTTCACAAGATTTGCAACGACAAAGCCTTGATTGTTCTCTGTGTCTGATAACAGCTGCCTAATGCCACTCATCCGATGCCGGAAGTCCTTTGCATTCAGTGAATCTATGATGTCTTTAGCATACTCTTCCATTTCCAGTGCATTACGAGGAACTGTTTTTCTTGTGACTTCACGGGTCTCTGTTGACTCTCTGTTGGGAAGGAAGAAGCTCTGCAGTGAACATACAGGCAAGATGAAACAGGAGTCTTCAATCTCAGACACTCTCTTTCCATGGAAGTGGAAGCAGAAATAAACAGAAAATCTTCAGATGAAGGACTTCCACTTTAAACACGGGGATTTAAAAAAATAATCTAATACTAATTGTTCCTGAAGCATCAATATACATTCCACTCCACACCTGCCACACAAGAGAGAAGCCTCAACGAGGCAGGAGCCCTGTGCTGCTCCATGTGTCCATACACGTACTGCTGGGTGTGACCCGTAATACTGGTGAATTTCCCTCAAAACAATGGGTCAAAAGGAAAAAAAGAAAAAAAAAAAAAAGAAGTTACTGTAGTTCAGTTATTTATTCTCTAAGTACTTTAAAGCCTGAACCCAGCCTAGGACACACAGGCAACATGCCGTGCTGAGGTGGAAATGCAATAACTCTTCACAGAATATTCTGAAACAAATTTTCTGCAGCATCTAATGTTATTGAGCAGTAATGGAAAGAATTACAACATCTGTGGAATCGTTTCTCTGTCCAGGTAATATTCCTACATTTACAGACCAGTCTAGATAGAGCTGCCAGCTCCTAATTAATGAACAGAAGCCTTTAATGAAGAATGAAATAAGTATCTTTCTTCCATTTTCAAATTCCAGCCTATTAGCTCTGTGAGAACAACAGGCGGCATCAAAATCTCCTGTCCCAGCAGGGTATCACAGGCTGCTAAAAAGACCTGCATCAAAGATAAGAAGAATCCTTGGCATAATGCAGTAACACCTCTTCTAGGGAAGTGGCCGTGTTGTTTTACATCCCAAAGCAAAAATTCAGATGTGGAATTAGTTATTATTCTGAAAAGCAGAGAGTGGGGTAAAGAAACCTGCTCCTGAACAGGCACTTTCCTCAACCCGGAGACAGTCACAGCCCCTAGGAACTGTTTTCTTGGATGCAGGTTTTTGGCTTGGTTTTAACTTTGGGGGGGTTTCTTTTGTAGTTGAAGAGCAGAGATATTAGAAGACAAAACAGAAAACTAAAAACAGAGAGAGGATCATCTAAAACCTTCAGAATCCCCACTTAGGATCTAACTAAATACCTAGGCATCCAGGTAAGGGCACAGACAGGTAATCTGCACTGTGGCTACCACAAGGAATGATGTTTCTATAGTCCAAAGAGCAACACTTTGAACTGATGGTGCCATGGGAACCCCAGGGCTTTTGGGTACTGTATTTTCAATACACCATTTGTCAGTAAGTGCACAAACCCATTTTAATACTAGCAATAACCCTATTTAAAAGAGTTTATCTGGGTCATGCCAAGGTTTTCCTTTTCCTGTATGTTTGTTGGATTTTCACAACCCTGTTGTGAATGTGTCTGTGCTCTCTTCTTGTGGTGAGGCTGTTATCCTAGAGGTCAAGCCTCTTGCAGGGTAAAACACTGAAGATCCTTACCTTTCAGTGATGTTGAGAACATCCCTGGAAATAGATGATGACCTTGAACGTCCAACACTACCAGTACAGGAACGTCTTCCTTTTGCTGAGGATGTATCTAATGGCATCTCCCCCAGACCCTGCACAGAAATGCAACCATTAATTACTATGGCTGGTAGTGCTGCACTGCTGAAGACCCTCTAAAAGCAAGTCTGGCAGCCAGGCAGACTAGAGTAGCAAAGGACATTTAATTCAGGGGTGCACAGGGCAGCCAACAAGCAGTACTTGCCACGCTGTTGTCCCTTCTCCTGCCCTGGATGCACTCCCCCACCCCTGCAGGCTGACTGTCTAACAGCCACTTGTGCACCTTCACATTTCCCAGCTGTCAAAGGGCTTTTCCACATACCTTGTCACGCAGATTGCTGACACACTCCTTAATGCAGAGCAAATCCTTGGTTGGCACATACTTTTCAAGTGTTCTATCAAAATCAGGATGAGCCATCATAGTGAAAAGCATCTTCCGACCGTAAAACCTGCAGGGCAACAGACCAGGACATGTCCATCTGTGAGCACAGGTTTGCTTTGTGACTCCAGTGAGAATTACAGGTGTAGAGTTCCAAGATACCAAAGAGCAGGAAGACTGTAACCAGACACCCTTTGCATCCTCCCACAAAGAAACCATGCATTATTTAATCAACAACTGAGGAAATTAAGGAGAGCAGTCTTTAAATCAAATGGCCCAGCCTTGTCAGTCAGTATGGATCCCTCTGCCAGCCTTCCCTCCACGCCTGTACCTTCTCTGTGCCCTTGAGTCTATGTCCTTTTGCAGTAGGCAGGTGGGCACAGCTGCAGGAGGCAGTAGGTAATTCCCACCACATCCACTGCTTGTACAGTCCTGGCAGAGGGACGCCAACGGTTGGACCCAGGATCTTAAGGATATTCCCCAACCCAAACAACTGTGATTCTGCCCTCTGCCCCTGCAGAGGAACACACCCCGCGCTGTGCAGAGGCTCCAGCCCCCTGGAACATCTTTCTCTTGCCCACGCCCTCACTCACCTGGTTTGCTGTGAGCTGTCCTGTGCGAACCTGGCCACGGCTGGCAGCAGCCGATCGGCCACCGCCCTGGCTCCCGACAGCAGGCGCTTGGCTCCCAGCCGCTCCACCACGTCCGCGAGGTGCTGGGCTGCACATCTCCTCACGGCCCAGTGCAGGTGGCTGCAGGGAACACAGCTGCTCAGGGCCAGCTCCTCACAGCAGCCAGCTCTACCACACATGCTACACAGGGGTGCTTTTCTTAGCTTGGGCATAGCCCAGCGTGCTGCTGGCCCAGGGACACTATCCCGGCAGCACAGGAAAGATGTTGCGGAGCCAGAGAAACCACTTTATTTCCAAGGACAATGCCTTGCATTAGCGTTCATTTCATTCGCTTAGAATCCCCAACTACAAGAATGCAGAATGAAAAACTGCATCCTTTTTGTTTAAAGCCAGTTTCAACATCTAACAGCAGGTTTTGGATTAATAAAACTAGTACATTATTTCTTTTAGAATGTCAACTGGTTTTCCTTAAAAGAACTGTCCAGGATTTCAGAGAGCACGCTCCTACGTGTTCTTTCCATCAACCATAAGAAAAACTAGTCCCTGTGCTCAGAAACAGATCTTACTTATTTTGTATCAATTTAAAATTAAATAAAGCAGTGCTCTATTGACTTCTAAAAATCTTGCAGATTATTTTCTGCAAAACAGGGGCCATGAAACACCTGTGCTGTTGAAAATGGGAGAAAAGCTGGCATCAGTGTTCAAACTCCTGCAGCAAACTAAGCTTTTATATAAATTCTGCTGTTCCTGCGGATCCCACGTTTTCAGAGTACACAGTTGTGCAAACCCAGACTTTTCCAATTTTATTTTTATCTTTGGATTAGAAATCCTACTTTGAGCAGTTTCACTGCACAGTCAGTGAGACATTTCTGAGGCTCACTGTTGATAGGGAACAACAGGCTTAAAGGAGGGAGCTAAGGAAAACACTCCACTTGGGAAACCACACTAGTGGCTGCCAAGCTCTGCAGTGTGACACAAACACCCAGCGTTCCTCCTGAATGACCATGTTCCCATTTCACTAGGATTTTGGTTTCCTCTGGTTCCATAAGTGACCCATGGGAAGAGGAGAACTGTGAGGCTTAAAGACCTCACTCTGTGAAAGCAAGTAAGCCCCCACTCCCCTCGAATGCCTCCTGCTCATGCAAAACTGCTGGAGATCTTTTTGTATGCACATAAGACCTTAGAATTAAACACAGTTCATACAGATAAGAAACAGGATTTAAACATTTCTGAGAAACAGTCCCTTTCAGATCTAGCCCTGGAACCATGCTCTTGGATCAAGCATCTACTCGGAGGTGAGTTTACAGCAATAGTCCAGTGTCTTTAGAGCAGCATCTCACAAAAGCAAACAAAACCATTTGGAATTATTCTTGCTGGTAAAGTCAAAACCAGCTTTGTAGCTGATGAAGAATCAGTGTATTTATTTATCTTTCTATATATATATCTAGTCAGAGTTGCAAGCATTAATACTGTAATCACAGTAGGCTTGAAATGTGTAGAGCAGAAAATAGGTACATTGTCAAAGGTCTTATGAATTGCAGGCAAAACAGTAACTGTTAACTTGGACCCCTAAGTTGTGGTGAACAGAAGCAACTGGGTGTGTAAAGCAAATTCAGCAAGGCTGTCCTCTCTGTAGCTACACAGCTGTCTGCAACAGAACTGATCCACTTCCTACTGCAGACACTGGTCATTTTCCTCCAAAACTTGAGAAATTTCCCAAGTGAGACATTTCTCACTTTGGAAGGTGATTCTCATACCCAGTGTTACAGCCTCTCGAGAGGATTGCTCCCCATGTGCCACCTGGGCTTTGCTGCTCCTATGGCCAGAGTTTCCTGAAGCCAGTACTAGAAAAGCTGCAACTCACAGTGCTATTTAGGCTCTCCACTGGTGTGTTATGCCTTAAAAATAGACTGTACTCCATGATTTGGACACACTTTGACTGAAGTCTTTTAGCTGTGAAGAAATTAATCCCTGTTTCAAATGCTGTACTCAGACCCACAGCTCAGATAATGGGATAGCTTAGATATCTGAAAATGCATCTAACTTCACAAACTGGAGGGGTCAAAGCTTTATGTCTAGAAAACTCTCAGGGATACATCAGTGTGTCTGAATCTGCCACAAAAATGCAGAAATCAGATGTAGCCAGTTATGATCATGAGTACTGCTCTGCCAAGGATTTCTGAAGAAAGGATGGGAGTACCTCAACAGAGCACTCTGCATGGCTTCTGCATTAAAGCCATGGCTGCTGCTCTCACAGTCACTACAGCAAATACATGCAGGCATGATCCATAAGTAATTTAAAACCCAAAGCTGATATTTGCCTTTCAATTTAAAGGTCAGGTAATTGCCATATGGTTCTCATTGGCTTTCAGGAGACAGAATCACTATATTCCACAACAACCACCTTCCCAAGAAACAAAAGAGGAAACATAGTATTTTGAATCAAGACTAACTCATAGGACTTGCAGCTGTGCAGAAAGCCTAAGGATTGATTTATAATGTAGCATCTGAACTATTTAATGGCAGGGGTAAGCTACCAGAAAAGTAGTCTATTAAATGTCATCTAAACGATGAGAGAGAGAAAATAGATTAAATACAAGCAGGTCTATTTAGCTACTGTACTGCTAGATATTGCTGGTACAGTGAATGAGGACATAAAATAACAACATCTTTAACAGGGGCAGTGAAAGAAAGGAAGGTAACTCCTACTGAAGTGAGCTAGAGGCCAGAATCAAACCATGCACCCAGAAATGGAAGCTTGGTAGGTTTGAGGTACTCAAGAAAATAGAGGCCACTGTAAAGGAAATTACAAGGCAGACAAAAAATACTATTAGTCAGCTAAGTTTAGAGAAGAACATGAACTCAGCCAAGGTAGTGGCAGCTAGAGAATTTTAAGCTATAAATCATCCTTCTAAATAAAATAGTGCTGAAGAACCGACAAAGACAGACATCTGATTGCAGAGCAAGGGAAGGATGAGGATGCTATGTGAGCTTCACTAGGCAAAGCAAAATAGCAGTGTCCTAGGAACAGTATGCTAGCACTGAAGCCTTGCAAAATGACCAGGAAATACACCAAGCTCCAAAGTCAACAGCCAAAGTTTACATCACATACAGAAAGAAACAGGGGAACTACATTTTACTTTTATGCCAACAAGCGTTGCCCTGGATAGAAGTTTAGCAGAGCTGACTTAGTATATTTTCAAATTACTGCCTATTGTATGTCGATTTATTTATTTTTAAGACTGTATTTGATAAATTTAATCTATTCACAAGTTATTTCTTTATAAAGTCTTTATAAGAATTACCTTTGCCCTCCATTTATAAGAGAACAAAGTGCACGTGCTGGAGTCACATTATTAACCATAGCGTTCAGTGCTTTGTCTACCTCTTCCCTTATAAATGTGTTGGATTCACCAGCTTTGTGCAAAAGGACTTTTACTGTATTATCTAGTTCTTGATCCATGCTCTTTTTCAGGTAGGTGAACAAATCCCCTAAACAGACCACAGCAGCTCGAGAAACACCTGAGCGTAAATTCTTGACCTGCACACAGGAAAAACCCAAACAAACAATGAATAATGTTTATAAAATATACTTTAACATAAATAAAGCTTACTGTTTCCCTTTGTAAGTTTCAAGCAACATTAAAAGTAACTGAGAAAAACATTTCTGACTTGATTCACAAAGTGTGAGAATTAATATACATAGCATGAAAATGTTATAAAGTTACAATCTAAATTGTTTCAGTCTCTTAGCAAATCAAACCAAATCAGCTGTTGGTGTCTGAGCCATGAGCTTCTCTGCTGAATGACAGACTCATCCTCTGAGACTGCCCAACAGAGGAAAACTAACCCCAGCTGAACATACCACTTCAGGGTACCTCAGAGCTACAAAATACATATACACACTCATAGTCAGTGAAATATTCTGAGAGCAACATTTAACCTCCTGTGCCACAGCCAAACAGGTTTCGTGCAGGTTTGCAGTCAGGACAGCTGCATGGGAGGCAGACAAAGATCTCACAGAGTTCAGGCCTTGAATTTTCTTCTCCCTGTGTAAAAAAAAAAATATAATTCAAAACATTTGCAAATGTTCATAACAACATCAAAGCACAGAATTTTGAGATGCCAAACAGTGAAAAAATTAGGTTGCAAAATAAGAGTGACATGTAATATAGGGAATTATTTCAAAGTAAGTCTTTCTTTTTAAGTGGTAGTAGGACTATTTTAGCATGCCAGGCTCTGAATTCTTTCCTAGAGTTCTGCCCAAGTGTGCACTCGTGGCAATTAAAGGCTCACCCTCCTTCCCCTGGGTGGAAAGGCAGCAGCACTGTCAGCCCCTTCACCAGCCAGAGCACAGGGCACAAAGGGACTGTGGGGCCCTCTCAGGAACAGTGCTTCAACTGAGCCAGCTCTACAAGTCTCTGAAAGCTCAGCTGTTAGCCTCAAGGTTCCAACAGTTACAGTTTAATCTAGATTTGGCCTGAAAAAAACGATTTCCATTTTCCTCACCCATCACTTGCAATCCTCCTCACAATTTCTCATGTTATGTTCATTTTGCTGGGGATTTTTTAAGTCATTTATGAAAATAAACAGCTTCTTCACTAGATCCAGGTGGTAGGCAGATGTTTGCACCTACCAGTCATCATCAGCTACAAGCAGCAAGGCCTCTTCCAGGGCTGTCTCTGGCTTTGCAAAGGGCTGCAGCTCTGATGGGTCCAGGATCTCTGGGCTGTGAGTGACTGATGAGGTCCAGTCCTTACGGCGTCCCTGCGTCCCAAAGGCAACATCATCTGCAAAGGCAGGAAGCACAACAAAAAATAAGCACAATGGGAAGGAACTAATTAATGCAAAAGGTCTGAAGGACAGATTGCTGCTGAGGAGGGACCAGGTTTTCAAACAGAGCACTTGCCCAGTGTCACCCTCCATCCCTCAGCATTTCATTCACGTAAATAAATTCCTTTTGCAAAAAACCACCTCTTTACAAAGTTGCAAACATAAATGTCAGGGGGTTTTAATGTAAAAACAGATGCACAATGTGCTCAAACACAGTGAGGTAGGATACAATACAGTAAAACTTAAAAGATGCACTTAAATTCTGAAGCCCTTTGATTCTATGAACCACTACTCTGGAAAGGTCTCTGCTGCCTATTTTCAAGGCATCTTGCTGACAAAACGTGCACAGAAATGTTTGTGTCGAGAGAGGAGGGATTGGAAGAGAGTCAACCTGCCATTAACACATGACATCATTTAAACTGCTGAGCAAATATAAAAAACTCTCATATTGCAAACATTTTCTTAACAAACTGTAGATGAAAAATGTTTCAAGGGAGCAGAGATGGATTCTAATCCCCTCTCCCAGTACCCCCAGGTACTCGTCTTTCAGAGCACCTCAGGACTGCCCAGTGTACTTAAGAATCATATTAGACCTGATTGGATTTTGGAATTGTCCCACTCCACATATTCAAATGTTTGAACAGTCTTCAGTTTACTGTAACAGCTTACCAGAATCCAGCAAGGCTGAACATCTTGCCTTCTTCAAACTGGAGGTTCTTTTTAATGAAGGATTCAGGGCCATGTTTTCTAACAACAAAGATACATTCCTTGATGAAGCTAATGTATCCCCACTGAGACTCAATGCTAGAAAAATATAAGGAAATGTCCAAACTACAACAACAACAGATCAGAAAAAAGCAAGAAACTAGTCTTTTCAGTCCTAATTTGCCTTCTGAAATTTTTCTTAACTGCAGTCTTTCAAATATTTCCCATAAGCACTTCACTCTCCATGTTATAAGACTGACAACGAATTACTAAAGAGCAAACTGAAGTGTAAAATTAATTCTAGCAATACCTCTTGTCACAATAGACAGTCATAATTTTTGGTAGTGAGCACAGAATTTCAGTTTCAGAAATACTTCAGAAGCATTTAACAGTATATTATTCATTCAATACAAGCACTAATCCTCACTTTCTGTTGTCATTTTCTCTAGCTCATTCAGCTTCAGTCTCTCCCAAAGGCTCTCCTCCTTTTCTTCGAGGTCTCTGACTTCCTGATGTTCTTTATGATTGTGTTCTCCCTTTTTCTTCCTTCTCACCTTATCCTGGGCACATTTTGACATGGGAACTTTCATCTGCAAGAAAGTAATGCACCCATTAAGGTACACACACTATGATAATCTAATGTGCAAGTTACTCAGTAACTTGTTACCCAGATGGTGATACTGTCTAAGGTAAAAATGGAAAATTGCTATTTTCCTGCTTTTTTACCATTCTCACCATTATTCTACAAAGCAAAAGGCAACTATTCATATAAATATTAAATCCAGTCCTGAAAAGAGCTGAATGTGTGCTTTCTGCACAAGTAGTCCTATTGGCAAAAAGAAACAACATTCCAGGTTTAAAAATTCAAGGGAAATAATAATGTAGTCTAAAATGTCTGAATAGTTAGAGAATTTAGGTCTACAAGAAAACATCTTCTATTTCTCTGGCAGCATCGTGTACTTTCCTACAATTTTAATGGTGATCTAGAAGCAACTTCTGGTTTAGGCTTAATAGAACATTCTGCAAACATGAGAAGAAAGGAACTGCCTCTCACTGCTGTCTGCAAAGTGGGTGAATCAGCAGCCAGAGCAAAGAAAGTCACACACTGGACAAGATGCTGACAATTTGTTAATCCAGCTTTAGTCTTCACCTTATAATGGAACTCAACAAATGACATAAGTAAGGACCTGCACACTGTCTCAAGCCACCTGAGCCATGAATGAATCTGTTTTAATCAAACTCTTGTTTCCTGTAACACAGAGACTGCAAAATGCTGTTCAGCTGCAGTCATACGTACGAAACGGGAAGCAAGGCAGCAACAGGGTTCTGAAATCCTGACCTCTCTCTCATTTTCAACATGGAAATGAGACACACTGCTGTGCTGGGTGCTCTTCCCAGGGATCCCTGATGATGCCTCGGTGTCCTTTCTCACAGGCTGGTCATCTCCATTGGCCACACACGTTATGGATGGTCCTGCAGGAGGAAGACTTCCCAATACACCTGAAAGGCAAATCGTGTTGCACCCTCACCAAAAAATCCCATTTTATTCAGCAGAACTTAGCAAAACCTAAGGAAAATCAAAAGCAATTCAAGCAGATAAAAGCATTGCTGTTATCCTGCTGGTGCCCATTGCCTCCCAAACCCCTCTTCCCTTCTTTTGGTTCCCACTTACACTGGATAGCCCAAGCTAAAACATTGTAAGGAATCTGCTTCTCCTTTTCCCACTCTACAAAAGTAATTTGTTTTTCCCCCCCTCACTTTAAAAAGATGCCAAAATACAGGAGATAATTTTGGTTCTGTGGTACCTTTACCAACAGTTACAGCTGCATCTTCAGACAGGACACCTGGTGAAAGGAAATCCAGGCTCTTCATCTGTGGAAAATGAGGTGTTGACTCTGCAAGACCTTAAAAAAAACCCAAATCACACAATGTAAATCATGAGGTTTTTGCACTCGTACGTGTTTTACTCTTCTGAAATGTCTGAATCTGTCACTTCATCACTCAGAATACTTCAGATGACTGAAGTTAACAGGATTTGCTAAATATCAATATTTTCAAGCTCCTGGAAAGCATATAGCAAATAAACCAGAATCTGCCAAAATAATTGTTCTCCCAAGCAGCACTTGATGTTGTTTCCCATATAAATTAGCAGTCTCTCAAATTCTTCACCAAATTAATGACACATTTTATGTATTTCTGACTATGTGTTTAATTCTGAAATGAGATGGAGAAAACAAAAAATCTTATTGGGACAAAGATCTCTGCCCTCTGGATCTATTCTCAGGACCCCAGGGAAAGATGAGCTGCAGGCCCAACAACAGCCAGGCTGGTGTTCAAGGTGGCAACCATAAAAATCCACACAAACTCACATGGAGTTGCCAAATCTGAAAGGATTTGGGGAGTAAGGTCTGAGAGCTGCCATTCCTTCTGTTACAAGAAAGCTAAGAGAAGCTGATAAAACTCCTGCCCTGCCTCCTTCCAGGCCTAAGTCCAGAGTGATGACACCAAAAGCCTCAGTCTCCAAAGGGAGGGATGTCTCAAGCAGGGTTCTGCTGCAGTCTGCTCAGGGCCCAGGACTAACCAACACTCTGCCCCAAGAGCTGGCTAACCAGGCAGCAGGCTGGACCCAAACAAAGGAGAGCAAATGGGAAGCATGGACACATAGAGGATCTGAATTTAGGATAAAGGAGAAGATCCAAGAAGAACAGAACTGAGGACAGGACTGATTTTGCATGTTCTACAACAATGTAACCATAATTCTCAACTTCCTGTGCACCAGGGGGATTGAACAGGCACTGCCTTTCAAGGAAGAGATGGGTCTGCTGAGAACAGCCTAGATGGCAGCAGCTAGGGAGTCATGAAGCTTGACCTATGAAGGAAAGCTAAAAAAAACAGGAGTTAGTCTAAAACAGAGAAAGAAAATGAAAGAAACAAACCAAACAAAAAAAAGGTAGCTGCTTGGAAGAAGAAAATATTCCATAATAATAAAAATATAATGAATGAGATAAACTACAGTAAGGGAGATTTACATTCAGTGTCAGAAAAAGCCTTTCATCTGATGAGACCTGTTAAAATACCAAACTGATTTTTACAAGCTCTCCAAGTTCCAGTGTGAAAATTCAGAGCTCTTAGAGATTTGACTTGTGTGAAGGGCCAAGGCCAGTCAGCAGTGGGACTAAAGGACCTTTCTGCACCAGTTAGCTGCACAGGTATTAGATTAACCTCAGCAGCAGCAGGCTGCCAGCTCCTCACAGGAGGCCCAGGGCTCTGCATTCTGCTTGATTGACTGGCTCAGTAAGTGCTGCTTATTATTTTACACTGAAGGTCAACTTCTCACAGAAGGTCTTTTCATGTAATGAATGCAAAATCATTAACTGCAAACCTGTATGACTACATATATCCAGTTACCTGCTCTCTGACTTATGCTGTTACTTGAAAAACCTCTTTCCTAATTTATCCTGAGAAAAGTGGCCTTGGCTGAGTGAGGAGCATTAACTTCAATTCCTGAAAAAAGACCAGGGGTCTCAGCAGCAAATGCTGCTTTCTGAACGTGATGGCTTTGCACTTGCAGGCCTGTAAGATGCCTTCCAACCTTAACTGAACTGAGGTCTGCACACTTCTTAGGAAAATACATAGCTGTGAGGCTGCAAAAGGAGGCAACAGAGCCTCTTTGGGCAGAGGCCAGGAAAGACTTTTGGGGACACGGTTCCCTCACTTCCTTTCCTCTGAGGAGACATCTCCATCCAGCTGAATCCAAATGGGCATCAGCCCTTTTTGCCCATTACAGAAAGCTGCACTTCACTGAGAGTAAAACAAAACTGCATCACTTAAATTCTATTTCCTATCAGTAAATTAACTGCTTGCAACATTCTGACCCTTCCCACTCTTACCCAGCTGGTGTCCCATGAATTTTCACACAACACTGCATAGAATCTTGAAGTGCACATGCTCACAGGTGGCATTAACATATTTTATCCTGACACAAAAATGCAGGAACCCTTGAGCTCCTTCTCACCTGCAGGACAATCTCCATCTGACCAAAGAGCATCTAGCAATTACCTTTTTGTAAGTGCTGAGGGGACACGAGTTCATTGAAAAGGTGAGAGCAGACACATCAAAGTGAACACTGTGTTACACCAGTCAAGCAAGATCTATCCATGGGACAGCAGAGTGAAATACCTGTGCTGAAGTTGTGTTCTCCCATGTCTGAGGCTCTGCTTCTCGCTGAAGATGCTCTCCCAGGCTGTGGTTTACTGCCAAGTAGTGGAAAGGTGTCTGACCTGTGAAATACACAATAATTTTTCATAAATGTAATTCCACACACTAGTCAGAGCCCAGCTAAATAACACTTTGTAGCATGGACAAGTTTCTCCTTGCTAGGGTACTTGGACAAATATCCCAACTATTCTTCCACAAATGCTCACATTGAGTAGAAAAAGAAAACTAATTCAATAGAAATTATTTGATGAGCAGGTCCATTATGATGAACATCATAAAGACAACCCTTAAGAATAACTTTAGACTAGGACTAAATTCACATTTGTAAATCTAACGAATGGTTTGGCCTAAGGGCCTGACACTGCTGCTTCCACTGTGGCAAAGGACAGCAAATCAGTGTGACCAAGTCCACTAAACTTTCACTCCCAGAAATGAGCTGTTCTCAGCCCACAGACATTCACCAGGAAAATACTGTTAGCTACAAGACAATCTTGATTCTTCTTTTTTTTAAAATGAGACATTTGAGTAATAAAGATGCATGAAGCCAAGAAGTGTTTGCTGTTAAATGCCATATGTACCTACGTAGCAGTCCCAGGGAAGGAGCAGCTGCTCCACTTGCTGCTGGGACTGAAATGCACACAACTACAGGACTTGCTTTTAAGATCCCAATGAAAATGCATGCTTCAGAAACTTCACTACTACCAGTATCAAGCTCCCACTTCTCATGGTAGTTTACCAGCAGGTAAACTGATCCTTCTAACAGTAAATACACAGAAAAACCCACATTCTTGCTGCCCAGCTACACTGACACTGTGAACAGACAATGCCGATCACCACTGCTACAAACCAGCATCTGAACTAAACTCTCTGAAATTTTTGTGAGCATTCCAAGGCTTTTAATGTCTTCTGGGATATATTTTGTCACTTTTGCAACTCTCAGTCTTCCTGCCAGATGTCCTCTCTCTTCCTTGCTACTTCTTAATTCCTGTATCTGTGAATCCTGTAAAACATTAAGCTCGTGTGTCACTGAATAATGGGAAAGGCATGTTGTGTGGAGCGTGTCCTGGTCAAACCTTGCCTGGAAACACAGACACAGTCTTTACAGTTTTGACTTTCTAGGTATTCTAGCTTTTGAATGTGTTATTTTAAAGATTGTTTTAAAAACTGTGGTTCAGCTGTAATGCATATTGGGAAGATACATATATATCCATTGGTGATGAGACTGTGCAGTTGTGAAAACCCTCTGGTTCTGAGTCATTTCGGTCTGTCTCAAAAACCTTTCTTTTGTATATTCCCTCCCTTCCTATTCTGTTAATGCAGTTGTATGCCAGTTACATAAGGATGCACTTAGAACACACAAAAATAAAAGGTATATTCAGACCAGAGCTACAAGCAGTTCCAAGAGCAGAAAAAGAGTTTTGGTATTGGAAAGTTTGCTAAACTCACAACATTCCTTAATTTTTTTTTTATTTCATTAGAAAACAAGAGTTTATAGCCAATTGGGTCATTGCTCCCTACAATCACAGTAGCCTGTGTCATCACATAGTTTCTTTCTAGAGGAATTTAATTTTAAATTAACAATAGTCTGCCAGTAATAAATTGGAAACAGTTCGTGATTCGCAAGAATAAGAAACATCTACATTGTTTTCCTCCTAACCAAAAACCCAACCCATCCCTTCTTCAATTTCCAGGCTATAATAAGCAAACCTTATTCTTCCTCTTAACTCATTATCCTTCTTACTCATTTGTTTAGGCTATGGTTCACATACCTTCCGTGGCAGGCTAAAGTCTTAATAAAATATTTACTACCACTGGCAGCACTTCACTGCCCTGTGTTACTATGGCTGCAGCAGGGAACTCTTCCAAATTAAAGGCCAGCACAAATTAGAATAATATAATTAAGTAGCTATTGTATACAGCTATGTATTTTTAGATAGGAAATAATGCACATAGCAAAATCAAGCTATTAAGCAAAGCAATCACATAAAAAAAAACATTACAGACTTCACCCCCTTTAATAGTTAACGAACAGCAGCAGAGCCTGTGTGAGAGTTCCACAGCAGGCTTAACACATGAGCTCCACTCACATTATTCTCCTTCTCCGGGGAACTGTGGGCACAGGGGAAGGCAGAGGCTCCTGGCTGTACACTCCACTCTCACTGCAGCAGCCCAGGCCACGGGGGGAAGTGTAGGAAGGGCAGTCCCCAGAAAAATCCACTTTAAGAGCAGAATCGGGACTTCCAAGATCCAAAATGTTGCTGCTCAGCTTTGCCCTCTTCTTAGCTGCACTGTTCCGTAAAGATCTGAGGGAATTCTGCATCTAAACAGGATTGAAAACAAAAGGACGGGTTTTATTCACTGCACAGGAAAAAAAAGCTTTCTTAGGCAAAAGGAATTGTGTTCCTGAGGGTGCAGTTCCACCCAGGAGAGCTCTGAGCACAGAACTGCTGGGCAACGGGACCAACCAGTACATGAGCTGTGCCCTACTGGAACAGCCCCTTCCAGCATTCTCTCTTCACAGGAGTAGGTATCCTACAAGTAAATGCAAATTCACACCAACACTGTAGCCTAGCTTCACTCTGCAAAACACAACAACAGATTCCTGCAAAAAATACATCAGCTGCTCTTATCTTAACAGACAAAAGAAACTGTTTGGTGGTTGCCCGTGCACACAGCTGGAACCTCTGGCTTTTCACATCTGAACTGCTCAGAGCTGCAAGATGTGCAGAAAGGGATCCTGAGAACTGTGCCTAGCAAGCAGAGCTCCTGCTCAGATAAGCAGGAAAAGCTGCAATGACTACAGCTCTGCTGCACATTCTCTCCTCTTTTTACTTACTTAGACAAATCTGTGTGATTCTGTAATGTAAAAAAATTCTTCCCCTGCCTGTTCAGCACCTCAAGTTACCTTCCGTAGTGACCACAGGATGGAAGTCATAGAATCACAGATTTCAGTAGGAAAAGACCTTTGAAATCATCAAGTCCAACCACAAACCTAACTGTGCTCAGATCCACAGGGACTAAAGAGACGATTTGAGATTCACAGTTTCTGTGAACTGGGACAGAAACAAGGACGTGTTGCACAGGATCACGCAGGGATGATCATACAAAACCCATTGTGGGAAACACCTACACATCTCACATAATCAGCATTGCAATGGTTTTGATTTGTACTGGTGAGGATAGTGTGGATACAGTTCCACCTCCCCACTACACCATGAAATAACCCTGCATGCCTCTGCTGCATTTTTCTGTGTCCTGGACTGGTGCAGCTACTTGGTATTGTACTAGAGGATTTCCACACTCGGGAGGGATGCTGACCTGCCAAGCCTAATGTCAAATGTGTCTGTCATATCAAACAACTGCAGGTGAGACCACACTCATCCAGTTTCCCTTCAGTTCTCCTCATTTTAGCCCATGGAAAAATGACTGCACTCTGAGACAGGCAGGACAGGCTGTGTGGATATCAGGGACAGCCCACTCCAGCGAGCCCTGCAGGCTGAGGTAACTCCTGGGCTGAGTTCTTACTTACTTCAGGCCCTCTGCTTTGATTATTACATAAACCTGCTATGGAATTTAAAACAAAGTCAAGATAATGAGAGCAGAAGCTGCATAAAGGCCCACAGCTCTGCCTTGGTGCTACAATAGTAACTCACATTGTGATTTTGGCTCTGAGGAAAACCAGGGAAATTTAGATGTCTGGAACAAACATGAGAAGTGTGCTTCAGCACTGGGACTCATTGCTTTATTTAGCTTTTATCATACACCCAACAGCATCTCACTGAAACCTGCCATGCTGATGATAATGTCAAAAATTCAAGTCAGAGACATTTATTTTCTGGCTCTGGTTTAAAAATAAAAGCTAATGTTATATTTATTGTATCAACTATTAAAAGCGTGTTACGTCATATTTAAACCAACCTCTTCTTGGTCCACTTCCTCATCATCAACATTTAGCTCTGCAAGGTTCTTATCCACCTCCTCCAGCCACAGGTCCTCACCCTCCTGACTCCTCCACCTGGTCACGTTGAGCTCCACCTTGTCGGGCAGGGGGCTGGGGAGGCGCGGGATGGGGGGCACGGGCCGGGCCCCGCTCAGGGCCCTGCGGGAGGCTGGGGGCTTCACCAAGGTGGGCTTCAGCTGCAGAGGGGAGTGTTTCTCCTGCAGACTCTCCCCTGGAGAAGACAAAAGCAGAGGTCAGTCCTTTGGAGGGTGGCAGGAACACAGCCTCACCTGAACGAGCTCCAGGCCTCACTTCTGTGTCATGCCCGGAAACTCCAACGAGGCAGGCGTTCAAAAATACACTTGTGCACACAGGATATACATCCTGTGGATATACATTTCAAGGGCATTTTGTTTGGCTGAGTATGAGCCAATTTTAATAAAACCAGTAAGAATATGACATCAGCTGCCCTGGGTAAGGTAACATGGTAAGAAACCAACACTTCACACATTCAGACTGGATTTAGGAAGTTCATTGGTCAGAGGTTTGGCCCGACCTGAGCCACCCTGCTGGTAAACACATCCACTGCCTTTAGCAACAAATACCTGCTTCTGGCATCTTCAGCAGCCTGCAGGAGTTGGCTCCACAATGAGCATTAAAGAAGCACTTCCCTTTATTTAAATCCCAGTGTCCCAGAGCCGTTCCCAGCTCCCTGTTCTACCCATGCATACATGTCCTCGTGTGTCTGGCAAACACACACAGATCAAAGTTTCTCACATGAACAAGAGCAGATAGTGATTCCCTATCTAACTTTATTTTTATACCTTTTTTCATTTGAGAAACTTCCAATACTCCTTCTCCCAACAGCAATTTTCCAAATGCACCAAATCCCCTTTCCTGAATCCTGACTTGTGCTCATTTTCCAATATTTAATCTTAAAAATTCATCAGGATCACTGCCAGACTTGTCTCTTTGTGTGGTACTTGCTGCTATCTCCCAGCTCTGCCTCTTTCATCCTCCTGGATTTCAAACTCAGTTATCAATCTCTTCAGCTTTCAGTTTGACCTTCTTTTTAAAAAGTAGAATTTAGTGTTTCATGCATATGCACACCAAGATATGCATCAAAAAATAATCAGCTATCTTACTGAATTAAAAAAAAGACTAGTGCCCTATCAAATTCTCCTGCAAGCTGCTGTAAGAAAAAACCCCAAAGAAACAGAAAGAAAATGAAATGCACGTGGACAATACCAAGAAAATCAGCAAGTGATGAACTCTCATCTACATGATAAAGTTACCTGCATGCCAAGGAGAGGTGAATTCCAAAGTATTACCTTAGAAATCTTCTACATATGTACAAAAAATATGGGTCTCAAGAAAAAGAGAATATGAAATAGATTTCTTTCAATCAGTGCAAAATTGTATGTGGAAACTTACATTGCTTACAGAAGGTTTGCCTTGTGAGTGACTAGGAATCAATTTAAGCTACATGGATAGCAAAGCTCTTGCTAACCTAAAGTAAGATTGCCTTTAATAAGCGTTTGAAAGAAAGCAGCTACATTGTTGAAGCAACTGTAATGCAATAAACTTAAAACTATTTCAGGATAACCAATGTGTGCATGAGGGCTCTGCAGACAGGAAATCAGGCCATGTCTCCTGTCAGCTGTTCATGCCAACTGAGATGAGATCAGGACAGATTTGACTCACTGAAGGTACAGCCCTTTGTAACCAGGTTTTCAAGAGCTATTTGAGTGTGAGGAGTTCAACATGTACATTTATCTCCATATGTACATTTCTCTACATATGCAGCCAGCATGGATTCACCAAGGGGAAATAATGTTTGACTAACCTGATAGCCTTCTATGATGGTGTGATTGAATGGGTAGATGCAGGGAGAGCAGGGGGTGTGTCTACCTTGACCTTAGCAAGGCTTGTGTCTCCCGTAACATCCTTGTGAGCAAGCTCAGAAGTGTGGGGTAGAAGAGTGTGAGATGGATTGAGAACTGGCTAAAAATAGAGCCCAGAGGGTGGTGACCAACGGTTCAAAGTCCAGCTGGAGACCTGTGACTAGTGGCATTCCTCAGGGATCAGTGCTGGGTCCAGTCCTGTTCAACATCTTCATCAACAACCTGGATGAGGGGACAGAGTGTGTCCTCAGCAAGTTCCCCGAGGATACCAAACAGGGAGGATTGGCGGATACACCTGAAGGCTGTGCAGCCATTCAGGAAGACCTGGGCAGACTGGAGAGCTGGGCAAAGAAGAACCCAATCATGTTCAACAAGAGTAAGTGTAGAGTCCTACACCTGGGAAGGAACAACAAAACGCACCAGCACAGGTTAGGAGCTGACCTGCTAGAGAGCAGCTCCATGGAGAAGGACCTTGGAATCCTGGTGAACAACAAGCTCTCCATGGGACAGCAATGTGCCCTTGTGGCCAAGAGACCCAATAGTATCCTGGGTGTATTAAGAGTGTGGCCAGCAGGTCAAGGGAGGTTCTCCTCCCCCTCTACTCGGCCCTAGTGGGACCACATCTGGAGTGTTGTGTCCAGTTCTGGGCTCCTCAGCTGAAAAGGGAGAGGGATTTACTTGAGAGAGACCAATGGAGGCTGCAAGAATGATGAAGGGACTGAAACATCTGTCTGATGAGGAAAGGCTGAGAAACCTGGGGCTGTTTGGTCTGGAGAAGAGAAGACTGAGGGGGATCTTATTCATAAGTATCTGAAGGGTGGGTGTCAAGAAGAAGGTGCCTGACCACTGCTGGAAGCCACTCAAAAGGCAAACCCGCAATCCATGTTCATCGCATCAACAACACTCCTACCTGCTTTTTGACTGAGAAGCTGCTTCTGTGAGCTGGGATTAGGCAGTCCTTCAAAGCTTTTCAGAGGCCAGGAGTTTGACAAGCTCATGGTATTGTCCTGTGGTTTCTTTGGAGAGGCAGATGGAGAGGAGAGGTGCTTAGGGCTGCTCCTGGGTGATGACAAAGGGTAAGATGGCAGAATGAAGGTGCCCTGGCCTGCATTAGGACCTTGGGAGGACACTGTATGCTCTGCTTGGTTGCAAAAACTTCTCTGGATCTTGCTGGAAAAATTCAGGTTGGCACTAACTGAGCAAAGAAACAGAGAACAGTATTTGTGCTAATTAGCCTCTTTGATAGCTCTTATAATACTAATATACAAAGAAATAATACACCTTCTAGACAGTCAGAATGGAAGGTCAGCATTTTACCCAAGCAAACAGAAAAATCAGTTATTTAATTTTGCAAATTGCATTCTCCCTCAAAATATCTATTGCCTTTTTCTGCATTTGGTCAAATGAGTTCAAGCCCAAGCTGTTTTGCAGTCATGTTTTGAAAAATCATATTAAAAAAAAAATTATGCAAGAAGATTGAACATGGTACTGTTGTTTGCTGCTCCATATTCCAAGCTTGCATAGTATAAAATTTGTAATCACCACTCCAAAAACTCACTGATACAAGAGTACAAATAGAACAAAAATATTACAAATCCTACTTCCTTTAAAAAAATATATAAATAAGAAAAATCATATATTCCCAGAGACTAGTAAAGTGGTCAAAAAGCACACACCAAACTGAGTCAACCAGGTAGAGTGTGGGTTGTACTACTGGATAAAGGCTCAAGTAATAATATCTGGCATAAAAACTCTTTGCAGAGAATAAACCAGCAAGTGTGGGCAAAGTACCTGGCAGCCTTCTGAAGGCTGAGGCTAAGAGAAGAGAACATTTACTTCATAGTTACACAGGCATGTATGGGTAAAGTACCTGACAGCCTTCTGAAGACTGAGGCTAAGAGAACATTTACTTCATAGTTACACAGGCAAAAAAATAAGAGGAAATTTCTCCCTCTTCTCCATGGGCATGAGAAAAAAAACAAACTAGAGCCCATAAGTGGCTAGAAGTAAACTGAGTAGATGAAGTTCCCACTTATCTTCCAGGAAGGCTGTCAGTCCAACACACCTTGACCACCCACAGCAGCTCTGTCTACAGATTTGGGATCACCCTCATCTATTCCTCCAGACAGAGATTATTGCTCCACTGAGTGTACAGCTGGCATTGTTACTACTACTATGTAATAATGATGGAAACAGGAAAAAAACCTCATGAGCAGACAAGTTTATACCTGTTACAGGTCCTCATTTGTCTCAGCCTCCAGCTCCAGAGTTAAGGTGCACCTGATCAAATCTCCCTTTTGAAACTAACAGCAAAAGCCCTGGCAGGGCAGCACCCTGGGGTGTCCAGTCACAGCTGCCCAGAGACCACCACTAATCACCACTAATCACAGCAACACGACGAGAACTGAAAGCTTTACACACCAACAGTGTCTCTGCAGCACTCCCAGCTCACCTGCACCCTCCTGCACTTGCAAACACCTCTCCCAAACCTCAGTGAAACAAGAGTACAAATAAAGGCAGCACAGAAATAAAGAGGCATTTCCAGATGTAAGTCAGAGCACTGACTGACGACGCAGTCAGACTCCATATACCTTTGTCTTGCTGACTGGTATTTAATCCTAAGCCTTGCAAATCAGAGTCCACACTATCACTCTTCCCACGGGGCTGTGTGTATCCAAGTGTTCCACATTTCCCTGAAATCTGCGGCTGATGAGAGCCCATAGCACCTTGCAAAAGAAAAACACAAACAATTAGATCAATACTTAACACATGGTATTCAACAATAATATTTAAACAGTGAAGTAAGAGACTCTGTCTAACTTTTAGTGCAAAATTTAACTACTTTCAAACTGCTGAGTTCAAGAGTTTCTAAGCAACCTCATAATACTGTTCATGGTCACAAACTGGAAAAGTGGCCGGCCATTCTTCCAGGGCACTTTTCCAACTGAGAACTGCAGGGAGTCAAAAGAAATACCCAGAACAACCCCCTCTTGGAATATAAGACAATGAAGGGCTGCCAACACCTTAAAGCCCCCAAACACAGTGAGTTTCTTTAGAGCAATGTCACTGGTAGCACAGCAGTGAGCAAACTTGGCACCCTACACGTGCCAGTGCTCCTCAGACAAAGCTGAGGACACAACCTGCTGCCAAGTGAGGAGAATAAATCAGGCCTGGTCTTGCCCAGTCCTTCACATGCCTTTTGGTTATTAAAATACGAATTGTTGAGCCTACACTGCTACTGTAAATTAAGTGGAACACTATACCTGCAATCTTCTACTGACCTGGCTTTCAAAAAAAAAAAAAAAGACATTTTTCACCCTTAAAAACAATCTTTATTGCTCAGTCTTCAGACTGCTTTCCACACTAGCTGTTTATGAAACGCAAAAAGAGCAAATACAAAAATCTACACTAGATGTGCACTGATCTGCTCTTCTGAACAGCCTGCCATACATAAATACGTCCTTCCCATATGTTACCCAGTTCATGCTATTTCATACCCTGCCACTATTGGCTAAATCTTGACAGCACCCCCTTTATGATAACATTTTTCTCTGTTAATACTTACCAGCGCAAACAGAAGAACGCTCAGAGTTAAAATCTATACTATTCTGAAATAAATTTCTTGAAGCTCTTTTTCTACTAAAAAATAACTCATCACTGACTGGTATGCCTTGAGAGGGCCTTAACTTTGGAGAGTGAAGAAAATCATTGGATGTAGAGAACTGTAGGAAAAAGGAAAATAAAGAGACATTCACGTGTGTGAAAGGAACGCACGACCCTTTCTGTACAAACAGCAGAATTACGCGCATAACTTTGTCATTTAGATCCCACCACAGCCCAGACCCGTCTCTCAGGACAATAAAGCTACACAAACCACTGGCAATATGTTTCAGAAGACAGAACTGATAGAAAATAGAGGGCTTTCTTCCCTGTTACTTAGACAAGAAAGGCAGGCAAGTGTGTCTGTGAGCTGTCTCTCCCACACCCAGCTGGGTCTGCCTTCAGCCTCCTCCCACAGCCACCCCCTACAGCACTACCTGACTGCTAAAAAAAGCCTAATCCTATTTTCCAACATCAAACAGGCTCACCCAACCCTTTCTTACAAGATGGTAACACCAGAGGTGAAGCCTTCCACGGTCTGAAACCAAGGGTCAGGTTGTCACAGCCAGGTCAACAGGTCAAGAAATCAGATCCTTCACACAAAACACTGAGAGGATTTTTTAAAAGCTTAAAACGTAGCACAGATTGCCCTGGCTCATCAGTACCAACTGCCAGACCTTCTTTGGTAATAAAATGCCACTGATTTTTAAATGCAAAACATTTTTATTAACATCTTCTTTTCCCAGCTACCCGATACTTCGAGTATTTTTAAGCATTAAAAAGCGTTTCAGTTGGTTTCCAGTTCTCACTCTAATACAGGTTGATGCTATTCACACTGAAGAGAAAAAAACAAACTGGGAGTTGCACTAGTCATCAGTTTTTAAAAATAAATCTTAATATTTTGAAGCTTTGTACATGTTTAAATAGCAGCTACTTGAGGTATGAAATAAACATGCTTCAGATTTATTCTAAAAGCTGTGTCTGGTAATAACAGCACCTTGTCATGAGAACTGGTTATAGATAAAGGAAAAATCTGAATACTATAAAGATCACACTTTAAATAAGGGTTTCTTGCTTTCTGATTTAATTAGAAAAATCAGTAATTTAAATCATTTCCAGGATATATTAACTCTGCTCTCCCCTTTCACAGACAAGGCTCCACACAGAGGTGAAAAGAGAAGTCTGAACAGAAATGGAAATATTTATTCAGTGTTGGAAAGAACAGCATCACGTTGAGCCTAAAAACCTCCGTTATTCAAAATACTGACTGCATGAATGGTGACTGCTATGTAGTCTAACACACACATAGTCCACTCATTTTTTAAAATACTTCTTTTAAATTCCACTGAAGATCTCAGTTTACCGTAAAGATGGATTCTGAAACTGGGAACTCCACAGAAACTCTTGCACTATGGAACTACAGTTCTTCATCAATGCATAGATCAATTACCTCCACAGTTCACAGCCTGGCCCACACCATGCAAATTGTGTTTTATGGGGGGAAACTGCTCAGCAGCAAACAGGGCACAGGCAGGTCCAGCAGTCAGCTCCACACCACCCAGCTCGGGGGCTGCTGCACCTTCCATGCACAGGCAGAAATCTCCTGGTAATTTACCAGACTGCAGTGTCATCAAAGCTACATGGTTAGGTCAAATAAGCAGCAGCTAAATGTTCTAATATCTTAATGGGGTTTAACTTAATGTTTCATCTTTTAACGAGAGTTCACAAAAGCATCACAAAGTAAAGCATGGTCAGAACTTAAAACTGGAAGCAGCATAGTCATGAGATGAGCAGCACAACTGTGAGCTGGTTTTAAATCATTGTAACATTCACTTTGTCACACAGTTCTTGAAAAAAGAGTTGTTTACGGTTATGGAATAGAGACAGAAAACTTTAAGAGTTTCCACAAAACCTTCAGGTCCCTTCCAAGCAAGGAAGACTCACAACATGTCAGCAAGATGTACATACAAGCCAAGAGACATTAAACTTCCACACCCTGCCAACGAGACTCCTTTTGAAAACATAAACCTCACAGTTCAAATTTCTAATTCTCCTCCCCCTAACAGTGTCCCCCAATAAAAATGACCAAAAAAACCCAACACTGATTCACATATGGTACCTGTTAGCAGTAAATAAATATGTAAAGCAGCATTTTTGCCATATTTCCACTAAGTGCTTTAAAAACTCAAGCAGTTCCCAAGGTGCAGCTGCTCATCCCTGCTCTGAGGGCCAAGGTTAACAGCCACGTTGACACAGGCTCTGGAATGGAACAGTTTCCCTGTTCAGGGAGGGTTGTTGTGGTTAACAAAAATGGCAGAAATTTTGGTTTTACTTACAAAAACACAGGTTCCAGTTTAGTGTGAAGCACTGCCTTTCCTGGGCTCCAATTCAGCAGATATGATTGAAGCCATCTGCGTAACAAGCCAAAATCTCAAGTGTGTGGTATTTTAAGCAAATCCACCAAAATGTTCAAAAGCTTAAAACTTTACATAAAATCTTCCTCCTTGAAAGCCAGTGCTAATGCAGGACCAGACTTTCTAATCAGACTTCAGGGATTAGGTTTTCACTTAAAATATTTGAGGGCAACTGCTTAGGTCAAAGCACACAACAGCAAAGGAAAGTTTAAGGAATCTCTGAACAAAATCAGCCTGAGCCCCATTTTTAATGGAACAGAGGAGCAGGAATCCAGCAGGTATGAAATGGCTTAGTAAGACCAAAGCAGGAAATATGAAGCTGTTCCAATTGCTGGATATACAGTAAGATCAATGACTGGGATAGCAGCAGCCAGACCAGTAACACCCAGCATGGTGCTGGGTCTTCATCACCCAGGTGCCCTGAGGGACACGGGGTTTATGGTAAAAACAAGAAAACAGAATAGCAGCCAAATGGGTGAAGTAAGTGGTTCCAGGTTAGTACATTTGGGATAAAGGAGGGGATAAGAACTCAACATTCCTGCCTCTGCAGTGAGCTGGCTAGAAAACATCCCCTTCAACCTATGTCCCTTTCAGTCCATAAATAAATACATTAGTTGTACAAATCACACCTCAGTTTTTCTTTGAGACATAACAATATATGCAGAAGGAGTAAATCACACAACACTGATGTGATTGTACAACTTTGCTCAGTTGTTCCAACCCCAGCTGCAGGAATAAAAACTGTCAGATTTGTTGTAAGTGATAATTACAGCAATTATAGATTTGCTAAACACAGGCATGCAGGGTGGTGGCAAAGAAACGCAAACCTAAAGCCGCCAGATGTTCCACTGAAGTAGATGACAGATCCTGGCAAAGGGATTTCTCAAGAGGTTTCAGCTTCATTTAAATTCTACTAGTACCACCAGTGCTGGAAAATATGTGAATCCATTCACTAAAAGAAATATTAACTTGGTTACCAAAGTACAGCCTCTGTGAGTGGCCAGTCTGAGAGACGAAGGTCCTCCTACTCAAATGCCCAGCAGCCAGGGACAATGTGCTGCAGGGAAGAGATCAATGACAGCACAAACATGTTATTGTATCTCCCAAAACCACTCTCCCAGCCTCCAGAAAAAACATGGCTCACACCCCAGCTCACAATGAAAGAATTGCTTTATCACAAGACAGCTCAACAACCTCCACGTCCCTTTAATCACCATTATTGCCAGTGGAAAACAGAAGAGCATTTGTTTCATAAAACAAATTTCACAGATGATTTGAACACTCACTAAACTCTTCATGAAGTCTGGCTATTACGTTCTCTGGTTATCAGATCAGCACATAAATGGAGAATTCCACAGGTGTTGCAAACAGTGCAGTTATGTGAAACTGCATGTAGTTCGTGTATGCTTTGTAACACAGCTTAAAACTTCAGTAAAGTGTCCAAAAGCTCTTGATTCTCCCCAAAGGGCACTGCTTTCAACAGCAGGCACAGGGACTCACAGTGTGTATGTCTCACAGGGCAAAAAAAAAGAGGCAACTCTTGTCCTGCAATAAATACATTTCAGATAGAGCACACTGAATTTTCCAGGTAAGCATGGGAAGGCTCAGGGACAAGAGAGCAGCGAGGGGTGCCCAGGGCACCGCTGGCTGATGTTGTGGCAACCAGTTTGCTCTTCCTGCTTCTGCAGGGCAGTGCAGCCAGCTAGGACAACAGAAGCAGCAGCAGTCTGCTTTTTAGAAAACGCTTTTGCACCCCAAACTGCAGTGTTTTTGTTCTGATAGCTTGCTGAAGCTGGAATTATAGATGAGAAGTAAAAAGGGAACAGGGATTGCTAGTGCAGTGTTCTTGAACTCATCCGTGTGACCTCACATGAATGGCACCAGCTGGGAAACCAGTGGGAAAAGGAACATGTTTGGTCACAGCAGGCTTATATCAGTTATTTATTATCAGCACCCAAAAGACCAGCAGGTCATGCCAAGTCCCTAAAGAAAATCACATAAAAATTTATTTCAGAAGAGCATCTGGTCTGGTTCAGATTGGAATTCTTTGCACTCTCCAAGGCTCAGCCCTAGGAACAGGAGCAACCACAGTACATCAGGACCTCCAGAAAGAGAACACTCACTTCAACTTCATCCACAGGATTTACAACAGAGAATCTCAAGCCTGGCTCTGCCAGCTCAGGATCAGAAATTAATGGGACCTTACTAATGTACAAAGGACAATAATAATAGGGTTATGCACTTTATTACCACCCTATGTTGCCAAGTATTTTCTATCTCTGGCCAACAAAGTGTGCCTCTGACGCTGTTATAAGGCTCCTGTAAGTATATGCTTCAGAATGTAAAACTGCAGGTATACTTAAAAACCATAAAAAAGCAGTTACCATTTTATTAATTTAGCTAGAAACCACAGAAGACCCAGCCTACTGATGCAAGCTGAGTGGTGAGCACAACCAGCTCTGTCCCAGGCTACTCCAATGTAGCTTTAGAAGAGAGCAGAGTCCCTGTGCCTCTGACAGGTGTGTGCAGCTGCCAACAAGAAGCACAGATAATTGTGCTTTATTTAATAGACTCAGGTTTGGTTTCAGAGAAAAAAAAAAAAAAAAAAGAAGATATCTGAGGTGCTGTGAACAGCTATTAAGCCATAATCAATTCCAGTATATAAAACACTGCATCATGAAATCCTGCACTTAAACCACAGGATACCAGTTCTCAGAAATAAGAACGACAGATTAATTAAACACTGGAATGAATGTTTTATTGAATGACTTGAAAAAGGGGTGTGTGCTATATAGCCCCCAAGTGCCACATTTTGAAAGCACACCTCCAGGCAGAGCACTGCTGAGCACTGTCACTGGGGCTGGCCACCTCTCCCCTCTGAACCCTGTGGCAGCACTGGCAGCCCTCAGGTTACAGATGGGAATGAATCCAAATCAAAGGATTTCAGAGGTTGCAGGGAAATGTTTCCTCCAGAACACAATTTAGCATCACTGGGAGATGTGTGTAAAGTCAAGTCCTTGAAGGCGATGTGCTTTATCTACATTACATTTTTAGTACACGTTAACTTATTATACATGTTTTACTTCACATCTTATCTGATCAGGAAAGTCTAGACATGGCCTTGGACAATCACTGTGTAACCTGACCCTAAAAATACTAGTAGAAAAACAACTTTAAACATTAAGCTGATTTCATGCATCCTTTCAGTCACAGAATGACTCCAAAAGTTAATTTTTAAGCAAATTCATTTCACAGGAATGTCTGCATTAATAATTAATTTTTTACATTTACATGAAAAAGTCGACTACTCAAATTCTACGCATGACTGAAAAGAGCTAAGGAGAGACACAGAGCTAGCCTTCTTCCTCCCTCCTACTCAGATTGCTAAATGCCCCATGGAGAAGAGCTTTATTTATACAGCTTATGGAAACCCCTTTCAGTTAACAAGGAATGTCTTCAGGTACAGGAAACCTTGCCCAAGTTTACAGGTCCCAGTGCGCTTGAAGTGAAAACACAGCTCACCTACTTGCACTGAAGACACAAACACGCCATAGGATAGAAGCAGCTTCTGTGGCACAGATGTTACAGGCACCATCAAGAAGCCAGGAAATACTGTACCAAAAATCACAAAGCTGGTTAAAAAAATGCCCCTGGCCCTGGAGAGCTTTCTGATCTATTCAGACAGATGTAACAGCAGGGTAAGACGAATGGTCAGGATGTAAGGACAGGGCAACAAAGCTGCCAACCTGCAGTGATCAGACAAACACTGCAACACTTAAACCACCTGTTGGTTGAAGTGCTACTGCAGTAGATGTGGTCTAGTCATTAGATGTGGGTCTAGCCAGTAGATGTGGGTCTAGCCAACAGGACTCAATCAAGTCTTGAAAAGAATTCATCTCATCCTAAAATAGGACCTTGGTCACAAGACAGCTCTCTACACCCCACTGACCGCACAGACTAGGTCTCCACTGACAATGGGGCTGCTGAAGCAACTCCCAGGTAGGCAATTCAAATGAATCTCTGTTTTTTCTGTCTACACAGGATGAGGAGCAGGCTTGCCTCAACCTTCTAATAAAATCCCTCCCTGACATACTTCTGTTAAACAAGACTGTTCCTTTCCCTCGCAGAGAGCAAAGGTGGGCAGCTACATTAAAACATGCTTTTGACTCTCACAGGAGCACTGTTACAGACAGACCTTCTCTTTACAGACATCGGAGTAAAAAAGAATGGTTAGAAAATGAAAAACTGAGTGTCACCACTATTTTTTGAGTGACAAACAAGAGCCTCCAGCACCAGTTAAACAACTGCTTCTGGAGAGGGAGACACATGATGGTTACAGCAGACTAAAGGGGTGCAAGACTGAACAGAGACACAACTGCTCCATGAGACAGGTTCAACCTACATTCGACTTCATATGTCTTGAAAGACCTTGGCAGGAGGCAGCTCCCAAAAGCTGGCTGAAGAGTATTTGTAAAGCCTTGTGTCTCCCACTCTTCTGAACTGCCCACTGGCAAAGAAACAGCTGAACCAAACTTTCCAAACCTACCCAATGCCAAAGATGAGCTGCTGTGTTGTATCAGCCTCCAGCTGCCCCTCTGTGCTGAGGGGAACAGTGTTTTGGCACTGCTCACATCAGGTGAGCTAGTACCACTGGGCAGCCTGGTGATGCAGGACACCTTTGGAACTGCACTCAGCTTTGTCCAAGTCAAACTTGGCAACTTTCAGATCCCATCAAACATGATATCAGATGCTACTTTTGCCAGAAATTACCTGCATGCAAGCAAAAAGCTATGTGAAGAACAGTTATATTTCAATGTGAAATGAATTCTGGGTAACTGGAGGGTTGTGGTTACCCAGACATCTTTCAAATAAGAGCACAAAGGCACCATTAATGTGTTCTATTTGGTAGAGTGCAACTGATAAGGTCTTTAAATTTTGACACCTCAAAGTGTCAAACTTTGAGTTTGAACTGCTTTCTGCCAAATTAAATATGCAAAGGCAGCCTGGTGATGCAGGACAACTTTCAGATCCCATCAAACATGACATCAGATGCTAGTTTTGCCAGAAATTACCTGCATGTAAGCAAAAAGCTATGTGGAGAAGAGTTATATTTCAATGTGAAATGAATTCTGGGTAACTGGAGGGTTGTGGTTACCCAGACATCTTTCAAATAAGAGCACCAAGGCACCATTAATGTGTTCTATTTGGTAGAGTGCAACTGATAAGGTCTTTAAATTTTGACACCTCAAAGTGTCAAACTTTGAGTTTGAACTGCTTTCTGCCAAATTAAATATGCAAGAAAAAAAACCATAAAATGGAAGTGAGAGACAAAAAGAACAAGTCAGAAAGCAGAGGGAAGAGACAAGAACAAACAGAATCTCTAGGAGCCACAGGATGTCTTAGACAGAGTCATCAGGTGCAAGAAAAAAACAAAGGTTGTTATTAAAAAGGAATAACTATAGTACATGACAAGGAGGATTTTCTCCCTGTAGAAGAATTTTCTTGACCACCTGCTGTATACTACATGGTAGCAGCAAAAGCAAAGCAAGACTGGCTAATGTCTCAGCTTGAGTGCCCACACAGAGCCACAGAATGGTGGAAGTTGGAAGGGACCTTAAAGATCATCAGGTTCCAACCCCCCTCCTGTGAGCAGGGACACCTCCCACCAGACCAGGCTGCACAAGCCTCACCCAACCTGCCCTTGAACACTTCCAGGGAGGGGGCGCCATAACCTCCCTGGGCAACCTGTTCCAGTGCCTTCTTACCTTTGTGGTGAATAATTTCTTCCTAATGTCTAATCTAAATCTTCCCTTCTCCAGTTTTAATCCATTCCCCCTTGTCCTCTCACTCCCCACCCTTGTCAAAAGCCCCTCCCCATCTTTCTTGGAGCCCCTTCAGGCCCTGGAAGGGTCTCCCTGGAGCCTTCTCCTCTCCAAGCTAAACAGCCCCAACTCTCCCAGCCTGTCTCCAGCGCAGGAGAGGAAAAGAGACTGGGGACAGGGACCTGCACTGACAGTCATGAGTGACTCCTGCTCCAAACGACGCTTGTACCCAACACAGGCTGAAAAGGATTCTAACTCTGCAGATGGCACAAATGGTAAGTCCTACGTCTGTTCCTAAGCAGGAACAAAACAAAATATTTGGCATAATATACAAGGATGTAAAGAAAGATGAGCCCAAAAGGAAAATGTTGAAGTATTTGCATGATGCTACACAATTGGAAAAGTCTTGCAAGGAGAAAAGAAGAAAACCTGTCTTCCCACAGATGAGTGTTGGGGTGACAAGGAGAGAAGACAATTGGCTGCCAGACCTAAGAAGTCAATTTCAAGGTCCTTCTATTTCTTCCTTGTTAGGATTTCCACACGGGAGGTGACTGCTCTCTTACCTGAGAGCTTCCTGCAGTCTGCTTACAAGTTGCCCACTGGGGAGGGTAACCCTGTAAGCAAACCCCAAGCCCCCAGATGCACATGCAGCACTCCAGATGCCTGGCATTTAGGTTGGTGTTTTCATCCCAGTGCTATGAGATGGGATTTACACCCATGATGTTCAATACACACAGATAAAATACATATAGCTTATAAAACTTTTATCTAACTAGTATCAAGAATGTTCCCTGGCAAACTATGTACTTCATTATGACTGACCTGAAGCTATGAATATGTAACTACTTCCCCAGGTCAAATTTAATGCACTTTACATACGCAACAAAACAGAAACCATAAATTAATTGCTTTCCCTCCCTCCATGGTTGGGAATTTTGGGCACTGCTCCCAATTTACAGGGATAAACACAACCACATGTACAAAAAAGTTTTTTAAAACCCCCAACATTTGCAGAGCAGGTTGCTGGGCCCTCACCAGAGGGCTGTCTCAGGCAGAGGACCTTCCACCACCCAAAGCAACACCCATGTTCTGCTGTGTGTGTGGGACTGCTTTTTGTCCACAGTCTACAGAAAAACCTGAGCAGCAGCAAACAGCAGCCACACAGAACTCAGCCCAAGTTGCCCAGAGAATAATGACAATTCACTATTATTTCTATAAGAGGTGTTAGTTAATACTGAAATTCTTTCAAAATTAAAAACCTTTCTCTAGAGGCGTTTCCTACACAACTTGTTGTCCAGACCCTATTTGCTTTCCAGACACCCCAGTCTGTTTCCTGACTCATCAATTCAAAAATACAAGAGATCTCTTGAGGAGTCTGAATGGAAATGACACATACACCAACCCAGGGGATCAGCCTGCAAGCACACAAGTACATACATGAACTTCAAGGTTTTTACTGTAGTAATAATAATGTTAACTCACATTTCTTTTTATTAAGAGGCTTTATGAAAAGCTGGTCTTCACAAAGCAGCACTGCTCAGGGCCTCATCCAATACAGGAACAAGTTACTAAGCAACTTAGAACTAAATACTGAAGACTGAAACATGGTAGTGAGGAAGTCCATTCCATACAGCCTCTGATTTTCTAAAAAGATTCACTCACTTAAACTCACTTGCTGGAGATGAAGTTATGAGAAATCAAACCTGTCCATTTAAAAACAAAACAAAAACCCCACACCAGAAAGCCCAGCACACACAGACCCACCCTCCAGCACTGTAACCAAAACACGTCGCTGAACAGAACAACTGCCAGTGCAAGACAGCTTTAAACAGTTCTTCCTTCCCTTTGCAGCTGCTGACAGGGCCAGTATGTGGTAAAATCAAAGCTGGGGTTGATCAGAATTGTGATTCCAGCCTGACTTGTGTTTCTCCTAGTTGAATCAAAGCAAGGAACAAGAGCCACATCAACTCCTGGCAACCTCCCGCTTGTATTACAGGTCAGCACACTGCCAGAGAGCCCTGGCCCAGCCACACTCCAGAGCTCTGCCTTCAAAGCCCGAGTTAAAGCAGCTCTGTCAGTTTTCCTGCAAACAGCTGCTGAATTTAGGGAACTGTCAGGTACTCCCAAACACAAGTATACAAACAGAAGCTCTGAAACAGTTTCACTGCTCTTGCAGTCATTCCCTGGGTTTCAGCCCCCCATTGGCAGGGACGGGTCACTCAGGCCAGACACAAGTGCCTCATGGAGTCCAGCTACCTTCCGAAAAGTACTGTATTGTTTTTGTAAGTGGTAAGTTGTTGGGTTCCTGCTAGTGTTAAATCTGACATAAGAGCTCTCTAATGTGCCCTCCCAGGTTGATGCAGGTACAGATCCTTGCACATACCAGCAGCACCTCACAAATACCTGGCATTTAATGAGCCCTTGACAACTCCCAGTTCTCCCTTTGGAACATGCTGAGGGAGTTGAGGGAGCTACAAGTACATACCTGCTCCACACCCCTTGTGCAAGGCATCTTGTCTTCTGAACCACCCTCCCTCTCTCCAGCATCCTCGTTTTCCCAAGGCAGTTTCTTTCCTTTACCCGCACTCAAGACTCTCCTTGGACTCAGTCCTTGTTCTGCACAGGCTCCGTGTGAGCTGGAGCTCTGCAGAGCATCATCCCTCGGGGGACACCCGAGGTAACTGTGTGCACTCCGAGTCCTGCTGCCCATCAGCAGCCAGTCTGTGTCTGCCCCGGGGGGGAAGCGGGACCCCCTGCTGTGACCAGGCGATGGCAAGGGCACACCGTATTCTACAAACCCTTGCTCTACCAGCCTCGGCAAGGTCTTCCTGGCCAGCCTGGCCTGCACAGCGTGCATCACCCCGTCCCCGTTGTCCTCGAGTTCCACGGTGTCCACGGCCTTGAAGAGAAGGGGGGTGTTTCCCGGGCCCATGGCAGAGGCCAGCGCAGCAAACGCCTCCATGGCCGCATGCCGGACGCGGGGCTTGCTGTCCACCAGGGCCGGGGCCAGCCCGAAGGCCAGCTTGGCCAGGTCCATCTCCTCGCCGGGGTAGGTGAGGAGGGCCAGGATGCAGATGTTGACCACCTCCTCGCGGACTCTGGAGTTCTTGTGGCGCAGGAACTGCTGCAGCAGCAGCAAGGCCAGCACCTGCTGGGGCCCCGCTGCCTCCATCAGCTGCAGGAAGAGCCGGCTGTACTCCTGCCGGATGGCCAGCTTGTTGTCGCCCAGCACTTTGGCAGCAGCAGAGACCAGCGGCGTCAGGAAGCCCTGGACGTGGTCACCC
>NW_009953801.1:886195-889263 GCF_000747805.2 Chaetura pelagica
GAGCTCCGCCAGCTCCCGCGGGGTTTGCGGGGCCGTTTGTGGCGCGTCGGGCCCTCGGAGGCCGAGTCAGCGCGGCGCCGAGGGCGGTGCTGCTGAGGGTTTGTGCTCCGGCGAGTAACTAAACGAGACGAGCGGCTCGTTGGCACCAGCTGCTTTTTAGCCTGAATAAGGGGCGGGAGAGCGTTTAAATACTGCCCCGGAGCGGTGCCCGCAGCCCTTCTGTTGTGCTCGCAGGAAGCAGATGCTGTGCTCCTCACCACTGGGTATCATCTCACACCTCAGAATAAGGACCTTCAGTCAGCAGGCTTAGGTATTTATGTCTCTGCTTAACCTCTTTATTTCCAACAACCCTTTCCCTGCCCTTCAAGGTAAGTTTTACCTGCTGACCCTGCAAAGGATCTGATGGTCCCCAGCCCTGGGGCAACCAACCCCTTGGCTGCTCTCGTGAGCACAAAGTGCTGGATCAGCACATGTTCTGCAGGGCTGGTTAGTGTTCCAGCCTTGGATCCCATGCCCCACGATAAAACCAGCACGTGCAGCTGTTTGGTGTGGGCAAGCAGCAGCTGTGCAAGATGCAACAGCAGACACCTCTGCCAAGTCAGTGCAAAAGCTTTTTCTTTCTGAAGAATAACTTAAATGTTGTTAATTGTAACTGGTCTTACAGATACTGCATCTGAACTGTAACTGTTCCTCTGTCCTTCTGTGTGGTGTTACCTTGTGGTTTAGGATTTCTGTGTGCATGTACAGTCAGTTTCTGAACGGAGTGTGAACTCAAAAGAAGAAGGTGTTCTAGCTGCTGAACAGCTCTTTTTTAGTTCCCCCATCTAATTTGTGCTGCAAAACTGTCATTGTATGGAAAAGGTTACTTGTATGGAGTCTTGCCTTTTGCATGTGTGCTTAATATAGTTTCTTTCAGCTGTGTTTTTTTTTCCAAGGTAGTAGGAGAAGGATGAGCTAACTTGTCTGTCAGTGGGTAAGAAGTTTTCTGTCCCTAGCTGCAAGCCTTCACTTCTCTGTCAGAGCTATTATGTTCTGCACTGAAAAGTTGGCAACCAATTTATTTTTTCAGATTAAGCACTTTGTAAGTAGGCTCACTGCAAATTAGATGTCAGTTAAGGAGCTGTAAAAATGATGAACTTCTTAATAGTAAGATAAAAGAGGTGAGGTCTTGCAGTTGGTGTAGTCATTTAGCAAATCAAAATGAAATCAACTTTTCAGTTCAGGAGTTGGGTGATTGCAGTGTTCTCTGTAGAACAATGGTTGTTCCCTCCTGCTCTGGGATCCTGACACGTTCATCCCCTCCACCCTCTCACTGGGATAATAATTCAGCTGAATAAAGAGCTGCAGAAGTGCTGCTCCAGCAGGCAGTGGTGGGCAGCTCTGCTGGAGTGTTAATGACACTGAAATTAGAGCAGGGATCCCAGGGCCTTCAGGTGTCACGATGCAAACCAGAACTTTTTGGAAGAAGCATCTGGGGGCTTTGTGGAGCTGTGGGTTGGAATGAGGATCCTTCTCTCTGCCCTTACTGGTGATGTTGGGGTGAGTGGGCAGCTGCCTGTACTGGGGGGATGTGGAGGTGGTCCTGGGAAGCACCTCACCGCTTCCCACCCTTCACACTGGTGGTGGAAGCTGGTTCAGCTCCAGTCCTCCTGCTCTGATCTCTGTGGAGGGGTTGGACATGTCCCTGATTGATTTTTCTCTCACAGGGGAAGCCACTCAGTGAGGTGAGGCAGGATCTCCCCCTTCTTCTGGGCTCCTCTGCCCACTCAGGGCACAGTGACCTCTGCTCCAGCACCCAGGGCCCTGCTGGCTCTTTTCTGCCTCTGTGCAGAGTGTAGGACCCTGCTGTGCTGGTGAGGAAGGGGATGAAGAGCAGGTCCAGGTAGAGCAAGGCTGGGCTGCCCACAGCACCACTGAGTGGGCTGCAAGGCAAGTAGCAGAAAGTAGCTTTAGAACTTCTAAAGCCTCATCTGAAATAAGCCACTTCTTTATTTATCTGTATTTATTTTCATTTCAGTTGCTGCTAGTTCTCTCAAGCACCTAATGTAGAATCCATTTGTGTATTCAGTGCTTCAAATAATGTGCTTTACTCCACAACAACAAAAAGTCAAAGATTAAAATAGCAAAGGCTATTAATAAACAGCTGATTGTCCTGGATTTAGATTGCATCAAAATGCATCGCACGTAAGGATTGAAAAAGTAAATTGGAAAGCAAGAGGCCTAATTAAGATGAAAGCAAAAGCAGGAGAAGATTTTTTAAAATGTTCTGTGCAGTATGTCTGAGTACATGAGTAATGGAGCCCTGAGTAATGTGTTAAACATTCTGTTTGTCACAGATGGACCAGTCGTCTCCAACCTACATGCTTGCCAACTTAACCCACTTGCATTCCGAGCAGCTTCTGCAAGGCCTGAACCTCCTTCGGCAGCACCAGGAGCTCTGCGACATCGTCCTTCGGGTGGGGGATGTCAAGATCCATGCCCACAAGGTGGTGCTGGCCAGCATCAGCCCCTACTTCAAAGCCATGTTCACCGGGAACCTCTCGGAGAAGGAGAACTCGGAGGTGGAGTTCCAGTGTGTTGACGAGGCGGCGCTGCAGGCCATCGTGGAGTACGCCTACACAGGCACTGTCTTCATCTCACAGGACACTGTAGAGTCACTTCTTCCAGCTGCCAATCTCCTCCAGATCAAACTGGTGGTGAAGGAGTGCTGTGCATTCCTGGAAAGCCAGCTGGATCCTGGGAACTGCATCGGGATCTCTCGCTTTGCAGAGACCTACGGTTGCCATGACCTCTACTTGGCTGCTAACAAGTACATCTGTCAGAACTTTGAGGAGGTTTGTCAGACAGAAGAGTTCTTTGAGCTCACGCATTCCGAGTTGGATGAAATTGTCTCCAATGACTGCTTGAATGTCGTGACAGAGGAGACCGTGTTTTATGCCTTGGAGTCCTGGATCAAGTACGACGTGCAGGAGCGGCAGAAGTACCTGGCCCAGCTGCTGCACTGCGTCCGCCTGCCCCTGCTCAGCGTCAAGTTCCTCACCAGGCTGTACCAAGCCAACCACCTCATC
>NW_009953801.1:889323-903220 GCF_000747805.2 Chaetura pelagica
TTTCCCACCAGACCATGCTGATGACACGGCCTCGCTGTGCTCCTAAAGTTCTCTGTGCTGTGGGAGGAAAAGCTGGGCTGTTTGCCTGTCTGGAAAGGTGAGTGCTGGGGAAGTTGCAGCCCCTGAGTGGTGTGATGTTCACAGGTGTTTGTTCTTGTGTGGGGTCTGGATTAAGACAGTCATTGAAGGGCTGTGGTTTGCAGGACTTTACTTACTGCTTTCCTTAAAAAAGTAAATAATCTACTTAAGAGCTTTCATGGATAAGGCCAAGCACTGAAGTCAAAAGGCTTTTTGATTTCCTGAGCAGTGTTCAGTGTTATGGGGTTTTGTTTGTGCCAACACAAGGACCTATAAAATCAAATCATTTTAAGTCTGTTGATTGAGAACTTGGTGAGTAGAAGTGGTTAATAAAAGTTTGTGTGCTGCTTCTTTATCCTTTCAGGTCTTTGTTTTGCATAATTTTCCCTGACCTATTATTGTTCCAGACAAACAATACATTTTAACCTAATGCATCACAAATGTGCTTCCTGAAAACTCAGAAATCCTTGGAATTAAAACAAACCTAATCAGAGCAGAGCACAGAGGCAATTCTTAGCAGTGCCACGGTTCTTGGTGACAATGTAACCATGACCATAGTCCTGGCTGCTGAGTGGGTGTCCATAGCTGTGCTTTGTTCTTTCCCTGCTTTTCAGGATGAGCCTCCATCTCAGGGCCTGGAGCCCATCAGTGGGGCTCATCACGTCAGCCAAAGGGAGTGATAGTGAGAACCAGGCTTTCCTCCCCACACTGGTGGTGTTTGGTGCTTATCCCATCGTGTCAACATTTTCAGACACAGTAGGTAAACTGGGTGTGGGTCTGCAGATATTTTCATACTCACATATACCCAGAGAGTGCTTTGATGCTGAACGTGCCCTTATCAGCTCAGGATATGTGTTCTGAGGTAGGGCAGGCTGCCTGAACTGGTTCCACAGCTGAATTCTAGGAGAGTATTTTACTCTCAGATTTTCTTGTCTGGGACAGTTCTGTGCTTGCATAAATATACATACCCTTAAAAACCTGGGGAGATCTATCTGTATGTTCTTTTTGCCTGCGTCAAGAGGTGTTGTCAAAGCTGTTTACAGTGAACTTTCCCAATAACAGGGATCAATAGTAAATAGATACTGAGAGGGGGAATTATTTGGTTTATAGGTTTTAAAAAGTACTTAATAAAAACAACCTGTTTGAGGATTAAAGTTGCCCTCTGATACTCTTCAGCTCTGTTTCTTTCACTTCTTATTCAGTGATTGCAACAATGTTACAAACCAATGTAGTTTGGACTATTTGGATTTTTTTAAAAAAACAAAAATACTTTTTACTGCTATTTACTGTGTTTTAATGCATAGAGAAGTTTGCTCTTCCTTAATTTAGCATGCATATTAGTCTTTCCTAAACAGTTGTTTCAGTTAGTATTTAAGTTTAAACAGTTGCTCTTGATGTACCAAAAAAAGGTCACAGATCAATTAAACAAATAATTCGTGATACAGTTCCACCTTTCATTTGTGCTTGCAGGAAGGCTTGTTTTGCACTTACAATGAGTCTCTGCTTCATAATAACACAATTCCAGTTAGTGCTGGTACTGCTCTGCCCTAGTTGGGCTGTTGCTGCTCTGGTGCCCCACAGTCCCTGCTCTGGGTTCTCAGTCAGCAGCTCTCAGCTCTCCAGTGGCTTCATTTTCTTGTGTATGTTTTTTGAACCGATCATGTTTCCTGTATACTTGGTATTTTAAATCATTTAGGTAATTTGTTAACTAAACTATTTAGGTAGGTTGACTGCTCTTGATACATGACAGGCTAGACCCACCATATTTTAACACTGCGTATAATTCAGAGAAAATGCAAGTAAGCAGTATTTTGAAAGCAGATTTTTCAAATTAGGTTGTTCTGCCTTGACATTTTGTTTAAATTACACAGTGCATATAAAGTATGTATTTATGAAACTACATATTATAATTTCTAAGTGTACATTTGTATGTATATATAGACAATATATTCAACCTCTCTAATTCTCCTTTTCTCTCTGCCATCTCTGTGGTTATTCTGACTGTTTTTTCCCAGTTCACCCCTGTTACTCCTTTGGTTGGTGTTCTTAGCTTACCCCCATCACAGCCAACTTCAGAGGCTGCTGTGGTGTCAGCGCCGTGTTGTCTTCACTCCCGTTATCCACGTTGCCCTTCTGCCTTCTCCATAGTCTGCCTGGTTCGTACTGAAGTTTCATCATTTCAGGTCTCAGACAGGGTGCCATGGCTACTGGCTGTGTTGCTGCCTCTCACTGGACACCCTGGGGCTCTGGGCTTTGAGCTCTTTAGAAAAAAGAAGCAGCTTTTGGTTTTAGCTGATGTTTGAGCACTGGGGGGAACAGCGAACATGGAGCGTGGCACATGAAATCACGTTCAGCTTGGCTTCCTTGCTGCCCGTTTGTACTTGCCAGAGCTTCAGGAAGGGTTGGCTCACACAGCCTTTGTTTCTCCGTTTCAGTGTGGAGATGTATTTTCCCCAGAATGACTCCTGGATCGGGCTGGCACCGCTCAGCATTCCCCGCTATGAATTTGGGATCTGCGTCCTAGACCAGAAGATCTATGTGGTGGGAGGGATTGCCACCCACGTGTGCCAGGGCATCAGCTACCGCAAGCACGAGAGCTCAGTGGAGTGCTGGGACCCTGACACAAACACCTGGACTTCTCTGGAGAGGATGTTTGAGAGCAGGAGCACCCTGGGAGTGGTGGTTCTGGCCGGAGAGCTCTACGCCCTGGGGGGCTACGACGGGCAGTCGTACCTACGGACTGTGGAGAAATACATTCCCAAAGTGAAGGAGTGGCAGCTGGTGGCCCCCATGAACAAAACCAGGAGCTGTTTTGCTGCAGCTGTCTTGGATGGGATGATATATGCCATTGGTGGCTATGGTCCTGCCCACATGAACAGGTGTGTAGCTCCATCTCATCAGCTGGAAATCAGCAAAGCTCCCTGTTAAGCCGGTGTTTGGCAACCAATTAAAAATTATTCTAAAATAGGTTGTAACCCACAGTAGGCCTCATTAATCCATGTTCTGCAGTATCAGTCTGATAATTCAACTGGGGAATCTTTGTTTTAATGTTTCTTTATGTTTCCAAAACAGAGCTGGTTTGTTTAGGTTGTTTTTAAATCCTTAAGAAGAGAATACTTGTGGCAGAGCTGTGTGCATTCTTGTACCCCAAGCCTGCAAAATACTGGGATGGGTGGTTAGCTTGAACATTGAAAACACTGCTTTGAAATGCATGGGATTTCCCACGTGCTTAAGATACACAAAATAAATTTATAACTCAGGTGGGACCTTAAAGTAGTCTTAATGCTAAGAACAAAATTCAGGAGGATGGTTCCTGGTCTGGCTCCTGGGCCTTCTGTTCACAGGCAGGTTTCCTGGTACCAGCATGATCCTTAGTTGTTCTATTCCACTCTACTCTCTATGGAGGGACAGGGGTGTTTATTCCTGCAAAGAAATAATTTCTACTTTCTTCATTAAATGGGGAGAGAAATCAGCCATATGTCCCTCCAGGAAGCAAATTAATAAATTACAAGTCTAAACAGCTGAATAAAGAAAGACAATGAAAAACTTTCTTAGAGGAAGGGAGACATGGTTTAACACCGGTTTAACCATTGCACTAGTGAACTGTACTTGCTTTTTATACTTGGGATGTTTTTATATGGAACAATTTGCAAAGCAAAGGGTTGGTTTCATAGACTGGTTTGGATTAGAAGGGACCTTAAAGCCCATCCAGTCCCAGCCCTCTGCCATTGGCAGGGACACCTCCCACCAGCCCAGGTTGCTCCAAGCCCCATCCAACCTGCCCTTCAACACTGCCAGGGATGGGGCAGCCACAGCTTCCCTGGGCAACCTGGGCCAGGGCCTCACTGCCCTCACAGCAGAGTTTCTTCCAAATAGAAAAGTATAGCTAAGTAGTTTTAATTTGGAAAACTTTAAATGACTGAAATGTAAAGCAACAATAACTTAAGCTGTTGGATATGACTGTTAAAGGATTTTATGATACTTAATGTGACATTAGTCTGATTTCTTGTATTTTCAATTATGGGCAGTAATAACAGTTGAAGTACTTCATAGACAAACAAGCTCTAAAAGTTTTCAGTTGACTGTAGGTTTTCTCCATGTAGGAATTTGACCTGGAATAACAAAGCTGTGCTGTTATCTTGCCTGGTCACTCTTAGCCCCAGACCATCTTTGCCCCACACAGAACCATGGGCTTTAGTGGCTGATTACACAGAGCAAAGTTAGTAGCAGAGGAGAGCAGGTGTAGCAGGAATTCCTGTGGCACCTTTGGGTGCTCACTGCACTGCAGCCTTGTTGCACAGGCCATCACAGAAGGAAGAGAATCAAGCCCTTGCTCTTGCCAGGAGAGGTTCCCAAAAGTTGTATGTTCAATGTGCACACAGGCCTTGGAAAGGGGAGCACAATAACCTTCTTCCAGGCCATTGGAGGCTTATCAGTGGAGCAACAGGAAATGTCTGGATCAGGCTGGTACCTTGACAGAAAAGCTTTTATCAACACTCAAATTCTGCAGTAGCCTCACTCCTTGTGCCACATTCCTCTCCCTCAGTCAGAAAGGAATTGCCAGCAGCTCCCGTAGAGTTACTGGAATCTAATACTGTATTATTTGTCTTTTAAAATGTAATGTACTTTTTATTGAGTAGTTTTGGTTTTATTGATGATTCAGGAGTGTGAGCAGGCAGCCATGCCATCCAGTCACCAGGCTGAAAAGCTCTAGTGTTAAAGCATCTGGCTGGTACCATGGACCTTGTCTCCAACTCTGCAGTGCTTCTGATTTTCTCTTCCTCTCTTTTCTGCCCCCTCCTGCTACTGGAGGGACACTTGGGCAGGGAATGGCCACATGCCAGGAGTGTGTTAATGACTGACCATCTGCACAGCTCCAGTGATTAAAAAAAAAAAGTAATGATGATGATAATAATACATTTATATTTTATCTCAAAGGCCTCTTCTATCCTTGTTGTTTTGATCAGCAGCCTCTTTACTGCTTTTCCTGAGGGATGTGCTCTCCACATTTTGTCCTATTATTTTCAGGCAAGCCTCACAAAAGTTTTTTATTTGATGTGTTACCCAAACAGATCCACTTCAGATCTGTGTTGTGTTCAGTTTTTCATGGGTTGGTTTTGTCATAAATAGCAGCAGTCGTCCTCAAAAGAGCTTTCAGTTCTGAGGCCAGCTTTGAAAAACCTTCCTTTGTTTCAATCCGTCACTTGGAGATCCAGGGTAGTGGCACAAAGACATCAAAGGAGCAGCTGAACCACAGTTGCTGGGTCAGGATTAAATATGTTAATCACAGAATCAAAGAATGGTTTGTGTTGCATGGGATCTGAAAGATCATCTAGTTCCAACCCCCCTGCATGGGCAGGGACACCTCCCAGCAGCCCAGGCTGCTCCAAGCCCCATCCAACCTGCCCTTCAACACTGCCAGGGATGGGGCAGCCACAGCTTCCCTGGGCAGCCTGGGCCAGGCTCTCACCACCCTCACACCAAAGAATTTTTCCTCATGTCTCACCTAAATCTTCCTTCTTCTGGTTTTAATCCATTCCCCCTTGTTCTCTCCCTACAAGCCCTTGTAAAAAGTCCCTCCCCAGTTAAAACTACTTTTTGGCAACACTCTGTGGAGAGGACAGTGGGATGTGGTTGGTGCTTCTGAGCTGGCAGCACTGGCTTTGGGTTCTTGTGCACGACTGCTGGGCAGTACAGAGCAGCTGAGCTGCAGGATTTCCCATCAGCTCCAACACATTCTCCTTGTGTTACGTTATCCCTGGGTGTGGTAATACTGGTTGGCAGGACTAGATGTACCTCTGACAAATGCAGGTGGCTTGAGTGGAATTGGAATGTCACTGAAATCCCAGCCTCACAACTGGTTTGTTTCTGTTTGCAGTGTGGAGCGTTACGATCCCAGTAAAAACTCCTGGGAGGCAGTGGCTTCCATGGCTGACAAACGAATAAACTTTGGTGTTGGTGTCATGCTGGGCTTCATCTTTGTAGTTGGTGGGCACAATGGTGTGTCTCACTTGTCAAGCATTGAGAGATACGATCCTCACCAGAACCAGTGGACAGTGTGTCGGCCCATGAAGGAGCCCAGGACAGGTAGGACCTACAGAACCTGTTCCCTCGGGTGTCCCACCAGAAACAAACTGCTTTGTGACCCGGGGAAGCTGCAGGGAAGTCCTGGTGACTTGTCTGCAGAGCACTGCACTTCCTCTGTGAGCGGAGGTCACTTCATCAGCTCTGTGAAAGGATGAGTTTTTATTTCTCTATCTTTAATTACAGTCCAGTTTATTAGTACTGAGCTGCAACGAAAATAATATGAAGGAGTATTTCAACTCTGCATTTTATTTTTTCATTTATTTTGAGTTTCAGCAATTCTGTGGTTATTGTTCTGTTGTATTTTATGCTGAGACTCAGTAGGGCATCCTCTGTTTTGTCACCCCAGGAAGGGGTGTTGGGACAGAAGAGCATTGCTTTGTCATAACAGAGGGTGGGAGAAGAGTAGAGAAGGGAGAGCGAGACCTAATCAGGAAGAGACTCTTCATTTACACCTGTTTTCACAGAATCACAGAACTGTCAGGGTTGGAAGGGACTCCACACCCTCCCTGGGCAGCCTGTCCCAGGGCTCTGTCACCCTCAAAGTAAAGAAACTTTCTTTCATATTTCAATGGCACTTCCAGCGTTCCAGCTTGTGCCCATAGCCCCTCATTCTGTCACTGGGAACTACTGAAAAGAGTCTGGCTACATCCTCCTTGCACCCAAGGGTTGTGGTTTTGTGGGTTTCATTTCTCATTTTTCTTTAATTGCTCAAGTAATTGTTTCCTACTTTTCTTTATACGCAGCCCAAAGAGAGAACTTTTATGTTCCTATGAGAACTTTTCTGTTCAACCTCCAGGCTGAGGTGGGAGGGTGTTCCAGTTAGGAACACAAATACCACTCATTTCCACACTTGTTAATCATGCCATGTGTTTGTTTCTTTCTTCCCACCAGGAGTTGGTGCAGCTGTAATTGATAACTACCTGTATGTAGTGGGAGGGCACTCGGGGTCATCCTACCTGAACACTGTCCAGAAGTACGACCCCATCTCAGACACCTGGCTGGACTCTGCTGGCATGATGTACTGTCGATGCAATTTTGGTTTGACTGCACTTTGATGGAAGGCAGGACTTCAACAGACCTGATGCAAAGATGGAGCTTAATCTTCTTGGAAATAAACCCTGCTGGTGGAGACCATGAGCTGCATTTCCTGGAGCTGGGAAGTCGGAGGGATGTGGTGAAGTTGGGCTGGAATCAGGAAGGAATTGTTTTCTTCTGGTAATTGGCCTCTGTTACTTTAGGGACATGGGCAGAAGGAACAGAAAGGAACCCCAGCTGGGTTCAGAGGGCATCCAGTTTTGGCAGTGGATTTGAGAAAGCACTGTACATGCCTGGGATATGGTTAGAAACTTACTGTACATCTAACCCTTTCACTTTCTAGAGCTTTTCTCTCTTCTTCCTGCCTACTATGAAACATGAAGTTTACTGTGCTTGGGGTGAGAGAGGTGTGAGTGTGGTGTGTGTCTGGACACGTTGTTGACACTTGTCTGGTTGTGTCTTCATATTAAGAAAATGCCAGTGCTTCATAATTTTTTTTATGAACAGTAACTAAAGGGCTGCCTTGTTTCTGTGTCTCAAGGTTTGTAAATAATCAACGCCATAGTTTGTTGCCTGTACACTCTCCTTTGTTACCTGCTTCCTGGTGGGAGTGCTGGGATGGTAATTAGTAACTACTTAAAGGAATTCACAAGGCAAATTGCCTCTTACCAAAAATTTTGGACCTGATAAAGTGAAATCACATTTTTAACTTTCCCTTTTATTTTCTTTCTGTGGGTAAATGAATGCTAGAGTCAATGACTTAATCTTGCCTGCTGTGTGTTTTCAATTGTAATGCAAGGAAGAACTCCAGCAGCCATGCACCAGGAGATACCACAGCAGCATTCATAGCAGGACTGAAAATAAACACCCCAAAATGCCTCCATCCCACCCTCCTCCCAGTGCACTCGTGCCCGTGTTCTGTACAACTTCCTTTTCAAAAAGAATGTATGATTGCTTTCTCAGAGTGTTCAGATATAAAAATGGTGCTAAATGTAGGACTTAACAATAAGGCTGTTACTGATTTTAGTGCAGTATGCATAAAGCATGGTTGTTTTAGTGGTTTTGGTTCTTACTTGCTTGATACATCTGTGCCTATGGAAACTGTCAAGAATAACACCACTTACTGAATGAGCTGTTTGTTACATGTTTGGGGTTTTTTCAGCAGATCTGCTTTTTTTTTTTCTTTTTGTTCCTGTTCTCACAAATACATAAATAGGGAGTGAAAAGTGAGATCCCACCTCGGGTTCTCTAGGCAGCCTTACCCTTAACACAAGCTGCAAGGAATGACAGGATGAAAAGCCCAGGACAAAGCTGCTCATCCTGAGTGTAATGGGAGTGCTGGAGGGCAGTCCTGAGGCTCCCCAGCATCTCAGGATATACAGCTTTGCTATAGCCCTGAACTTAGTGAAAATTAGGGCAGAGACCTAGAAGGAGATGCTGTGGGTTATCACCATTATTCAAAATAGATGGTGGAGTAAATATGAATTTTAGTTATTGTAGAATGTTTTGGTTTGTCTTCTCATCTTAAGCAGGAGTCGTGGTTGTCTTGAATTTCTGTTTTGCTGTCTGTGTGTGTGTGTGTCACCAGGCCTGGTACTGAAGAATTCTTCTGCCTCCAGAGTTACTTTCCCCTTGTTTTAACATGTTAAATTAAATGTTTGTTTCTCCTTGTCTTTCATGCCCATATAGTATTATTTTTTAAAGTGCAATAATATTTGAACTAGTTGCTTTTAAAGCCATTTCTTTAGAAGTATGTTAAGTGGAGGGTTTTGAGTGTACTTGATTTATTCCAAGTTCCTGCAAAGCTGATTGCAGCCAGGCAGACAGTGGTGTTCCTTGTTCTTCCAGACACTAACCTTCAGATTTGGAAGTAGGAGACAAAGGTGTTTTCACCACAAATCATTATCCAGAGCTAAAAGGTGATCACACAGATTATAAATTCCTGCACGAGTTCTTCAGATTTGGTAGAATTAAGCAGGACTGTAAAAGCAAATAAAACTGACAATTTCAGTGCAGTTTATGTGACCCACTAAGGATTCTAGTTATATAGCAATAATAGTGTGATTTAATTACTGGAGTGGCTCTGACAGGACACAAGCAGCTCCTTGGCTGTGTGGGGAGGGGCAGGGCTGGAGGGAGGTTCCTCAGCCTGGTCCTAAATTGCCCTCTCCTTCAGTTCTGGAGCTTCAGGCCCTGCCTGGGCCATGGGCTGTTGCACTGCTCACTCTGTCCCACAGAGATAACTTTGGTTATTGTGTTTTCCAATATACACCAGAGATAAAGATGCTTAAAACAAAAGCTGATATTAAAAAAAAAACCCACCTAAATTACTTCCTGAAGAGAAGTTTATGCCTTTTATTGTTAGGAGGCTTTCCATGTAGTTGGGCACATATGGTACCTTTTGGAGCCTAACTGCAGCAGGATTCCATGAATGAAGTTGCTCACATACTTGTGCTGATGGGAGCTGCTAGTAAACACTGGTCTCAGTTCCTACAAAGTCTTGCAAGACACAGAAACTGTTTTAATAGAATCCCAGACCAGTTTGGGTTGGAAAAGACCTTCATGATCATCTGTTTCCAACCCCCTGCATGGGCAGGGACACCTCCCACCAGACCAGGTTGCTCATCAAGTTTTGATGTCATCAGAACAAACAATCAGCAGAGGGGATGGTGTTGATGGCTGCTCAATGTTAATATATACATCTTGCATTTATGGAAGTCAGAGCACTGAAAATGGCAAAATGTTTTACTCTACTTCGGCAGGGACAGTGTTAGGTCATCGGGACTGACCCCACACTGTGTCATCTGGTGTTCCTGAATTTAAGATACCAGCAGAAACAGTTTTTTAATGTGCAGGCTTGGTATGGAGAATGGGTAAGACCCCTCATGAGCTAAACTGATGCTGTTAGCTGAACTGGTTAGTGAGAAGTAGGTGGAACGGTGTCCCAACCTGGGGATGGCGTCACTTACAATCATGGCACCTTCATTTCTGCTCTGGGTGCTTGTTGTCCTGCTCACTGAGGTGCTTGGTTGTAGGAAGATCACACACAACAATCAGTCTGAATCTGCATTTAAAGAACAATGCTCTCAGTGTAATGTCTGTCTTACAGTTTAAGAATTAAGGACTTTCAAATAAGATGTCATACAACTATAAATTATCATCCAGTTCTATTTCTTAATCCCTCAAAATTATCTGTAAAGCACTTTAAAATGGGTATGAGTTTGTATGTGTACATACAGTTCCTGAATTACTGCATTTTCTCTTATGTTAATCTGTAAGCTTCCTGACAGTTTTCCCCGACCAGGAATGCTTTTCTTTTTGAAAGTCTGCATGGAATTTCTGGAGGGGCAGGTGTGTCCAGTCCACATTACACACAGTTAGCTGTTCCTGGGAGGTAGCGTCTTGCTTCTGTGAGTTTGCCATCTGTAAGTCCCCATTCACTATATGAAACAATGCAAAATGTCCAAACTTGCCTTAAATTCTTGATATTGAACTGAGACACAAAGAACTGGATGATAATTCCTATTTTTTTGCCTTATGCGCTGTGCTGTATTTTAAACCCAAGGATAACTAATTTTTAGCAGGATTTAATAATTGTACAGAGAATACCAAATTGTACTCGGGCTTGACCGGGGTGCTTTGGTTGGGAGTACAAAATGATCCGTGTAGTTTTGTGTACCTGGAGTGTTTCTATGTGTACACCTTTTTTAGCAGCAATGTTCTGGTTTTGTTACTGTTTACAAAAGTGGCGTTTGAGTTCCATAGGAAAACACCTGTAACCTGCCTTCTTGGTCCTGACTAGTGTCCTCCACGTGTTTGCTCCTGTGATCATGCTCTGTAAGTATTGTTGTAACTATTTCATTGAATGTGAAACAGTTTAGTAAATAAACCTAGGGGAAAAAAGCCTTGTTCTTACACTTTCATTGGGTGGTGAGTATGAATGTGCTGTAGCTTTAGTTTTCTGAGGTGGTAACCTCTTGGTGGGCTGTTCAGAGGGGGTGGTAGCTCACTGCAGGGTGAGCTGAAGGGGAGGTGGAGCAGGAGTTGCTCACCCTTCACAGATCCACACAGAACCATGCTGGTTGGAAAAGACCTTTAAGATCATCCAGTCCAACCATTAACCCAACTCGACCAAGTCCATGTCCCCCAGCACCACATCTACACATCCTTTAAGTGTCTCCAGGGATGGTGATTCAGCCACTGCCCTGGGCAGGCTGGTCCAGTGTTTGATAACCCTTTCAGTGAAGAAGTTTCTTCTAGTATCCAATCCTTCTTTGGAGGGTTGTGCTGGCTGGAAGACCCGGACCCCAATAACCACATCACTGGGTCTTTACCCCATTGGTGGTAGAAGCTCCTGTGGAAGAGGGTTTAGAACCTCTTGCTGTTCCCCATCTGTCTGTGTAGCTGTAACTACCATCTCCCAGATGAGTCAGTCAGCAGGGAAGGAGCACACAGCCCCTGTTCCTGCTTTCCCTGGCAGGAGAGCCTGCTCAGGAAGGCTCCCACACAAATTTTTCCCTCCTGGTGAAGACCCAGCATCCCAGAGTGACTGTTCAGGAACACGGGCTGTGCAGGGCCAGAGGGTCTGCAGCAGGAGACCTTCAGTTTGCTGTTGGACAGGCCTTCCCAGCTGTGTTCCAGCTGGTGCTTTCACCTGGGCTGATGGGCACCCTTCTCTCTCCCTCAGTGAAACAGAGATCTAAGGTTTGCCTGTTGGGCTCTGAAATTCTTTTGTTGCTGGCTTCATCTCAAAAACAAGCAGAAAGGGCTATTTTTTTTTTACCTAGTTGAGAGCAGGGACCTCACTCTCCTGCCCAAGGCCTGAGCTCAGCTCCTGGTTGCTGCCCCAGGAGGTGCCCTGCACCACTGGTACCCCAGGTGCTCAAGGATACTGTCCAGAAAACACAGGGAATCGTGCCAGCCGTGAACTCCAGCTCAGGAACACTGACTTCTATAGTCTGAGTCATGCTCAGCTGGCACAGAAGGAAAATACTCAAGTGATTTGGTTTTTTTTTAGGGGATAAAAAAACAAACAAACAAACAAAAAACCCTTAAAAATGTAACTACATTAATAAAAGACTTTCAGGTTATACTTGTCAAGGGCTTAGTTTCAGCTCTCCCTAAGTTTAAAGGTTGTTGCTGCACCAATTGGGTACTAGAAAACACATTTGACAGGGCAGGTGAGGATTTTTTTCCAGTTTATTTTAGCATCAAGTTACTCATTTTAAAACCCGTAAGATTGTGTCAGAAAACATGAAAATACCTTGCATGGCATTTGTAATAATGGCAACTGTTTCTAGAAGTCACCCAGTTTGGGAAAGTTCAGATTTAAAAAAATTAAAGGTGTATTTGAAAAGTATCTGTGTCTTGCCCATGTCCTACCTGCTTGGAAATAATAATTAAAAAAACCCACACTATGTTTAACCTTCTAAGTTACAAGTCCAGGTTTCTCCAGCTGCTTCCTCTCCAGAGCTGCTGTGCTCTGGGGTGAAGATGCTTCACAGCAGTTGGCTGGGGGGGAAAGTGCTTCAGATTCAAAACTTAGTTTTCCAGAAGAGGCAGAAGAGCCTGGAACTGGAAGGGAAGCAGCTGGTGCCCTGTGGTTCTTTAGGGAAGAGGGGAAAATGCTTCTTCTCCCCTCCCTTCCCTGAGGCAAAGGGCAGGTTTGTTCCCAGGTGGTGCTGTCAGAAATTCAAGCCCTGTGCATTTTGAAGCAGAAAAATGATGTTGCTTTCCATGGTGTTACCTGAGAGCTGGAGCTGAGTGGGTGCTTGAGTGCTTGGTTTCACTGGAGGCAAAATTCCAACACCAATAGCTCTGAGCTGCAAATTTGGGTGCTTATTTTAGTCCTAGAACATCCAGGCAGTGGAGCAGTTGCTTGGTCTGTGTAGGGGTTAGGATGCAGCAGGTGTTTCATCCTGATGTGGACCTGGACTTGCCTCCCAGGGTGGCTCCACCCTCTGCAGAGTGGAGAGGTCAAGTTTTGCATTATTAATTGGTATCTTATAAGGTTCCTGCAAATGCTAAATTGAATGCAACAGTCTGGGCCTGTCAACTGCACTGACACTGCAGGCAGCAAGGGGACCATGACAAAAGAATTGGAAGTCCTCTGGAATCCCTCTCCCCACCTGCAAAGGGCTGCACCAAGCTCTCCTTGCCACCAGCAGGAGGAACACAGCAGTGGTGGGGAAGAAGCTGCCTGTGAGTGGGTGTCCCAGAGGGACTTGATGGAACAGGTTGATTCCTGGGGCTATTGAGGATGTGAGCAGAGCAGGGATGAGCAGAAACATCTCTTCTATGGCTGAGGGAGTTGGGGTGTTCAGCCTGGAGAAGAGAAGGCCCCAGGGAGACCTTAGAGCACCTTCCAATACTTAGAGGGGGCTTATAAGACAGGTGGGGACAGACATTAGCAGGGCCTGTAGCAATGAGACAAGGGATGGTGGGTTTAGACTGAAAGAGGGGAGATTCAGACTGGATATTAGGAAGACAATTTTCACATGAGGGTGGTGAGACACTGGCCTGGGCTGCCCAGAGAGGTGGGAGATGCCCCAACCCTGGGAACGTCCCGGGTCGGGTCGAGCTCTGAGCAACCTGACCCGGTACCTTTTCTAACCCCCGGGGGTGCTGAACCCAGCTGTGGGGTGAAAACGGTGCAGCTGAGGCCCCAGGGCCCCCTCCCTGCCTGCCCGAGGGGTGG
>NW_009953801.1:903597-926648 GCF_000747805.2 Chaetura pelagica
AGGCCAGTGTTGATCCACGCAGGGACAGGCACGCGTGGGGATGGTCTCGGCCCCCTCCAGGCACCCCCAGCCCTCCCTCCCCACCCCCTGCCAGGGAGCTCGTTCAAGCCCAGGAGCCCTGATGATGCTCACCCGGGAGAGATGCTGCCGGGGCTGCCCTGGGGCAGGCACCGAGCCCTGCACGCCTTCCATCCCCTGGTAGAAGCCACCTCCACCCCTGGCCACCACTGCCCTCCTCACCAGGATGCTGGGCACCCCGGGACCCCCCCCCCAGCCAGGCTGCTGCTGTCCCTGCCCTTCCCTGCCCGCAGCAGCCATCCCTGAGCGTGTCCTCAGCAGCCGGGGCTGCAGGGCAGCAACGTGGGGAGGGGGCTGGGAGCTCCATCCCCTCCTCAGCAGCACCCCCTGCAAGCCCAGCCCTGGCAGGGAGGCAGCCCCAGGCTGAGGTTGCCCTAGGAGGCTGAAAAAGAGCCCAGAAGAGCCCAGCCAAGCCCTGCCGGGTGATGCTGCAGCCCCAGAGCCCTGCGCAGGGATGAGGGTGTGGGAAGGGCCTGGTCTTGGCCCGTGGGTAAAGGAGAAGGAATGGGGCTGTGAGAGCAGGGCCCTGGGGAGCTGCAGGGAGGGCTGGCACCCCTGCTCTTCCTGGCTCCAGGGGCTGCCAGCACCTCCCAGCATCCCAGCGCTGTCACTGGGAGAGGTGCTGGGACTGGGGATGCCCCAGCCCCTCTCTCCCACGCAGCCCACCCTGGAGGGGACCCCCCAGCAGGTGCAGAAATGGCCCTTGGAGGGCTGGTGTTGGGTTGCTGAGGTGGGAGGTGGTTTGTGCTGGTGGGGTCTGCAGCTGGCTGTGCTCCACAGCTGCCTGAGAGGAGCTGGCAGGGAGGGCTCTGCCTCTTCCCTGCAGGAACAAGGGAGAGGACAAGAGGAAATGGCCCCGTGTTGCCCAGGGGAGGTTTACATTGGGTATTAGGAACAATTTCTTCCCCAAAAGGGTTGTCAGGCCCTGGCACAGGCTGCCCAGGGCTTTTCAAGCCAAAAACCAGAGGCTGTGTGGAAGTGTCTCCTAATGAGAACATTCCAGCCTCTGCTTCATTCCCACGAGGCACTGGAGACCAGAGGAGATGTCTGGAGGTTTGCTGGTGCATACACAGAGTAGGTCTGGGGTTTTCCCTGCCTTGCTGTTTATTTTAAATCCTGAATTGTCCTAAATGAAAAAGTACTTTACTTACGTGTGCAGATTAATTTGGAGAGCTAGAGATAATAATGTTTTATAAAGTTAGCATTAATTTCCCAAAGGGTTTGCAGTTATTCAGATTAAACTAATTCTGTTCAGGCTGGTGCCCAGCTAGGAAACAAACACAGTCATTATTATTTTTATTTTCTTTAAAGTCTTCACCAGGCTCAGCAGATGAAAACAGGAAATGAACCGAAGGGGCAGTGAAATCCCAGGAGAGGATGTGTGGGTGGAATGTGCCCAGACCCAGGGGACCATGTTGGCATCCTCCTTGTTGGAAGGGGAAGGAGAGGAGGGATGGCAGGGGAGCCAGCTGCTCCCTGTGTTGCCTCTTCTCAGCTGCTGGCCAGAGGGGGACAAAGCACCCTCTGGCCCCAGAAACCTTCCCGTGACCATCCCTGTGCCTGCAGCTGTGGGCAAACTCAGGCTCTGGCAGGTGAGCTGCAGGCTGGCAGCACCTCCATGCCCATGGTCCCACAGCTCCTGGCCTCGTTGCTCCTGCCAGCACCTCCCTTGTGCAGGGACCCCCAAATCCCGACCCCCTGGAGGCTGTGCTAGAAGGATTTGAAGACAACAAAGTCTGAGTTGTGTTATGTCCCTAAAAAGCTGTCGGGAGGCTCTAGAGTCCACGAGGCCATGGTTAATCCTGGGAGGTGTCTGGGTATCTGCCTTTTGGTCCCTTTCTGCCTCCTGATGTGGCTTCTTTCTTCCCAGGGACACCACATTTCATCTGCATTCAGATTATTGCAGAATAATAAAAAAAAAACCCCATAAAACAGCCCATCTGGCTTAATTTAAAGTGACAGACCTTATCATGCAGTGTCATCCTGTATTTCCAAGAGGAAAAAGAGAAATTGAGTGAGAAATTGGGGGTGGGGGGGAAGGAGGAAAAACGCATGTTAATACTCCCTGGAGATGCTGTAAGATGGGCTGTGACAGGGGGGTGATGTGGGAGACACGGAGCCAGCTCTGGGCTCTGCTCGGGTCATGGGATTTGGGCTTGGGAAGCCCAGCTGGGATCTGTAGGATTTGGGTGGGAGTGGGGGGATGGGGAGCAGTGAGACCTCCCGATGGTCGTGCAGGTCCCAGGGCAGCTCCAGGAGTGATGGAATGTCATGGGGTCACTGGGGGAAAAGGGCTTTGGGAGCAGATGGGGGGACAAGGTTGATGCCCCCCGTGCTTTGGGAACCCTGCTGCCCACCAGCCCGGGTGCTGGGGGGGGTTTGGGAAGGGGGTCACTGCTCCAGGGTGTGAGATGCGAGGGGAGTATTTTGGGATTGCAGGGGCAATTCTGGGACATTCAGGGAGGAACCAGAGGTGAGGAAAGGGGTGGACACAGTTGATTTGTGTGTGTGTGTGTGGAAACGGGGAAATAGCAGAGGAAGGGGACACAAAGTGTCCTGTGGGGGTGTGTGTGTCTGGTCATGTCTGTGCTGGCAGCCTCTGCCATGGCCTGTCCTTGGATGAGGGGCTCCTGGTGCCTGTGGGGACACAGGGGACCCCAAGTCATCACCTGGAGACAAGGTTGTAGGGACTGGCAAGAGGGGCAAGTGAAGATCCAGCCAGAGCAGCCAAGAGGGGAGGTGCAGAGCCCAGGGGAGTGGGTCTGTCTGTCCATGTCTGCCCATGTCTGTCCATGTCTGCCCACCTGTGCCTGCATCTTCCCAGTGTTTTTGCAGAGCTAAGAGCATGCACTGATTTCTGCAAAATCACCTCAGCCAGAGAGTTTGGGGTCTGAGCATCCCTGTGCTCAGAGGATGCACACACAGCGTGGCAGGGTCCTTCAGCAGCCCCTCCTGCCCAGCACCCAGCTGGCAGGCAGTGGGGTTGGTGACAACCTCTGGAGTGTTTCCTCCTCTGAACTGCACCTGTGCTTTCCTTCCCTCTGCATCTGGTGACAGAAAACTGATTTTATTCTGCAGAATTGAAAAAAAAATAAAACTAAAAATCGTATTTGGGGAATGTTCTTTTTTAATCACTAAGAAAGGAAGAGCCTCACTCAGCAGAAAACTTGAGAAAAGGTGAAAAATTTTGAGAGGGCAAGAAGACTGTGCTGAGGAAACAGGAGATTTGTCCTGTGGCTGCAAAAAGCAGAAAAGCTCAGAAGAAAACTTCCAGCATGGGCCTGGGAGATGAGGCAGGCACGATGTGCCTGCTCCTGCCCAGCCCTGCATCACTCCCAGCCCTGGGTCTCAGGGCTCCTTGCAGCCAGACCCCCACCCAGGACAGGGGGTGGGAGCTGGGGGTGCTGAAGGCCCCTCCTCACCCTCGGTGGGGGTTTGCTCTGCTTTGGTAGCACGTGTTTGATGGCACCTTTCTGGAGGCTGCAGCAGCCCTGGCAGCAGCTCTGCCTGCTCTGTGCCTTCCAACCAGCAGTGACCATGTCCCCCTGGGATGTGTCACCTCCAGGGCTGCCAGGTCCCCTGGGCAGAACTGAAGGACCTTGGTGTCCTTTACCAGTGGCAGCAAGGGCAGGGGCTGGGGGTGGCTCCTTGGTGGGGCAAGCAAACCCCCATGGCATGGTGCTGGGACAAACCCTGGTGACGTGGTGCTGGGGACACCCTGGGGTGCAAACCCTGGTGACGTGGTGCTGGGGACACCCTGGGGTGCAAACCCTGGTGACGTGGTGCTGGGGACACCCTGGGGTGCAAACCCTGGTGACGTGGTGCTGGGGACACCCTGGGGTGCAAACCCTGGTGACGTGGTGCTGGGGACACCCTGGGGTGCAAACCCTGGTGACGTGGTGCTGGGGACACCCTGGGGTGCAAACCCTGGTGACACAGTGAAGGGATTTGAGGTTTCCTAACAAGCCCCAGGAGAATTCCTGGCATTAAGCTTGAAAAATGTCCTGTTGTTGGAATCAAATGGGGATTTTCCTCACAGGTAAGGAGGAATTATATATGATGTTTTCGTGTGAGAGGAAGATAAAATAAATCCCTCGATATCTCCAGGCATTATTTTCCTGCTGTTTTTTGAAGAGCACATCAGTGCTGAAGTGGAGGGGGGGGGTGGTGGCACCACCTTGTCCTGCAGCAGCAGTGCTGGGGTTGGGATGGGGGATGAGAGGAGGCTGCCAAACCCCTGGCCTCTCTGGGGGGTGGAACCAGATGATCCTCAGGGTCCCTTCCAACCCAAACCGTTCTGTGGAACCGTTCCCTGGGGCAGCAGCAGCACCAGGGGGGTGTCCCCTCCCTCGGGGGGCTCAGCAGCTCTTTGCCATGGGGAGACGGGGCAGAAAGTGGGTTTGGGCAGCAGAGACCTGAGCGGGTCTGGGGGGGCTGGGGCCGGGCAGGAGGGGGCTCAGGGCAGCCCTCCCTCCCCCTGGGCAGGCTCTGCTCATGGGTGAGACTGTCAAGGTTTAAAAGCAATCGGGACAGAAGGATTTCAGGCTCTGAAGGGATCTGCTCTGTGTCCCTGCCACATCTGACGTGCTCATCTCATGGAAACAGATTAATTACAAATCCTGCTGCACTCGGCTGTCATCAGGTCATTGCTAACGGATAAAAGCTGATGAGATGGGGCTGAATAACACCGGGAGGCACAGGATTTCCCAGAAGGATCAGGCAGGGAGGGAATGACAAGTTTCCCAGGGCAGGGAGCAGCGGGAGCCTGGGACAGACCCCTCTCCCCTCTCCCTGTCTCTCCCTCCCTCACCCCAGGGGACCCCGCAGGCGGGTGGGCCTGAGAACTGCCCCGAAGGAGTTTCCCTGGGGGTTTATCCGGGTTGTTGCCCCGTTCCCGTGTGGGCAGGGGGCAGGGAGGGGGTGGCAGGGCCCCCCGGGACCAGGGCTCCTGGTGCTGCTGCCACGGAACCACCAAGGCTGGAAAAGACTTTTAAGTTCATCGAGTCCTCCGGCTCTGAGCCAGGAAAACCCCCTCCTGGAACCACTGGCTTGGGGAGAGGGAGGTTTGCCATCCACCCTCGATGGATGGGTAGCCCCAAATCCCGTCCCCCAGTTGATGTGGAGATGGGATGGAGCCGTAGGGGCTGTGGCACCAACAAACCCATCACAGCTGCTGCGGGGCTGGGTGGCTCCAGGGGAGCAGAAGGAGGAGGTTTGTCCCGTGCCATGGGAGCGCGGCAGCGGGAAGCAGGAGAACAGCAACTCCCTCCAGATTTCCCAAACAAAACGTGAAGGGCCATGCAGGTGTCTGAGCAGAAACCAGCTGTCCCAGGGGTAAAGCAGGAGCTGAGCTGGGAGCCTGGAGAGGGCCAGGAATCCTCCTTGGGGTGGCAATGGGAGATGGGGCAGGGTCCCACGGGCTGTTGTGGGGCTGGGGGCTCAGCTCAGCACGGCAGGGAGGAGGGACCAGCTCTGCTTTGAAGTGCAAAGATGTGATCTTCCTTACAGCAAAAAAAATAAATGAAGGTAATGGATGAGGAGCTCACTTGGCAGGAAGGATGTTATTTAGTTTCAGAGAAGGTTGTAACGAGAGTAGGAAAAATCACCACTTCCAGTGGTAATAATTACAGATGCTTGAATCTTCTCCATTTGAACATTTTAATGACTCCTAAAGCAGAATAATTTTGTTGTTGTTGGGGTTTTTTTGGGTTTTCGTTTGCTTTTTGTTTTGTTTCCAGAACATCTGGAACCCAGAAAGGCCTTTTCCCCCAGTCTCTGGTTTTCTTAGAAAAAGAACTGGAGAACACAAACTGAAATGTAGAGGAGAATGTTCTCAGAAGGCACTGGTGAGGAGCAAAGGCAGACTTCTGGGATGTGAGGGCTGTGTTGCCTCCCCCTGCCACCCAGACCAGTGTCCCCAGCCCTGTCTCCCTGGGGACACCTGATTCCCTGAGCCAGGATGGGGCAGGAGCATCTTCCTGGAGCAAAGAGCTGTGGGGCTGGGGCAGGGACCCTGCCAGTGTCACCCCCGGGAGCAGCTGATGTTTCCTGCTGTTACCAGAGGTTTGGTGACAATCAGTCATTGCTGTTCAGGACCCATGGCCAGGGCTCACCATTCCCAGCCAGGAGAGGTGTCTGCAGGGCTTTCCTGGCTCCCTGTGGGATGCAGAGCAGTGGGATGGACCCCAGCTCTTCTCGGGGGAGGGGGAAGGACCTCAGCTCTGCTCAGGGAAGCTGCTGCTGTGCCCTTTCTAGGAGAAGTGGGGATAGGTGATGGGGTTCCCTGCTGTCTCTGGGCCAGGCTGGAACTGGTCCTCTCTGGCAAGGCAGCCGAGCTTTGATCCCACCTTGAGACCACAAGTACCTGTGGTGCTTCTGGAGGAGACATGAGGATCTGAAGGCCAGGAGAAGACCTCCTGCAACCCAACCTGGGGCAGTGTCCACCCCCGTGTTGGGCTGCTCCCCTCTCCCACCCCTCATGCCTTTTTACTCCCTGGAAACATCAACTTAGATTTTGTTTGGAGTAAAGTGTGTAGGGCAGGATGAGACCAGTGCTTCCAGTTACCTGATAATGGTTGACAGGAGAACACCACGAGGCTTGGGAGTCACTATTAGTGTGACATTTTAACCCTATCAGTGACCTTACAGGTGAGGGGTAGGGTGCTGCTGCGTGAGGGCACAGCCAGCACATCAGTTCCCAAGGGAGGGTGTGAACAATATTGCGTGGAGGAGACAGGAACCAGGTGCTGAACTTTGCATGGCTCCCCTGGGAGCACCTGCACCCACTGCCCACCCCCAGGAGCAGGGCTGAGAGGCCATCCTGGGCAGAGACCACCCCACCAGGGGCTGTGTGTGAGGTGGCAGGGGAGAAAATCAGAATGACTTGCTCTAGAATTAGGATCTGATGGCAAACAAATTGGCTCCTTCATTCCCTTTCTGCAGGAGCCAGGTTTACAAGATCATGGATATGAATAACCTCCCATCTCCCAGCAACGTGATGACAAGCCCGGGTCTGCAATTCATTTGGCACAGTCTGATCTGACATTCTCTGAGCATCAGTGCTGTTTGGAATTGTGTGTCTCAGGGACAAGGTTTGGAAAGAAACCTCCCAAGTCCTTTGGCAGCAGCTGTGACCTCTGGGGCAGCAGCGTGAAGCTTTCCCATGGGGATACACATCCCTGCCACTGCCAGGTTGAGGGGGCTAAGCCCAGGCAGGGGTCACGGGCACCTCTGTGTGTCCATAACCCAGCCAGGCTGCAGCCTGGCTCCTTTGCTTTTGTGTGTCCTGGGACCTGCCCCCAGCAAGACTGACTCAGACTAAAATCCTGAGAAGGGCAGATCATGGGACTTGCACTGCCAGAGCAGTGGGTGGGGGCAGAGCTGGGGCTGTGCAGATGGTGGAGCAGGACACAGCACCCAGAGGTCCCAGCAGCTGCACCATGGAGGGTCATGGCTTGGCTTGCACCATGGAACCTGGGGCACCTGAGGATGTTCCCCACCCTCCATCACTGCTCTGCAGCCCCAGGCCCTCCTGTCCTTGTGTAATGAGGTGGAAAACCACCACGGGAAGATGCTCTTGTGCCTTAGGTAAACCCCCAACAGCAGTTGCTTCCTGAACTGAGAAACAAGCAGCTGTCTGGCCCTAAAAACAGAACAGACTTCTTTTTTTCCCCTAATTTCCTGCAGGTTTCCTGCAGCACAGACAGAAGCAGTGACACTGATTACTTGTTACACCATTAATATTTAACAGCTTGCTGTAATAAAATATTTAAACTCAAATATATTGATTTTTAGCACTTTAATACAGTTGCAGCACAAACAGGATTAGCAAGGTCTCATATGCAGTACTTTAATTAAATCCATAAACCACACTTTTTTAATAAACTTGCACACAGAACGTAATTTAAAATAAATGCTTTAAAATAGGCAGGATATTGGGGGGAACAGGAGGCTGGGCAGGACCTGGGAGATCTGGTGTTACCACGAGTGTGTCCCAAGCTTGCTGATGGGGATTCCTCCCTCTCGTGGGACCTCAGCTGACTTTTTGCCCCCCCTGCAGGTGGGTACCTAAGTGCTGCCTTCAGGAAAGGAATAGAATCATAGAATGTCTTGGGTTGGAAGGGACCTCTGCAGGTCATCTAGTCCCACCCCCCTACAAGAAGCAGGGACATCTCACACTAGACCAGGTTGCTCAGAGCCCCATCAAGCCTGACCTGGAATGTCCCCAGGGATGGGGCCCCCACCACCTCTCTGGGCAGCCTGTTCCAGGGATCCCGTACCTCTGGTATGAGATATAATAAGAGTTTTATCTAGAAATAATAAGAGTTTTTGCTTCAGTTCTGTGTTTTGTTCCCTTTGGGGGGTGAAAAAGTCCCTGCTGATCCCTGGGCACAGGCTGACCAACCCTGAAACACCAGGGCAGGGTTTTCTCCTGGCAGTTACTGCTGCCAGTGATGCTGAGCACCCTGTGGTTTGGGTGGGCTGCAGCAAAACCACCTCAGGGGCAGCAGGGGAGCAAACCAGCAACATAACAACACAGGTTCCCACTCATTTCCTACTTTTATTCTGCTTTGGAAAATATTTATGCAATGTTTGTTTGCAAAGCCAGCCCCTGCCTCCCCAGAGGCTCCCCAGATAATGGTGTGATTGGCACCAGTTGTGAAGCTGATTACAGGTTGCTGAAGGTTTTTTTTTTTCCTGTTGCTTTGTGGGAACTGTTTGGTTTCTGTGGGCAGGGGAGCTGAGAACAGCAGAGGACAAGTCCCCCTGGGGCTGAGCTGGGAAACAGGCAACGGGCAACACGTTGGCTACGTGCCTGCTGGGGGAACCAGCCACAGCCAGCCATGAAAGGCTTTTTAATGATTGGTGTAGTGAGCCCCTGGCCTGGGTTGCACAGAGAGGTGGAAGATGCCCCATCCCTGGAAACGTTCCAAGTCAGGTTGGATGGGGCTCTGAGCACTCACTGCAGGGGGGTTGGATTAGATGGTCCTTAAGGCCCCTTTCCAACTCAAACAATTAGATTATTTGATTCAAAGATTTGATGAAATGTGCAAATTCATTGATTTGGGAATAGACAAAGTTGCCTGTTCACCCCCTCCCCCCAAAAAAAAAAAAACCCAACCCAAAATAACAAAACAGCAACAACAAAGCCCAGGAAAAAGAACAAGAACAGCAACTGTACAAAATCACATTTTTGCATTTGCTGTGGCCAGGAGCATCTTCTGGTTTAATGTGATCATTTGTAATCTGAAGGCAGAAGTCTCATGCAATTTGATTCACATGAAGCCAGTCTGAAATAAATGTCATGGAGCTGGAGAATTCTGGAATGTCAAGCACAAATGAATTGCCTGGCAGGAAAGGTGCTCTGGGACTCGTGGCCAGTGCCTGCATGTCCCCGTGGCCAGGCCAGGAGGCTGCTGAGGGCAGAGCTCACCAGTGGTGCTGAGCAGTGTAGGTGCCCAGGTGGTGCTGCAGGGATGGAATCTTTCCTGTGTTGTTACCTACCAACTCCAGGCAAGTGAAGCAGAGGCAGCTCCACATGTGGTGCCAGTGGAACCAACCATTCGTGTTCCCCATGAAGTGCAGTTTTCAGACCTGCTCACCCTGCCCTGGGCCACCAGGAGAAGGGACTCTGAGCTGTTCATTGCAAGGTGCAATGAAAGGCAGGGAGCAGCACAAGAAGGGTGCAGTGAAGGTTACCCTTTCCTCTGCTAAACTGCCATTTCTGCAGCTCTTTTCAGTATCAAATGATGAACTTCAGACCCTGCTTTGCAGGTGACTTCAGGCAGGTTGTGTTTGCCACAGCCCTGCCCCAGGGGCTGACTGCAGAAAGATGCAAAATGAATGGCATGAAATCAACACCATCACATTTTCTAACAGTGTTTTCAGCCACCATGTCCAGAAATGCACGAAACGAATGAGAATTGTTCATTGCTTTGTTATCTATGGCAGGTTTCCAGGGAGAGAAAAATAAATAAATAAAAGAATTCCTGAAAATTAAATGAATTTTTTCAATATTTTAGATAAATATCAGTGCTCTTGAGGAGGTGTTTGAGCAGGCAGCAGAAATATTTCAATTAAAGAAGATGGAAAGCTCAATCCCAGGGCTGTGTGCAGGGGCTGGATGCTTGCAGGTCAGGGATGATGCCTGGCCAAGCACAGTTGCTTGGAGGGCACCAAATGGAGCTTCAATGGGGTGGGTCCCACCTGCTGCAGTGAAGCTCAAGGATGTCTCACCATGTGGGGAGGGTGAGGGTCACCTCATAGAATCATAGAATCAATGATTTGGATTGGAAGGGTCCTTAAAGAGCACCCAGTCCCACCCCCTGCATGGGGTGGGAGGCAGCAAGAGATCCAGCTCCTGCTGCCACGTAGTTGGTGGCTGCCTCATCTTTCTTCATGAAGCAGCACCCAGCTCTTGACAGCACATCCTCTTTCCACATGCAAGTTTTAGTAGTTAATGAAGCCTTGTTTGCTGGGATATGAATAAATCACAGCAGCACTTCCCCTGACTCCACCAAGGTAGCACACATCAAACCAGCACAAGACACAAAGCCCCTGGTTTGTTTCAGCAGGCTCTGCACGTGGCAAATGTGATTTATACCAACCTGTCATGGATCAAAACCCCTTCTTGGAGGCATCCCATGCTCCAAGCACAGCCTGGGGGCTGGAGAGCCCTGTGCAGGAGGAGGCATGGCCAAGGACCATGCTGCAAGGAGCATCAGGAGTGACCAGGCTTCTCCCAGGAGAGTGCTGTCCCATCCCTGGAAGTGTTCAAGGGCAGGCTGGATGGGGTTTGGAGCAGCCTGGGCTGGTGGGACCGTGGCAGGAGGGCTGGAACTAGATGATCTTTAAGGTCCCTTCCAACCCAAACCATTTTGTAATTCTAAGTATCTAATTCACTTTTTAAAGCAGTAAGTGGGGAGTGGAGGAGCTGATGGGGCTGAGCCCTGGGAGCCAGGGCTGTGGGGCAGTGTGAAGCTCATGGAGGGAGAAGGTTCTTTCCTTTGGAGAGAGGGTTGATGGCTTCTCTGGTGCAGGCAGTGGAAGAGGCTCTGCTATTGCTGGAAGCAGATTTGTTTGGTATGGGGGTGCTGATATATCTGTCTGATTTCCTGCTGTGCTCCAGGCAGTTGTTAATGGGCATAAGTTTATTTGTTATGACTGTGGTAGCACAAAACATTTTTTAATGACTCCTATAAAAGATTTAAGGGGAATGGAGATGAGGGAGGGAAAGCATATTGGCCTCAGATGCAAATCTCAGGCCTTGCAGATTTCTAATATTGTTTTTCACTTCGGAAGGGAAATCATGAGCAAATGTCCTCTGCAGCTTATTGTGGCTTGCAATGAGCTTAAATCTGCTCCTTTTTTCCCCTCTGCTTCATGCACAGTTTCACTTTACAAAGGCAGTAAAATGCCATTTGCCTTCTCCTGCCTTGCCCTGCACTCTGGAGCTGGAGGGACTGGGGCTGCAACCAGCCAGTGGGCTCATCCCAAGTGCCTGAGTGGCTGCAGTTATTCTTGCTCCTCCTGACCTGGGGATCTGCCTTCCCCTCCTTCCCCAGGGCTCCCTGGCCGTGCAGCTCAGCAGGGAGCAGCTGGCCAGCAGTGAGGGGATTCTTGTCAATGGGTCACACCTCACAGGCAGGCCTGGCAGCTGGGGATGTGATCCTGTCTTGGAAAGCACCATCTCTGGAGGCTGTGGAGATGTTTGCTGGTGCCTCACCATGAAAACATGAGTGTCTTTGCTCTGGGGTTGCTGCTGTGGGGACCCCACTCTGCCCCGTGTCCCCTGGCAGGGGATACTTGGTCCCCCCGTCAGGAGATGCTTCTCTCAGGCTTCAAGAGACAAATGGTTTATTTCTGCCAGAGCAATTATGTTTTTTTAAAAGTAAAATTTCCAGGTGACAATTTAAGAAAATCTTGAGCTGGCTTCTTCCTTCCAGTGAGATACTTGAGCATTTAGGAAAAAAGCCTAACTTGCAAAGTTACCCTGACATTGTAATTTTTGCATAGCTAATAAACCATGGCCTCTTTAACTGAAAAGTGGAGATTTTCATGGAATGCTACCCTTTTCATTACTGCATACATCTTAGATTTAATTTGGCATGGGACACATCAACCTTGGCTCCTGGAGACAAGGGTAGAGCCTGCAGAGCATGAAAATGAGCTCTCCTAAACACTTTTTTTGGTCATTTGCTGCTCTACCAGGTGCAGGTTTTGAAAGAACACAGGAACAGGAGTCACATTTTACATGGTTTGGCATGAAATTATTAAAGGAGATGTACCTCCTGCCCTCCAATGGAAACCAGCTCCTTCCCCCCCCCTGCAAGAAGGCAGAGCCAATTGGAGCTGCAGCCAAGATGGATGGATGTTACTGAATGTTTTGAAATATTCTCTTGTCCTGGAGTGCCTGCAGCAGCCGTCTGTTCCTCTTTGGAAAACAGAATTTCCTCATTATTGCCAGATCACTGTTAAAAATAAGGAGACATGGGCAGGGATGGCAAAAAAAGAGAAGGAAGGGAAGGAAAGGGAAGGGAAGGGAAGGAAAGGGAATGGAAAAGTCCCCCCTCCACAGCCCTGCCTGGGGGTGCTGAGGGTCAAGAGGCTGCTACAAGGTGGCAGAGCTGCTGCCCCAGGTGTGCATTGGCCACCAACAGCCCCTGCTGTGTTGGATGAGGCCATGGCAGGAGGAGAAGCCCCACTGCCCATGTCCAAGTGCCTCCCTCTGATGCTGGAGAAGTGCTGGCGCCCACAGGTTTCAGCAGCTGCTGTGGCTGTTGGCTTACTGGGTTTATCCCTGAGCCTGCATTTTCAGACTCCAGAAACTCAGAGCAGAGGAAGTCACATTCAGTATGAAGCTCTGACCAGGCTGATTTCTTCCAAAGATCAGCAGTGGTGGTGGTCCCTCTCCCCTGGGGTCTCAGGGCAGCTGAACCTGCACTCATGCCACTGGAAGCCTTGTGGATCAGACTCAGTAAAGATGGGTCACAGCTCCGTTTCCCAAATGGCAAACCCCAGAACACAGATATAGCTTGGCCCTAATCATGGAAAAAAACACAGAGCCATGTTTTTCCAGACAGCTGAGAGCATGTTTTGCATCCCAGAGCAGCATTACATTCCCTGTTGGGGAAGGGGCAGTTCCCATGTTGTGGTCAAGCTGGACCTTGTCTCATCAGGGGCTACAGCTGCCTGGAGCACAAGACTGGAAGGACCTTCTGTTCCCCCCAGGCCTGTCCTCATCCCCATGCCCACCAGCCCCTGCTGCAGACCCGCTCCCAGCCAATGCTCCGGAGCCAGATGTGCTGGCAGGGGCTGATGTGCAGCTGCAGGTGCATTTAATAGCAGGGATGCTGCATTTATCAATTAACGCACTGAGCAGACCCCAAACAAAGGGGAGCTCTGCCCACCCCTGCACTGCCAAACCAACTGGTTGAGGCCAGACCTCGAGGCAGTGGTTTTGGCTGCCCAGGGCCAGGGCAGGCAGCGCTGGTGGCACCACCTGCCCGCTGTGCAGCCCCAGCCCCTGCCCCTGGGGAGCAGCACAGGGGAACCAAGGTGGTGCACACACAGCTCCAGGAAACACGGCCTCTTTCCTCCAAAAACCCCTTTCCTGGGAGCAGCCCTTGCATTTCCAGGGTGAGACCCTGAGCTGCTCCACGGGTCTGGTAATAAAGCATGTCAGCAGGTTAAGCGTGGATTACCGGTGATTACGGAGAGCAGACTCACACTGTGCTGCTTCACCAGGGCTAATGAGCTAAAGTGTTTATTTCATGCTCCATTTCTACAGCTAAATGGCTGTAATATATAATGTGATTATTCCAGCCTTTCTTCAGCTGCACGCTCGTGGCCGTAAGAAACGCGGAGAGTATAATTGTTGGCAGGGAAGTGCTGCACATGTATTTCTGTGAGCTGCTCATTAGGTGTTAAATCAGGACCTTAACACGCCGTGGAAACAAGTAAACTGAGCAACATAATATCTGAGGAACTGCTAATACCCTGTATTGTCACCTTAGCAACTCACAGGAATCTTTTGGGCCTATCATTAATGGATGTTCTGCCCACTCTTGAAAGTCTTTAACATACTTTTGTCCTGATTTTGCTGTGACACAGTCTTCAAGTTTTGTCACTTCCCTGCATGGTTTATGGCCACATGACTCATGCTGCAAACTCTAAATATTGATACAGTCGTCGTGCCTGCTGACTCACTTCTGTTCACGTTAACAGATTTACTGTGAGACTACCCAAAAAGCCTACAGCTCCTACATTGGTGACAGCTGCTATTTTTCTCCAAGGCAGCCCAGTTTTGGGGCTCTGAGGGGTGGTCAGACCTTTCTAGAGAGGTGGTTGGTGCCCTAAGTCCATCAGCGTTGAAGAGCCATTTGGAAAATGCCCTTCACAACATGCTTTAAGGTCAGCCCTCAAGTGGACTCGACGATCACTGTAGGTCCTTCCAAACTCAAATACTCTGTTTCAAAGAAGTAACTAAAATATTCAGGACAGTTTTCTGTTCTTTTCAACCTAGTATATGTAGATGTTTACATGTGTACCTACACGTGTCCAGTAACACAGGCACATGCCATGGGTCCAGTGCCCAGAGCTGGGCTGCAGGTTGTCCTTCCTTATCCTAGAATTGTCTGGTGGCATCTCCAGTAACCTGGTCATTCTCCCCCTCTGCTCCACTCTTGTGAGACACCCTCCCTGCAGGGCTGGGTCCAGCTCTGGGGTCCCCAGCATCAGAAGGACACGGAGCTGTTGGAGTGAGTCCAGAGGAGGCCACAGAGACAATCAGGGGTTGGAGCAGCTCTGCCAAATCAGGCATCAGATTCATCTGAAATAAAATTGAAACAATTTTAATTGTAAACCACTGGTATCTCTAATTTTCCTCCTTGAGCACAGAACAAACTTTCCCATGACACAATGTGTAGGGAGCTGGGAAGGCTGCAGGGAGTCCTCTGAGATCCTTGCATGTCCAACCACCACAGGCTTCACGTGAACATGGTCAACACTGATGGATGAAATTAGGTCTGGCTAAAAAGCCCCTTTAAAAGGCTTCAGGAGTGGGAAGCACAGTATAACCCATGAAACCCAACAAGGAAACCCATGAAACCCAACTTTGCTTATGCTGTGCTGAAGCCCAGGGGGTTCCTCAGGGTAGGGCTTGAGGAAATGGGATGAGATCAGCTTTCAGCTCCCAGCTGATTTTCACTGCCATCATATTTTAATACGATAATCTGAACAAAATGAAACAAAAAACAAGCAAAAAATCTTCATTTTCAACAGAAATGGTTCAGAATGGGTGAAGCTTTTTCCTTTTTTAAGCCAAGAGCCTGGTGAGGGGGGCTGTGGGGTGTCTACTGCTGGCTGTTTGCAAGAGCAGGTTACAAAACATCTGGCAGGGTGTTCTTTCCTCAGTGCCCTCAGCTGGATTAAATAACCCCTTGATCATTTTTTGAGATTTATACTTCTAGATTCTAAATTGCACAAAATATCTGCAAGTGAGCAAAATTTCATGGAAGATGGTTTTCCACTTTCTCCCAACACTAATCAGAACAGTTGGAGGAACGTGTTGTCAACTATCAGATGGCATATTATTCTGGAAATAACTGATGAACATATGTTTATACATAAAGACTATGTTTGAAATAGTCAAGGATTACTTCATGTATGTACACAGAAATAACTGTTTTCAAAAGGCTCAGCTCCCAGAGGGGACAATTAGCAGATTCAAACATAGACGTGCAAATCAAAGTTTTGTATCTCTACCTGATTTCCATTCCTTGGGCTTGTCAAAGAATTTCCTTTTGTGCTGAACAATCGGTTTGGGTTTGAAAAATTCCCTGTTCTTAATGTTATTCGTGTTCCATCTGTTTCTAAAAATTCAGGTACTGTGCTGATATAGGAGGACTTAAACTGCAGGCAGAGAGGGTGGTCAGATGGAATTTTTAGACCTGGGCTGTCTCCAAAGACTTTGGTGTCCCTGGGGTTGGACACACCAGGGTTATGTAGGTCAACAGTGCAGGGAAAAGGCATCAGCTTCTCCCTTTTTTGCCTAAATTTGAATTGCAGCTGCAGCTTGTTCCCAGCCCTTGCTTTTCACTTTCTGAAATACAGTACTGAATGTGTTTTAAATAAATGGATCAGAGATGTGTTTCTTTCAGAGCAATATATAAACAAAGATCTGTGAGTCCCTCTTGGAGCACACCTGAGGTTCCCCTGGGGGTGAGTGATGCCTCCCCCTTCCCCTGAGCATCCCTGCAGGCTGAGGGAGCATCTCAGTGGCTCTGGGCTCAGGACTGACCATTGCTTGTTTCTGCTGCTTCTGCTTTTTAGCAATAAATACCAGGAGGCTCACAGGTGTGGTTGGACTCCTGGCTGTCACACATTTCTCCTCAGTGCCAGAGATGTGTACCAACCAGAGATGCTGTCTGCTGCCTGGCCTGCAAGCACCACGTGCTGCCTCTGCCTTCTCACACCTCAGCATTTTAAGGATTATCTTCTCTCACTTGAATCAGGCATCAGGCAAGAGCCATTTGTTAGTGAAAAAAAATGGAAAACAGAATAAATAAGCCCAGCCTCTTGCTTTCATCCATCCCACGTGCAGCAGCACAGCCTGGGCTGTGCAGACCCCCTGGGCAGCAGGGGAGCTCTGTGTCTGCACTCGGTGCGGGGCACCACATCTGCACACATGTTCTAATCAATGCCCAGTTAATTAAAGTACCCTCTTCACCACCAGTTCCTCTGTGCTAGGCAATTCTGTCAGAGGGCTCCAGGGCAGATCCTCCACTTGATTTCTTTAGTTTGGTGGGACCAAACATCCATCCCCAGCACCACCATCCCCACACAACAGTGTTCCTGCAGGGGGAGAAGTGAAGTGTCCATCAGCTACTGATGCACATCCCTAAGAACTCGTGGCCATTCTCCTTTTGTCCCACATAATTCCATTCTTGTGCTGGAAATATGAATATGCCTCAAAAAAAAGACATTTTCTTCAAGTCATACAACCAAGTGTTTCCTTCTAATACACTGTGGAAGATACAAACCACCTGCCCCAGCTCCAGTACCACAAATATCTCTGCCTTTCCGTTTTCCCTCTGAAGTTTCTGTTTCTTCCAGACATTTGAGAGGGTAAATGCCTTCCCCCCAGACACTGCAGGCAGGGAGAGTCCCCCTGTGCAGCTCTGATGTTGGGAGCAGTCTGACCACAGGCACTCACTACAGCAATGTCTGCAGAAGTGGTGGAGTCTCCATCTGCTGCATCCCTCCAGCAGTTGTCCTCCAGCTAGTGACATCCTGTGAATAATCCATAGTTGGAAGCCAATGTGGGAGTTCAGTCCTTTTGCAAATCTTCTGGTTCTCAGATTGTTCCAGTTAAGAGGAGTTTTCCAGGTGTGTCAGCCATGGTGTTGTCAGATGTGGGAAGTCCTGCTTTCTGGGATGAAGGCTGGAAGTCCGAGCAGGGCTCTGTCACAATCATGTTTACATGCTGGAACAATTCATTGAACCTTATGTTGTTTGCTCGTGACATTTTTCACTCAAAAACCTGGCAATTCCTAATGTTGGAAAAAGTAACATTGACCAGGCCCTGGGAAGCAGAGGTGCTAAGCACACTGCCACTGGTGTAAAGGGAAGTGCATTTTTTATTGGAGAATATCAGTATGTACCACGGGGATGATGCCCAGCTGGGATCAGTGGAGGCCAAACATGGGAGCAACTCCCCTTGAGGAAATATTTTTTGTGGGGTATTTCTAGCAAGCAACCTGCAAAGGGCACGTTCACAGAGAGCAGTGAAAAAGTTTAGGAAAAGGCTGAGGATAAAAAATTCCTAGGAAGTTTTTCTTCTAACAGCTGCTTGGAATCAGTGGTCTCGTGCTTAATGTCCACCAGTGCATCTATTTTTCCTGAGTTTGTCTAGACCTTTTGAAACTGCCTATAATTTGGTTTCTGCATTAGGCTGTGGGGCAGTGAATTCCACAACTCAGTTACGTACTATGTGATTAACTCTCCCTGAAGTTTTATTTTCAGCTTAATGTCTAATGATGGCACAAGATAACTTATAGCCTGTGTAATGAAAAACTGTTCTTGCTCTTTGTGTCTCCCAAGCCCCAGAACTTGTCTCCCTGCTCTGTCACATCCCATCCCCAGAGGGTTTCCTCTCCAGGCTGGACAAAGCTGGTCTGATCAATCACCTAGCAAGAAACCACACACTGTGGCTGAGCATCTCCCATCTCTGTGCCCCTTGCATGATTTCTCTCTGCTGTAGCAACATGAACCTACTCCTTTTATCATTTTTAAAACAATTTATTTCATTTTGCTTGGTTCATTTTTCCCACCTTCCTTATTTGCCAGCAGTTTGCCCACTGTCTCCCAGTATTCTTTGGCTTACATCACCTATTGCAGAAGTGAAGTTTTGCAATTCAGATGAATAATTTCTAGTTCTTTATGTCTGTTGAGCATTGGGCTGGTCCCTTTACAATAGAGAACTTGCTGTTATTTAAAGCCTGCCTCAACACATTTTTGGGATTTCTAATTGGAGTGCCTCAGGCTCTGTTTTTTTGACCTCAGTGAGGTTACAATTAGGTCAGGTCTCAAGCTGTTTCAAGGTAAAAGCAGTTGGCTCATTTTTGCCCACTGTTTTTCACACAGGAGTTGCACAGTTCCAGACACACAATACAGGGCTTGGCTGTGGCCCTCTGCACTACACGTGTAATTGGATTCACAAATCCAATTATGGTGGTCTATGGGGAGCACAACATGAGCACAGATTTCTTGTTTTCATCATTTTTCCACTCTCTGCCCTCCACACCCCAGAGGCTGAGGCTGCTGGATGAGGGACACGAGTAGAGACAGCAGCAGACGACAACCTGCTGTGCTGAGATGCTGACACTTGAGGGAACGTGGTGATTTACGCACACAGGTTTCCTCACGCAGCCCAGACCTGGCAACTGGAGCAAGCTGGAAGTGTGGTGGAAAGTGTTCATCCAGCTTTTTCCTGTGAAGGTGGATTATGTGTGGGGGCCAGATGACAGTTTAAGCACACACACTCATCCTGTAAGCAGACAGCAGAGGAGTTGTGAGTAAGTGCAACAGCCTGGATGGCAGGGATTGGTGCCCATGAGCAGGATGATGCTCATTCTCAGGAGTAACTTGCATCCCACAAGTAACTTGCTGCCCACAAAAAGAGCAGCTGCAAATTTTGCTACTGTGAGGTGGTGGCCACGTCAGCTCTGCTGGAAGTGATCTTGGTGGCCCAAACTCCCAGAAATGTGTAGAAATTAGAAAGATGGCTCCAAGGGGGATGGGTGTGCCTGTCCTTGAGTATCATTCCACTTGGAATGAGCCCATTTCAGCGAAGCTGAAATCCTCGGGTGGTTTTGTGGCAGACAGACCTGCCTGAAACAGCGTGTGTGTGGATGATGTACAAGTGAGAATTCCTGCTTCCTGAAGGGCCATGGTGGAGCAGACGTGGGCCTGCAGCTCCTGAAGGGCCATGGTGGAGCAGACGTGGGCCTGCAGCTCCTGAAGGGCCATGGTGGAGCAGACGTGGGCCTGCAGCTCCTGAAGGGCCATGGTGGAGCAGACATGGGCCTGCAGCTCCTGAAGGGCCATGGTGGAGCAGACGTGGGCCTGCAGCTCCTGAAGGGCCATGGTGGAGCAGACGTGGGCCTGCAGCTCCTGAAGGGCCATGGTGGAGCAGACGTGGGCCTGCAGCTCCTGAAGGGCCATGGTGGAGCAGACATGGGCCTGCAGCTCCTGAAGGGCCATGGTGGAGCAGACGTGGGCCTGCAGCTCCTGAAGGGCCATGGTGGAGCAGACGTGGGCCTGCAGCTCCTGAAGGGCCATGGTGGAGCAGACGTGGGCCTGCAGCTCCTGAAGGGCCATGGTGGAGCAGACATGGGCCTGCAGCTCCTGAAGGGCCATGGTGGAGCAGACGTGGGCCTGCAGCTCCTGAAGGGCCATGGTGGAGCAGACGTGGGCCTGCAGCTCCTGAAGGGCCATGGTGGAGCAGACGTGGGCCTGCAGCTCCTGAAGGGCCATGGTGGAGCAGACATGGGCCTGCAGCTCCTGAAGGGCCATGGTGGAGCAGACGTGGGCCTGCAGCTCCTGAAGGGCCATGGTGGAGCAGACGTGGGCCTGCAGCTCCTGAAGGGCCATGGTGGAGCAGACGTGGGCCTGCAGCTCCTGAAGGGCCATGGTGGAGCAGACATGGGCCTGCAGCTCCTGAAGGGCCATGGTGGAGCAGACGTGGGCCTGCAGCTCCTGAAGGGCCATGGTGGAGCAGACGTGGGCCTGCAGCTCCTGAAGGGCCATGGTGGAGCAGACGTGGGCCTGCAGCTCCTGAAGGGCCATGGTGGAGCAGACGTGGGCCTGCAGCTCCTGAAGGGCCATGGTGGAGCAGACGTGGGCCTGCAGCTCCTGAAGGGCCATGGTGGAGCAGACGTGGGCCTGCAGCTCCTGAAGGGCCATGGTGGAGCAGACGTGGGCCTGCAGCTCCTGAAGGGCCATGATGGAGCAGACATGGGCCTGCAGCTCCTGAAGGGCCATGATGGAGCAGACGTGGGCCTGCAGATGATGAAGGGCCATGATGGAGCAGACGTGGGCCTGCAGCTCCTGAAGGGCCATGGTGGAGCAGACATGGGCCTGCAGATGATGAAGGACCTCCCTGCAGGGGAGGTGGCTGCTCCTGGAGCAGGCTGTGGCTCTGTGGGCAGCCCACACTGGAGCAGCTGGTCCTGAAGAACCGCACCTGGTGGGAGGGACTGGTGCTGGAGGGTTTGTGGAGGACTGTTCCCAGCAGGGATTGTGGAGGACTGGCCCCAGCAGGGTTTGTGGAGGACTGTCGGAGGCAGCCCGGGCTGGAGCAGGGGAAGGCTGTGAGGAGTGCCCCTCCTGAAGAGGAAGGAGCAGCTGAAACAAGGTATGGTGAGCAGACAAGCAACCTCCATTCCCCATCCCCCTGTGCTGCTGAGAGGGAGGAGGGAGAGGAATGGGGAGCAAAGTTATTTGGGCCTGGGAAGAAGGGGAGAAGGGGTTAAGTATTTGAGATCTGGCCTTGTTTCTCTTTGTCCCACTCTGCTTTGATTGGCAATAAATTGATTTTTCCCCCAAGCTGAGTCTGTTTTGCCTGTGACCCTAATGGGTGAGTGAACCCTCCCTGTCCTCGTCTCCATCCACCAGCTTTTCTTTCAGTGTTCTGCTCCCCATCCCACAGCGGGGGAATGAGTGGCTCTGTGGTGTTTTGTTGTTGGCTGAGCCTAAACCACAAAAGGTGCTTTTATAAAACATCTTAAGTAAAAATCCCAAACCTAACCAAACTATCCAAACAACCTCAAAAAGGCCCTGTCTAGTCCATGTGGACATTTCTCCTGTGCTTACGGAACTGAGAACACAAGCAGCTACTTCATATGTTAAATCTTACTTTCTTGGAAGGAATTGTAATTTTGAGAACTTTTACCTTGCATTTATTTCATAAGTAGATGAGAAAAAATGATATTGTTGTTGGCCTAGTTTCAAAGAGCAAAATTTCAAAGTTAATTGATAGGTATTTTTGATATATCTACACATGTATATCAGTATATACATAGATACTGAGCTCTAGCCCAAAACAGACAATAGTGATAACTCAAAGGGGAAGAGAAAGAGAGAATAACATGGAAGAATTCTCCTGCTATTGTTCTTTTTCTACAGGGAGAAAATACAACCTCAGGACTGCAGTCCCCAGCAAAAGCATGTTTCTGAATTCCCCAGCTGAGGAATGGAGATTTAGTACTCGGCAAACGCACACTCATTTCCACAAAGTGTCAAACAAGGAGATTATCTCTCTCCCCAAAGGACTCCTTCTGTAACATAAGACAAGAGACAGAGGATAAATACATGAGCAGACAGAGGAAGATGTACGTGGCTCAGGGTGGCAAAGTGTGGCCTGAGCACACCAGCAAGTGGCCTTAGCTTCCTCATCTGCCTGTGCTCAGTCTTTAATTGCACCATCACCAATTACATCATCAGCCCGTTTGTCTCACCCTGATGGTTTCAGTGCATAGCTTGGGTATCCACTGAGCACTCCCTCTCTGCCATCCTTCCTCACCAGCACTAGCTCACTGCAGGCTCTTCTGAATGAGGAGTTGTGGGCTTTGTTGTGGCTGTTGCTTCAGCATCCGAGGGCTGCGCAGGCCATATTGGAGCTTCTTCAAAGCATGTTGTGAGATGGAGGAATATTGTTCTGCTGCTCAAGGCAGGAGCACCTGCAGCCCCTCCACCCTGCTGCACTTCTGCCCTCCAAGGAGCAATCCCTTCCTGATGGCCGAGGACACTGGGGTGAGTGTGCTGGGGTGTCGTGGGGGCAGGAGGGAGAACAGGGGGTGCTGCAGCAGCAAGGTCAGTGGCAGATCTTCCATCCCAGATTGGAGCACACTTGGCATGGACAGAGCATTTGGGAATTTTACGTAGGAAGGCTTGACAAGGCCATAAGAAATATGTGCAGATTTTGCTGGGGCTTTTCTGAGAGCATTGAGAAGATTGGCTGTGTATTTACTCCCTGGTAAATCCTCCATAACATTTTGAAGCTCCCAGGGAGTGACAAGAATCTTATGAAGGAAGGAGAAAATTGCAGATTTTTCTCCAGAATAATTTTTTAAAACATATTCCCTTCCATCTGCTCCCTTTCAGGCCACACAAACGCACAGTGCTGGTATTTCCATGCCCCTCCACCTTAAAGCAGGTTGGTGTTGTTGCACTGAGGAGGTTTCCCAGCAGGCTGTTGCTCATATGACGTCCTGTACCCAGGAGGGTAATTAAGCATAGAATCATAGCACCCAGACTGGTTTGGGTTGTAACGGACCTTAAAGATCATCCAGTTCCAACCCCCCTGCTGTGGGCAGGGATACCTCCCACCAGCCCAGGGCTGGGGATGTGCAGCCAGGCAACAGTGGGGCTGGGCTGGCTGGTGACTTCACAGTGGTGGTGACTTCCAGAGG
>NW_009953801.1:928766-940520 GCF_000747805.2 Chaetura pelagica
CCAGGACAGGAGTCACGGCCTGGGAGTGAGAAGGTATCAGGACAGAAGTCACAGTGTTGCAGCAAGGAAGTACCAGGACAGGAATCATGGCATGGGAGTGAGGAGACAACAGGACAAAAGTCATGTCATGGCATCTAGCTGACATTGGCACAGCACCCAACTGTCATTGGCACAGCATATAAATGGCATTGGCACAGCACTCAGCAGGGCATCCAGCTTGTTTCAGGACAGGAGTCATGGCCTGGGAGTGAGAAAGCACAAGGAGAGGAGTCATAACGTGGGAGCAAGAAGATACTGGGAGAGGAGTCACAACATGGGACCAAGAGGACACCAGGAGAGGAGTCACAACGTGGGACCAAGAGGACACCAGGAGAGGAGTCACAGCGTGGGACCAAGAGGACACCAGGAGAGGATTCACAGCGTGGGACCAAGAGGACACCAGGAGAGGAATCACAGCGTGGGACCAAGAGGACACCAGGAGAGGATTCACAACGTGGGACCAAGAGGACACCAGGAGAGGAGTCACAACGTGGGACCAAGAGGACACCAGGAGAGGAGTCACAGCGTGGGACCAAGAGGACACCAGGAGAGGAGTCACAGCGTGGGACCAAGAGGACACCAGGAGAGGAGTCACAGCAGGGCATCCAGCTTGTACCAGGACAGGAGTCATGGCCTGGTAATGAGAAGGCACAAGGACAGCAGTCAGGACATGTCAACAAGCCAGCACTGGGGCAGGAGTCAGCACATATTTCCTTCCATCTGCTCCCTTTCAGGCTGTACAAACCCACAATGTTGGTATTTCCATGGCCCTGCACCTTAAAGCAGGTTGGTGCTGTTGCACTGAGGAGGTTTCCCAGCAGGCTGTTGCTTACATCACCTCCTGTACCGAGGTTGTCCTGCACAACCAAATGTAATTGCTTCTTTACTCTAAAACTTTGGAAATAGAATTTTTTTGCAAGAAATTCAAAATAAAAAAAAAACCCAAAGAATCTTGTCAGGTTTTCTTCCAAGCCCACTGCTTACAAACCCCACCCAGGTACTAACATGAATTTCTTCCTGCATGAGGCTGCTCCACAGCCTGGGTAGCATATGCTGGGTGGTCCCTTGGGAACCCAGTAAACTGCAGACAAAGTGGCTGTTATCTGCTAGTGTTGTGAGAACAGGGAATTTTGTTGCTGTTGGTCTGAATTTTGTAGGGTCTTTAAGGTTCCTTCCAACCCAAACCATTTTATGATTGTACAAGTCTGTGATCTGACCACTGTGAAGCAAGATGAACGGAGCTGCGTGAAGAGAGGGGAGGAACCAGAGTGTCGGGTCCCAGCCCAGGGCACAGGGTAGCACCTTTGGGTGCAGCACTAGGGAATTGTCTCTGCTGGGGCTGGGGACATGCTCCCTCAACGGGTGGCTCTCATGCTGGCACACTCTGCTCCTCCCTCCAGCTGGTGAGGAAAGCAGCATTGCTTCCATCAGCTGGGGCTGAACCACTTCTCTGCCTCTGCTCTCCCTGTGGGGCTTAGGATCTGTACAGAGCCCTGGGCAGGAGCCAGGGGCGGGCACAGCTCACTGTGCAGATGTGTGCTATGTCTGCTGCTGCCCAGCAAGCACCATCCCTCCCACTTGATTCAACCTGGGCTGAACCCGGCAGGGCTTTTGGATCTTTTTATTTTCAGGAACTTCATGTTCTTACCTTGCTAGTACACTAAAAAGTCTATTTTTAACCAGTAGTTGCATGATACCTCTACATATACATATTGACTTAGAATTAATAAAACCTTGATTAGGTACCATGGACTAGGAGTGGGGTTTTGTTTGCATTGAGATTTGGGTGGAAATTTGTTTCTACACTTGTTTTATCCAAATTATTTTTTTTATTCTTACTGATGTAAAAGATGTTGCACACTGTATAAGCAGTAATATTTAATGTGACAGAGCAAATTAAAACGGGCTTTTCAGCTGTACATGCAGCACAAATTAGGGACACAGTTCATCCACAGCTTTGTAGGCAGCCATGGATTTCTTAATATTGTTTTAAAAAATTATGCAAGTAGGAGTGCAAGATTGTTATGGAGCAGTGTTGTCTCATGAATTAGTTCCCCCTTCATCTGCAGGTTATGAGGAGCCAGCTCTGCCAAAATACTCCAAATCAGACATTGCTCCAGAATAAGCTAAGCAAAACAAACAAGCTGGGAACTGAGCTAAAGATTTTTCAAACTGGAGTTAATTTTGCAATTAATCATAGAATCATAGAACCTAGACTGGTTTGAGTTGTAATGGACCTTAAAGACCATCCAGTCCTACCCCCTGCATGGGCAGGGACACCTCCCACTAGCCCAGGCTGCTCCAAGCCCCATCCAACCTGCCCTTCAACACTGCCAGGGATGGGGCAGCCACAGCTTCCCTGGGCAACCTGGGCCAGGCTCTCACCACCCTCATAGTGAATAATTTCTTTCTCAGATCTCATCTAAATCTCTTCTCTTTCAGTTACCCCTTGTCCCATCTCCCTACCCTTTTCAAAAGTCCCTCTCCAGCTTTCCTGGAGCCCCTTCAGGCACTGGAAGGTGCTCTAAGGTCTCCCTGGAGCCTTCTCTTTCACAGGCTGACCGCCCCAACTTTCTCAGCCTGTATCCAGAGCAGAGCTGCTCCAGCCCCCACATAATCAATGAAATGTAAATTTGAAAAAACAAAGACGACAGGTCATTATTGCAAATTTGGGAACACGGTGTGTCTGGAAGCAGGGAACCCCTTGCAGGGAGGACCATTGGGGAAATCTAGGAGTAGCTGGGGGACAGTTAGAGGGTGTGGGGCAGGGGGTACAGGCCATGGAGGGCAAGAGGGGATGGGGCTGGCAGGCTGTGGGGCAGCAGGGGGGTGGTATGGGGGGATAGACTGGGGCAGCCCTGGGGCAGCACAGGGGGACAAGCTGGGGCAGCATGGGGTGTGGGTTCCAGAGGGCAGAGGAAGCTCCTGCCCCACAGCACCAGCAGCTGCCCCACAAGCCCAGCCATGGGGAGGTGCCAGCTCTTCTGCCCCAGGAGGATCTGCTGAGGAGCCAGGGGTGAGCAGCCTGCATTCCCTGACTTGGAGACCCTGGTGTCCACTGTGGATGTGGAGCAGGGTCCTGCCTGCATCAGCCCTCAGGTCAGCAAGGGGACAGGAGTCAAGAACAAGCAGTTGAGTTCTGTTTGGATAAAGAAGGCTCTGGAGGAAAACTTGAAGTTCCCTACTCAAAAATCTGAAAGCACCTTTGATAGGATAAACTGGTAAACAGAGTGAAAGAGGACATTTCAGAGAAGCATCACATCTCAAAACAGCTGCAGAAGTGGGGGAGGAATCACAGAGGAACAGCCAGCAGGCATGAGTACAGGAGCACCAGCACAGCATCAAACACCCAGTGGGACCAGAGCCAGCAGGTGATGCCCAAGAACCAGAGGCACATGAGAGAAGCGACATCTCACAAGACGAGACATCTCACGCAGTGAGATGTGTGACATGGCTCAGCAGTGTGGCAGTGCTGTGAGTGTTTCTCAAAAGCAGGAAGTTTGGGGCCAGGATTTTGGGTTTGAGCCAACCTGCAGACCTGCCCAGGAGCAGGAATCTCCATGGAAAGCAGCCCAGTCGTCCCCCAGGACTCCTGTCATGACCCCCAATGTGCGTCCAAGGAGAACAGGGAGAACAGCTTCCAGTCTCTAGAGCCAGAGTCCTGTCCAGTCTATGAGCCTTCTCAGAGCTGCTGGCAAGCCATGTATTGGGAATCACAGCTAACCGCAGACACCAAGGCAAGAGTAGAGCAGGAACAGAAGGAGCCCTACAGCCCCGAGGAGGGGGTGCCCTGGACCAGCCAAAGAACATCCAAAAGAGTCATCAACAGGAGCCAGCAGACAGATCAAGGTTGGACCAAGAAGGCTCTGAAAGACATCCTGAAACCCCCTTCTCAGAAAGCTGAGACAAGCATTGATACAGAGAAGAAATCTGTAAATGGGACAGAAAACGAAATTTCAGCTACATGTCCTGAAACAACAAGACAGGAGTCACGGCGTGGCAGCGAGAAGGTGCCAGCACAGGACTCTTTGCCTGACAGCCAGCAGGTACCAGCACAGGACTCTTTGCCTGACAGCCAGCAGGTACCAGCACAGGAGTCTTTGCCTGACAGCCAGCAGGTACCAGCACAGGAGTCTTTGCCTGACAGCCAGCAGCTACCAGCACAGGAGTCACGGCGTGGCAGTGAGAAGGTATTAGGGCAGGAATCACAGCCTGACAGTCAGCAGGTACCGGGACAGCAGTCACGGCGTAGCAGCGAGAAGGTGTTGGGACAGGAGTCAAAGCATGACAGCAGGCCAGCGTCAGGACAGCAGTCACGACGTGGCAGCCAGCCAGTACCAGGACAGGAGTCACAGCGTGGCAGTGAGAAGGAATTAGGGCAGGAATCACAGCCTGACAGTCAGCAGGTACCGGGACAGCAGTCACGGCGTAGCAGTGAGAAGGTACCAGCACAGGAGTCACGGCGTGGCACCCAGAAGGTACCAGCACAGGAGTCACGGCGTGGCACCCAGAAGGTACCAGCACAGGAGTCACGGCGTGGCACCCAGAAGGTACCAGCACAGGAGTCACGGCGTGGCACCCAGAAGGTACCAGCACAGGAGTCACGGCGTGGCACCCAGAAGGTACCAGCACAGGAGTCACGGCGTGGCACCCAGAAGGTACCAGCACAGGAGTCACGGCGTGGCACCCAGAAGGTACCAGCACAGGAGTCACGGCGTGGCACCCAGAAGGTACCAGCACAGGAGTCACGGCGTGGCACCCAGAAGGTACCAGCACAGGAGTCACGGCGTGGCACCCAGAAGGTACCAGCACAGGAGTCACGGCGTGGCACCCAGAAGGTACCAGCACAGGAGTCACGGCGTGGCACCCAGAAGGTACCAGCACAGGAGTCACGGCGTGGCACCCAGAAGGTACCAGCACAGGAGTCACGGCGTGGCACCCAGAAGGTACCAGCACAGGAGTCACGGCGTGGCACCCAGAAGGTACCAGCACAGGAGTCACGGCGTGGCACCCAGAAGGTACCAGCACAGGAGTCACGGCGTGGCACCCAGAAGGTACCAGCACAGGAGTCACGGCGTGGCACCCAGAAGGTACCAGCACAGGAGTCACGGCGTGGCACCCAGAAGGTACCAGCACAGGAGTCACGGCGTGGCACCCAGAAGGTACCAGCACAGGAGTCACGGCGTGGCACCCAGAAGGTACCAGCACAGGAGTCACGGCGTGGCACCCAGAAGGTACCAGCACAGGAGTCACGGCGTGGCACCCAGAAGGTACCAGCACAGGAGTCACGGCGTGGCACCCAGAAGGTACCAGCACAGGAGTCACGGCGTGGCACCCAGAAGGTACCAGCACAGGAGTCACGGCGTGGCACCCAGAAGGTACCAGCACAGGAGTCACGGCGTGGCACCCAGAAGGTACCAGCACAGGAGTCACGGCGTGGCACCCAGAAGGTACCAGCACAGGAGTCACGGCGTGGCACCCAGAAGGTACCAGCACAGGAGTCACGGCGTGGCACCCAGAAGGTACCAGCACAGGAGTCACGGCGTGGCACCCAGAAGGTACCAGCACAGGAGTCACGGCGTGGCACCCAGAAGGTACCAGCACAGGAGTCACGGCGTGGCACCCAGAAGGTACCAGCACAGGAGTCACGGCGTGGCACCCAGAAGGTACCAGCACAGGAGTCACGGCGTGGCACCCAGAAGGTACCAGCACAGGAGTCACGGCGTGGCACCCAGAAGGTACCAGCACAGGAGTCACGGCGTGGCACCCAGAAGGTACCAGCACAGGAGTCACGGCGTGGCACCCAGAAGGTACCAGCACAGGAGTCACGGCGTGGCACCCAGAAGGTACCAGCACAGGAGTCACGGCGTGGCACCCAGAAGGTACCAGCACAGGAGTCACGGCGTGGCACCCAGAAGGTACCAGCACAGGAGTCACGGCGTGGCACCCAGAAGGTACCAGCACAGGAGTCACGGCGTGGCACCCAGAAGGTACCAGCACAGGAGTCACGGCGTGGCACCCAGAAGGTACCAGCACAGGAGTCACGGCGTGGCACCCAGAAGGTACCAGCACAGGAGTCACGGCGTGGCACCCAGAAGGTACCAGCACAGGAGTCACTGCCTGACAGCCAGCAGGTACCAGCACAGGAGTCACAGTGTGGCAGCCAGAAGGTACCTGAGCTTGAGTCGGTGCCCCAGCAGCCAGCACAGAAATCAGACCAAGCTGTCAAGCAAAGCGAGGGCTCTGGGCGGCCCTCTGATAGAAGCCTGGTGGTGGTGCTCAAGGTGGAATGTAATAGTCTCCAGGGAATAGAGCTTTTGGTGCAGGAAGAACCAGCTGAGCCTTGGAAGGAAACAATTCAGGCAAGAGCAGAAGACTGCAGCCTGGAGCTGTCCCAGGGCCCCACTGCTGGGCATGCAGGAGTGGTGTGGGCAAATGACCCTCTATGTGTAGAGGGAGGAACCTGGACCGGCAGAACAGAGAAAATCCTCATCAACTATGATGAAAAAACAGGTGGCACAGTAATTCAGAGCATCCATGGAACAGTTCAGCACTCTGCCAGGCAGGAGGTCCAAAGGCAAGGGGTGACTGGCCTCCCTGTGGCATGCGGTGGAGCCACTGCAGAAATGCTGCACGTGGTGGGACTGGAGTCCTGGGACAGCGTTGGGGCAGATGGAAGTGGAGGGGCTGCCTCAGGGCCCCCAGCTGCCCCCCGCAGCCCTGGGGGTTTGCCGAACATAGCTTTATCCGCAGAAGTGGTCCACAAGGCCCAGCAGGCACACAGTGTTATTTCTCTAGAGGAAGGGCTCTGGATGAAGAGAAAAACAGGCAAATTACTGAGGAATACAAGCCAACAGACAAGTGCCACTGATCTGCAGACGGACAGCAGCATGGTGCAGTAGGGACACGGGATGCTGCAGCAGCAGGGAGTCAGCTGGAGGCTGCAGGGTGAGGGAGCAGGAGCAGGGTGAAGCCCTGGCTCACCCGTCAGACCTGGATGTGCCAGAATTTCAAAGGCAGATGTCCCAGCACTGCAGCTACTGCCTTGCCACCATGGACAGGGAATTCCTGAAGAAATCCCAACGTTAGCCCCAGATGGGGCCGGGCTCAGGTTTGCAGAGGAAGAACTGTGCAACAAAAATCTGAAGCCTGAAGTGTAACACAAATAATCCTCCCTGGTAAATGTAAAGCTTTTTCTCCTGTTGTGAGGCTGTTCAGAAGATCATCAGTCAGTTATCATAGTGTATCCTCTTTAACAGCTTCCTCTTAATACACTTTAGGAAGAGACAAGACATTTCCCTTCTGGCTGTAAAACACTCTCCAGAGGGTTGTGGTTTTTTTATCTACCAAGCTCATCAGCAAGGCATTGGGTCAGGAGCTACTTCATGGGCAAGAAGAACAAAACCTCCTGGTGAGGAGTCGGCAGCGAGGGAGAGACACCTGCAGGTAGTGGGGAAGAGGAGCTGGCAGCACAGGGCCAGGGTGTGCTGAAACTGCCATCTGGGAAACAGAAAGAAAGGAAGAAAAGCGAAGACTGAAAACAACAGTGAAGGTCCACATAGCATAGAAAAAAAAAATAAAAAAATTGCAAAACACCCCATGTAGTCACTAAAGTTCCCTACCCTCATTGCCCGTGTCTGCAAGACAAAGTCCTGCATCACACCCTGCTGTCCCAGGCATGGATGTTTGCTCCAGTGGTAGTTGGGTTTGCACTTCAGCAATCACCACCATGGGCTGCACCTGGAGAAGAGGCTCCACCAATGTCCAGCTGCTGGCTTCTTGTCCCCTGAAATCACAGAATCACAGAATCATTGTGATTGGAAGGGACCTCTGAGATCACAGAGTCCAAGCAACAACACAAAAAAACCCCAGACAAACACAAACAACCGCTCCACCAAAAAACATCCCCACAAAACCCCTCTCAGCCACTAGAGCAGGCCCTGAAGTGCCACATCCATACGTTTCTTGAACATCTCCAAGGGTGGTGACTCAACCACCTCCCTGGACAGGCTTTTCCAGTGCCTGACCACTCTTTCAGTATAGAAATTCTTCCTAATATCCAATCTGAACCTCCTCTGGTACAGCTTCAGGCCATTCCCTCTCATCCTGTCATTATTCACTTGAAATAAGAGCTCAACTCCCACCTCCCTACAACCTTCTTTCAGGTAGTTGTAGAGAGCAATGAGGTCTCTCCTCAGCCTCCTCTTCTCCAAACTAAACATCCCTAGTTCCTTTAGCTGCTCCTCATATGACTTGTTCTCCAGACCCTTCCCCAGCTTGGTGGCTCTTCTCTGGACACGCTCCAGCCCCTCAATGTCCTTCTAATAGTGAGGGGCCCAGAACTGCACATGGGACTCGAGCACCATCACTTCCCTGCTTCTGCTGGCCACAGTCTACCTGATGCAGGCCAGGATGCTATTGGACTTCTGGCCACCTGGGCACACGGTGGCTCATGTTAAGTTGGCTGTCCACCAACACTCCCACTCTTCCCGCAGCCTGCAGCTTTGCATGGGGTTGTTGTGATTGAAGTGCAGGACCCAGCACTTGGCCTTACTGAACCTCACACAGTTGGCCTCAGCCCATCCATCCAGCCTGTCCAGGTCCCTCTGCAGAGCCTTTCTGCCCTCAAGCAGATCAACACTTCCACCCACTCATGGGACCATTTGTCCTCCTTTTTCATTTTTTCACCAATAAATCATAGAATCATGGAATGGTTTGGGTTGGAAGGGGCCTTAAAGATCATCTAATTCCATCCCCCTGCCATGGGCAGGGACACCTCCCACCAGACCAGGTTGCTCCAAGCCCCATCCAACCTGCTCTTCAACACTGCCAGGGATGGGGCAGCCACAGCTTCCCTGGGCAACCTGGGCATGGGTCTTACCACCCTCACAGCAAAGAATTTTTTCTAATGTCTCACTTAAATCTCCTCCAGTTTTAATCCATTGCCCCTTGTCCTCTCATTACAAGCCCTTGTCAGAAGCTCCTCCTCAGTTTTCCTCTAGGCTCTGTAAATGGGACAGAATGTTTTCCTTTCTCTTGTGCTTTGTTCAGATGATGAAAACTTCAGGAGAACAGCTGTGTCTCCATCTGTGCATGTGCAACAGTGAAAGCAAAGGTCTTCTAAACCCAGCAGAAGCTTCTGGCTAAATCAAAAGATGCCTTCAATTATTATTCTGTCAAGAGATATTTTTCTCTCCAAACCAAACTCCAGCATCCTCTCCTCCACTGGCAACTGGGACAGGTTTTCAGTGTGTAGTGGAAAGGGGGAAGCTTAGCACAGCTAGAAATTGATCACAGAACCCCAAAGCAAAGCTTGCCTTCCCACAGCTGTCAAATCCAGAACAGAATCAACAAATCACAGAATGGTTTGGGTGGAAAGGGACCTTTAATGGCCACCTAGTCCAACCCCCTGCAGTGAGCAGGGACATCTTCAACTAGATCAAGTTGAACACTGGAACAGAAAAGGAATATAGAGCTAGGCACTATAAAGTATCCTATCCTGTGCTATCCTACCCTACCTTACCCTACCCTATTCTATCCTATAGAAAAGGTCTCTCACCTGCCCATCACTCCCACGCAGCCCATCCCAGTTGTGCCCACCTCTGTCCCCCCAGCTCCCCAGCTCTATCTGCAGACCCCCAGGATGTAGTTCTTTCCTAACACACCAGCTCCCTAGTTCTGAGAGTCTGTGAGCTTTTTACCCTGACACGCCACTCCTCAAAGGTCATTCTTAAGCCAAAGCAAACCCTCTGCTTGTAGCATCAAGCTTTAAAACACAAATCCTAAAGACTTAGATTCCAGAAAGAAAACATAAAATCTCATGAGTTACTGTTGGTTTTTTTAGATCCTATGACTTCAAGCCAATTCCACGAACATTGCCAGCCTTTTGACTTAATTTCATGCACTTAGATGTGGCTTTTTTTCCGACTTGGGCTACCCAGTGCTTTTGGTTTCCTTTTTTGAACCTGCATTTTTATGGGTTTTTTAAAATGGATTTTAAAGGAAATTTTCTGCAGCACTAAGCTATTGCTCTTTGAAGTGGGGTATTCAGGGAGAAGTGAGCATAAAAGTATAGTTTGTGTTGGAAATCCGCATCCTACCTGAAAATGCAAGCCCATGAGATGTTTGGAAGTTTTATAAAAGACAAAATGTTAGAAACCTCCAGCATGACATGAAAGTAACTAGAAATATGTACAAATCTGAGATAGAAATTGTAAATATAAGATAAAAAAGTATTTCTGAATGAGGGTCCCTGCTGTTCTGCCAGTCTTCCAGATATTTCATGAGCTGCCACTGCTGCACCCTTATCCCCCAGCTTCAAGCTGGGGGTTTTTAGGCAGTTTTCACCAGCTTTTTGAGGTTTTGTGGAGCCCATTTGTGCTTGGAAGCCGGTGCCTCTATCCACTGTCTGTAAAACTGTCTTGTCTTAAACAATAATAGTTCCTAAGCAGGTGCTGCACAATCCTTCCCCAAAATATTGGTGCAGAATCATATTCTTGTGGAGCTGAGAGTCAAACTGAAAGTACAGAAGGTTGATGGTGTTCTGGGAGATGGGAAGCACCACAAGCAGTTGGGCCAGGAGGAGCTCAGCCATCAGGTCCCTCTGATGAGCAGACATTTGCTGTGTGAACTTTTGCTGTTTTCCAGCCTTTCCTGTGCTACCAGCCCTTCATCTGGGGTGGAAACCACCAACCCACCTGCCAAAGGTGCTTAAAGAAATCCACATCGCCTTGAACAAAGCTCTTCCAGCCCAGTTGCAAAGGTGCAAAATGGTAAAGTCCCCAAAGACCAGCACTTTGGGCTGATGGCTGCTCCTGGAGGACAACAGAGCTGGCAGGTGTAGTGGCCAGTGCTGATGGGCAGATGTCATCAGTGAAGACATTTGGCACTGTCTTGTCACACCTGTGTTGCACGATTAAAGCTGATGTGACTATAATGGAGGCATAAATGAGCTCAAGTCCAGGCTGTTCGTTGGCTGAGCCCCTCAAAGTTCATTATTCCCAGAATCAGCATCTCCAGAGAGTTCCTTGCAGACAGACTTCTTTAGGAAGCAAACATCATTTGCTAGTTTGCACTGGCCACTGGGAAACATGTTATAGAAAGACCACGTAATTGTTATAATCTTAATGCTCTGTGCCTTATCTTGTGTGTAAAAAGATTTTTCTAAGTCCTTAAAAAGTGTAGTTAAGACTTCAGAATGGTCAGTTAATGTCCTGCTCTGCTTCGGGCAGAGTTAGGGAAGTGCATGCCAACAACAAGTTCAGGTCAAAGCAGTCCAAGGATTTTAACAGTGAAGTGTTGTAAAGTGTATCCGTTTTCTTCCAACTAAGATGTTTTGCACTGGGAAAAGGGGATATTTGGGAATAGCTTGCTGCTGATGTGGGATGGCAGCACAGATGTTGTCACTGCCACCCCGGCTCCCCCACAACAAGGGGACCCTGTGCTCAGGAACCTTTTTTTCTGGGTGTGGTTGAGGTGTTTCCCAGCAATTGAAATTCAAAGCAAGGAGTTCAGGCTCAAACAAATACAGGGATGGATAAAATTGCCCATGGGATTATTCCTTTGCAGCTGGCAGCTCAAATGCATCAAGTGACAATGCATCAGATTTGGATTTGGAGGATGTGCAGTTTCTCCAGCTGAAGCTGAAAGGGGAGTGCAAGTAGCAGAGTAACTTACTGGGATTTGTACAAAAGGAAGGAGAAAGCAGCACAGGCA
>NW_009953801.1:940655-954716 GCF_000747805.2 Chaetura pelagica
CCTACACGATGGGATGGAGAACTCTCTCCCTATTCCCACAAATGCCATCAGAAAACACCATGCCTGTCCTGAGCGTCTCTCCCAGCCCCTCTGCACACCTGGGCCCTGCTTCTGGTGCAGGTGAGAGGAGGTGCTCTCTGCAGCACACTCCAAACCCATGAGCATCAGTCTGCTTCTGATGCAGGAGGACCTGCTGGTGCCAGTGTGAGCTGTGCATTTGGAGCTGGCCAGGAGCTGAGTCCTGGTGTTGGCATGATGAACAGAAATACGTGTTCAGACTTCAGAATTTTGCATTAGCAATTCTGTTTGTGAGCTCTCAGGTTAGTGAGGAGGGTAGAGTTTAACTGATTTTATGATTGGAATGGTGTGATATTACCTCTTTGGAACAGCTTCTTAAATTGTTTGGGTTTTTTCCTGCAAATGCAGTGGATACATGTTTTGGGAGGGATGCTTTTTTTATTAACTCTGGCTGTGGTAACAGTCAATGGTCTTGTGTTAAACAAACAAAGCAACAAAAGCAAACTGCTTGTTAGCAGTTAGAATAGAAACTCTGTGTTCCTCCTTTTGCTTCCTTGAGCTCAGGAAAGTGTTCCTTGGTGAGAACTAATGAGCACAGGGGGACGGGAGGCACAGTGAGGCTTTGGGAAGTGCTTTACCAGGGGACATCCCAGAGCCCTGCCTTACTGCAAAGGGCAGTGAGATGTGGCCCAGCAGTGGCCTGTGAGTAAATCGGTGTGGAGAACACTTCTGATTTAGGAGATGAGTCTAAAAATACAGGCAAGGGAAAAACACATGGCAGAGGATGCAGCATGGAGGAAGGATCTGGGATGAGACAGAGCAGAGGACTGAAATCTCTTTCCCTTCAGGTCTCCAGCTGTGGAGCTAACCTGTGTTTGCAGAGAGGAGGGAAGGACTGGGCTGAGGGGAAGTCTGCACGTAGGCAGAGCACTGTGGCTCAGGGGTGGGGGAAAAGTCAGGTGACCTTGGGCAGGAGCATCCAAAAGGAGGGTTGTTTGAGTCTGTGGATCTTGTGTTTATATGTGCACATCATTTTGTGGCTCTAGTTCCTAGGGTGCCAGGAAGGTAAAACAGATAATTGACTGGTCTGCAGCATTTAATTAAAAACCAGAAATTTGATTTTATTTTGGTGAGGCAACAGTTTGCACTTCTCTCTGTTACCTTCACAGCATATTCAAAGGAATGGGAATGATGTCTTCGTGTTTCCTTGGAAAACGTGGCTCATTCAACTGCAAGTGAAACCTGCCCAGATTTGTAGCAAAATAACAGGCAATTTATTTTGCAGAGCAAGATTTTATAGTTGTTTGTTGTAATTGGCACATGAAGATATAACAGAAAGGCACCCAGCTTTTGCCAATTTATCTGGCTCCTGAAATTTTCTTCTGCAAGCTGATTGCTAGCAGAGTGCAGTGGTACCTTCATTAGCTACCTTTGAACCTTCCTGGGTGGAAGTGAGAAGGCAATCATCCTGTGTGCTGGGAGTAGGGGAGGGAAGGAGCTGTGTTGTGTTTTTCATAATATTTCAGACAGTAGCCCAGAAGTAAGAGTGGGAATTTCTTATTTCCCCTCCTATTTCTCAGCATAGATAAAATGCAAGGTCCTGAATGCACCTGCAAATCCTAAATCACATGTCCCATTGCCAGAGGAGAAACATGTAGGTAAAGATCTCAGCTCATCTGCACTGGCTGTGCAGTGCTTTGGAGGAGGATGGAAAGCTGCCTCTTGGAAGGTCTGAGAAGGACCAGAGCAGCACTATCAGTCTGGAAGGACTTGATGAATGGTCATGAGATTCTCCCCAAATTTACCAGCTGTGCTCCAGGTTTTGCATTCTGCCTAAATGAGATCTGCACCTCCAGACTCATTTTTCTTTCTAGCTCATTGTACTCTCCAAACTCAAAGTCCCTCGTAGAGCTGCTGCCCTAATGAGGCAATGCCTGTGAGGTGCCTGAGGAATGAGCTGGTGAGCTCTTCAACAGAGGAGATGGATCACCATGACAGGGAGCTTGGGAACTGGAGGTCCCACAGCAGCTGGACCCCTGAGCTCTCATGCTGGTGTGGGTGGGAGTGCTTTCAGAGAAGATGCTCGAGAAGTTGACTCTAGGCAACACTTGGTGATGGGGATAGAAGTGCAGAGGGGTGCTGGGTGAACTGAAATCTCTCTCCTGGATGCAAAACAACCAGCCTAGGTTCGGCACTAAGCAGAGCTGGCCTGGTGCCTCTGTGTGTGCTGAAGGTGGTGTGTTCATCAGGGTTGTTAAATAATTAAGGCAGATTTATTTTACTTTTTTGGTTCATTATCTTTCCATTATTTCTCATCTTCTTGCCTCTTCTGACAGAGGACCAGACAATTAACTGTGGAGCCTGGGAAGTTCAGGGAAAGTCCCCAGGCTGCTCCGAGTCTGGGGCTCTTCTGCAGAGGCAGCTGCTGCTGGGCCCTACCTAGCTCCACTACTGATCCCTCACTGTGGAAGACATCAGGATTAACAAAAAGCACAGCTTGAAACCAAGGTGGGAACCCAGCCCTTACTTTACAGTGTCTCTTCCAAACTGCATTTTTTAGACATTAATTTTCTCTGTTCCCAAAGAAAGGGCATCACAGAATTGTTTGGGTTGGTAGGGACCTTAAAGACCAACCCATGGGCAGGGACACCTCCCACCAGCCCAGGTTGCTCCAAGCCCCATCCAACCTGCCCTTCAACACTGCCAGGGATGGGGCAGCCACAGCTTCCCTGGGCAACCTGGGCCAGGGTCTCACCACCCTCACAGCAAAGAATTTCTTCCTCAGATCTCATCTCAATCTCTTCTCTTTCATCTTGAAACCAATCCCACTCATCCCATCCATCCCTGCCCTTGTCCCAAGTCCCTCCACAGCTTTTCTGTAGTCCCTTCAGGCACTGGAAGGTGCTCTGAGGTCTCCCTGGAGCTTTTTCTTCCTGTTTCTCCCTCCTGTCCTCATCCTCCCATGCTGAGTTTTGGGGCAGCAGCCGGGAGCAGGGATCAGTGTGGGTGCAGTGAGCTCTCACAAAAGCAACTGCTGCTTTCAGGGCAACCTGGACCTTCTGTGAGGAGAGCATGAGGAAAGGAGAAGGGTTGTTTCCCTCCAGTCTGGAGCTCTGTGTGGGCAGTTGCAGGCTGCTGAGGGCACTGCCACTCCTGAGCAGCAATTAGCCCAGTGCTCCTGCTCGCAGCTGCCCGCCATACGCTGAGCACTGCTGTGCAATCAGCTCCATTCCCTGCACCATAAACTGCTGGAGAGTTTCAAGAGGTGTGGGGAGAGGTCTCTGCTGCAGCCAGGGATGGGTTTTCTCATGTCCATGGCATTGCTGGTCCACCTTGGTGGCTGGGGAAGCTCAGCCCAGGGCTTCTTCTGGTGGAGTGGGAGCTTTGGTACATATGAGCCCAGTGCCTCAGACCAGAGGGATGAAGTGTTTTACCCACGAGCATGTTCCTGCACGTGCTGGAGCAGCAATGACCACTGCCATCCTCCTGCCCCAGCTCCCCACCTTCCTTCTTCAGGGATGCACAGCTCCTCTGGTGCCTCTCCTGCTCTTCTTGGGTCTTGGAGGGACAGTTCACTGCCAGTGAGTGCAAGTGTCTGGCAGAGGAGAGGAACAGCAGTTACAGCAGCTGAGCCAGGGCTGGAGCACGTGGGCTTGCTGCAGAGGTGGGGAAGAAAAGATGCTCCCAAAGCCTGGGACTCTAAGCCCAGAAATTGCTTCAGCAAAGCAATTAATACTCCTTCTTACTGATGTGTCAGTATAAACCCTTTTATTTAACATTTGCTTTTCTAACTGGCCCGATTGTCCCCAGCCTTTCCAGCAGAATTGCTGGGCAGGCCATGCCCAGCAAACAGCCTGGCCCACCACTCTCTGCTCTGCTCCTGCCCTGGTAGGCAGCCCTGGGGGGCAAAATCCTGCCTGTGAGTAGCAGGTGTCCACGTGCTGACCCTCACCAAAGGCCCAACCCTGTGATTTCAGTTTCCCAGCTCTTTGTCTGCCTGTGCCATGCCCCCTGGTGCTGTGTGACCACTCACTGTGCCTCTGCTGTGCTGTGCAGGGTGTTGGTCCCAGGGGTCCTGCTCCATGCTCACCATCTGCCACCTGCCCCTCCGCTGTCTCTTTGGGGGCAAGGTTTAAAGCTGTCCCTGGCAGCTGGCACCCTTTAACTCAGCAGACATAAATCCCACTCTTTATGCAGCTCAGGAAAGCAGGCAAGTGTCATTTTGCAGTTGGAAAGCTTCTACACCGTATTGTTAAATGGTTTTAGAGAGTGTTTATCAGTAGCTTTAGAATGAGTAATTAAACTACAGAGAAGATCCTACCTGCTGGTCCCCGGAGGCAAGTGTCTCTTTAGGGATGCAATCCTTGCAATCAAAGTCTGCATCTGCTGCCACTTTTAAAGGCATGAACTATCCGTGGTCCTAATCCAGAACCCTGGAATGAAAGGCAGGTATTGGAAAGCTTCCTGAAACCAAGAGGCTTGACTCTGCCTCCCACCCGCTGTGAGCAGAGGAGCAGCATGGCAGAGCGGGAAGCTCCATGGGGGCAGCTGGTGGTAAAACCCAGGGGAGGAAGCCCAGTGACATTTCTGGAGCTGGAGGAGTGCCCGAGTGGTCTGGCTGGTTTGCTCAGGCCCCCTCAGCCCTCTCTGCTCTGGGGCTGTTGGCTGCAGCACAGCAGAAGGTGGCTCCCAGGGTGGAGGGGGGCTGCCTGCCTGAGACACTGCGGAAGAATTTCCAAAGGAAAAAAAAACAACAACAAACCACAAAACTTCACTGAAAAATCACATTGTGGATTCAGAAAGAGTTGGAAAGTGAAAACTGCTTCTTCAAAACTCTTTTCTCCTGGTTGTCAAGCAGGCAGCAGATAACCCGAGCCACTGCTGCCACCGCCGGCATTACAAAGATCTTCACACAGGGATAAAGTGTTCTTCAGTGGTTTTGCTGGAGCACCAGGCACAAACTGACTGCTCAATGCACGGGGTGAATGCTTTTGAATTTATTTTGGTCTTGAGCAAATGACTAGTTGTGGTTTCTGCTGCAAGAGGTTCTGAGCTCCTTAAAAATGAAAAGCTGTTACATAGCATTTTATTAGCAGCCCATCAGAATGTTTGGCAAGTAATAAATTACATGCCGCTGTGTTGCCACAGTGGTGTTACTGTGATGAAAGTTCAAAGATAGCTCCAGCTATCTTCAGAGTGGTATTTTTTGGTAGTCTCTGCCCTCAGCATCAGGGTACCCATTGCCTGCATGCCCACTGGATCCTGCCCAGGTCTCCTCTTTGCTTCTGCTGGGAGTGACTGGTTCAGGAGGTTGGGGCCACCAGTATGGTATCTGGCTGGCCTGAGAGCACACAGCTGATATGAGATAAAATAAAATTCAAGCACAATCATGTGGGTTACTTTATTAAAGTATTATCAAGCAAGCCATGGTTGTAGGAAAGGTCTTGGTGGTGGTTGGTAATGGGTCAGGCTGTTGGGTCACCAGTTCCTGGCAGTCACCTCACTGTTGCAGTTTTCTTTTGTGATATTATTTATTACTGACACGAACGCCCAGTGACTGGACTCTGCTCCACAAAGCAAGTGGCTTGTGCAGGTGGTGGGAAGCTGGACACTCCTTTTGTAGGTGAGCAGAAAGGTGTATTGCTTTACTCTTCCACCTACATGGTTCTAGAGGAGTTTTTTGCTTCTCTGGGTTGTAGCTGACTGTAATTATGAGTATGCCCAATTATGAGACAATGGATTCTCATTTACCTCCCTCTCTGGCAGATGCAAATGTGGCTTGCAGGCAGAGGAGCAAAGATTTCCCCAAAGCCTCACAGCAGATCTGCTGGAGACAGAAACTCCTGAGTCCCAGCCTAGTGCCCTAGTGCTGAATTGCCCTTCCCCAAGGTTTCCTTTCAGATAGCAAAAATAACAAAAATGCTGAAAGCTTGTCAGGGATAAGTACTTTAAAATATCTCTATCAGATATCTCTGACCCTGGATTCCTGGAGTCCTGTGGAGATGTCCCTGCCTCCTCCCTGCCTTCCCCTGAGTGCCCTGTTATTCTCCTGGCAGCCAATTTCATCTATAGCCTCTTCTGCAGTAACTGGCTGCATGCTGAAGGGAAAAGGAAGCTGAGTGTCTCTGGCATTTTAGAATAATGTGGCTTTTTTCATCTTGCCTAATTTAATGTGTGGTTCAGCTGTTCCAGGCTGAGAGCTGTGATAGATCTTGCCTGTGCCATGGAAGTGCTCTATGGTCTGTGCTGCTCTGAGAGCAGCTTGTAGCTATTCATGCCTTGGAATAAAATATGGGTGTGTTTAAATCCTCCCCTTTACATCCTGCACAGCAGCTATTAGTGAAGCCAATGTATTTTTTGGCAGTCTTTGCTATTACTTTGTGACTATTTGTGTTTAACTAATAACCTTTCTTTTCCCCCAGAATTCTTCTGCTATGCTGAGGCTTCAACAATCCTCCAGCCAGCAGCTTGCTGGAGTGGCACGGCCTCATTGCAACATACATACTAATAAGGCTGTGATAAGATGCTTTATTTTATACTTTCCTGGGGTTGCCACTTGAAATAAAACCCATTGCCAAGAGCAGGTGGAGCATTTCAGTAGGAGCCTGAGAGGAGAGGAGGCAAAGAGGCTGGGGCTTTGCAGGGCTCTGGGGAAGCTGCGTCTGCGGGAGCAGCACTTCCCTGTGCCTGCCCAGCTGGCCCTTTGCTCTGCAGATAAACAAATTTCTCAGGTAGTGCTTCTAAATTCATAATGAGCTACGAGTCCATAATTTCAACGTGTGGGCAGGTGAACTGCTGCTCAGCTCAGCAAGCACTAAAAATAGAGCCACAGAGAAGCCCCGTGCCAGCTCACAAGCTCGGTCGCATTAAATGTTTAATTAACAGAATTTTACTGCATTACTTATGGCTGTTTCCTCAATATTGCTGTGTTCCATGAATTATACTAAGAGGCATGTGCTGGTTTTGTCATGTTTGTCATAAACCCTACATTAGATTTTATTTTATTTTTTGTAGAGCAGACAATATTGATTATTTTAATTTTTTTTTGGTAATAGACTGTGGAAAGGGTGTTTTCTTTCTTATCACTAGGGATAAACCTTTCTTAAAGGTGCACGTTTAGATCAGAAAGGCTGATCTTAATAAATAAAAAGCTTGGGCTATACCTAGCTGGGCTCCTGGAGGCTCCAGATTCCTTGCAGGCCTGCCCACAGCCACAGCAACTGCTCAGCCCAGAGCTGGACACAGCACTCCAGGTGGGGTCTCACCAGAGCAGAGCAGAGGGGCACAATCACCTCCCTGGCCCTGCTGGCCACACTTCTTTGGATGCAGCCCAGGACACAATTTGCTCTTTGGGCTCCAGCACTCACTGGTGGCTCATGTCCAGCTTCTCATCTCCTCTCACCCCCAAGTCCTTTTCCTCAGGGCTGAACCATAGAATCATGGAATGCCAGGTTGGAAGGGACCTCAAGGATCATCTGGTCCAACCTTTCTATGTACTACTGTAGTTGATATGAGGTGGCTCAGCTCCCTGTCAAGCTGAGACTTAAACCTGTCCAATATGAGGAAATCCACCACTTCCCTTGGGAGACTGTTCCAATGTCTGACTGTCCTCATGGTGAAAAATTTCCCCCTTGTGTCCAACAGGAATCTACAAGGGGGCTGAACCATGCTCTCCTTTCTCTGTACAGAGGATATTGAGTTATTTTTCTTTGGCCTTGCTCCAACTGCTTTGCATCCCCTGCAGTGTTAAAAGAAAATCTGCTTTATCTCTTCCTACTCATGCAGCGTCTCCTGAAGGAAGTGGTTTTCCTGGGGATGGTGATAAGGAACCATCTTCTTTATAAACTCCCATTGCTTGGTGCTGTTTGGGCAGCTGTCTGCTGCTCTCCCTATCCCTGGGGACAGAAACCCAGGAAGGTGGGCCCATGTGTGAGGACAAGTGGTCCAGATCATCACACCTGGGGCAGTCATCACACAACCCAGGAGCTGGAGCACCAGTCTGAGCCTGTATTGTTATTCATTCTATATAATAATTGCCTGCTTTAATGAGTTGTCTGGTGATTAGAGGATGAGCTTGGCACCAGGGATTGTGCCTCCAATGGTCCTGTGGTGCTCTGGGTGAGCTGCAGCTGTGGGGGAACTGAAGAGCTGATCCCTATCAGCCTCCCAGGGATGGGGAGGATAATTAGCATCTTTTTTTTAGCTCTTCAGATGATAAACGGTGGAAGAAAGGAATCAGCTACTCATTCCACTGCTTTGTTCCCTGAGCACCCTGAATGTTCTTGCCAGTACAATGACACTGAACAGAGACTTGGTTCTTGGGAGAAATCACCTTGTCTGTTCCTGTTGCTCCTTCAGAGCTACATCCTGTGGGCAGGGCTGGGGATGGCAGGTCCTGCTGATGGTCACCAGAGCTGCATCCTCTCCTCAGGAGTCCCCAGCCTGGCTGGCTGTGTGGGACAGCAGGTAACACATCCCACCATCCTGAGGTGACGGTGGCAGCTGGTGCACATGGCAAGCAAATAAACAGTGAAAAGAATAAGAACAGATTTGAAATTAATCTTGGATAATTCACTGTTCTGCGCTCCCTTGCAGAAGCTGGCAGGTGAAACACCACCTCTAATCCCAAGTGCATCCATCCTTTCCCAGGGTCTCTACATCTGCATTAATGCTTTGTGCTGAGGCTGGTTGTCTCAGGGAGTGTCTCCAGGAGCTCTTCAGCTGGGGGAGTTCATTTTCAACGGTATCACTTTTTTCCTAAGAGATGGAAAGGGTTTTATTCAGAGGTTTGCTGCAGCAAAATGCTTACAGATTGCTGTTTCTAATACACTCAGCCCAGCTCCTTGTACTTATTTTGTTTGAGATACACGTGTCTCCTGCAGATAGCACAGAGGAACCCAGCTTGTTTCTTTAGAAGTGAAAGGCAGGAGCCTGAGAGGCACAAGCTGCCCTCAGAAGTAATGAAGTCCGTGCAAGAGGACACCTTGTTCTCTCCTCCCTTATTGATTTGCTTCTTTGTACAAAGGCAGATGGATACTGGAGGGTGCTGGGCAGTTTCACAGGGTAGGTGCAGAAGCTCTCAAACCTTGCCTGGAGCCAGAGCAGCAGCTTCAGTGTCTTGCTCATGTCCAGTCTAAATTAATTTTGTCTAAAACCTTCAAATGGAGAACTTCTCCCCTGAGACCAGGCTGAAAGGATGGCTTAATGACATGAGCAGGGCAGGAACTGAAAGGGGATATGCTTGCCTTGGAGAAGTATGGTGCCTTGGACACTAGGGAGGGAAGGGGGATATTTACCCTGAAGGACAATGCTGGCATGAGGACAAGTAGATTTAAAATTTCCATGGATAAATTTAGGCTGGAAAGTAGAAGGAAGTTTCTGACATTCAGAAAAACGAATTACAGAATAGTTCCCAACAGAAAAAGAGGGGGCAAAAAGGATGTGTTTTACTTCAAGTTTATGAAATCAATCATGTGGTGTGATCCCGTGGGGATGTATCAAATGTTCTGGATGGGTCCAAGATCTGTGCCCAGGAGGTTGACTGGGCATTTCCCAGGAACGATCATGGGGATTCAGGGAAATTATAAGACATCAAAATTACTCTATATGCTCCAAGTTAACAAAATTTTCCCAAAGGCAATATTTTATTAAGTAATTATTCTCAAAAGTAGCTTGTGTTACAGCTAAAATATACCCAGTGCTCTTCAATATTACACTTTCTTCTTGCTGTGCTTGTTTTCCCATAGATGAATTTTATTCTTCGAGTAATAAATATACTTTGCTATATTTAAACAGTGAGACTGAGTATGTAGCTCAAATTTAAACTTACTGTTCAATGATCTGATAATAAATGCCATAAGTTATTCAATTTCAAATTAAGTCCCCGTGCAAATGCTTTGAAAGGAGGTGTTGATTTGCCCAGGTGAACCACTTTATTTGCTGGAAAATGTCAGTAACTAAGTCATAGCACTTCTGCAAAAAACCCCAGGAAATCAAGATTTTACAAGTTGATTCAGTAATACAGATTGATGAAGATGGTCTGATATTTTGAATATTGAGTTATTTCCCAGTGTTTAATTTTTCTTGCTTTGAAATTTTCTCTGCCTACTCTCTATGAAGCCATTTTGTATCGTGAAGGCACTTTATTTACACATTAGTTTGCAGGTTATTTACTGTGAATGAGAAAAGAATTAATTTTAAAGAGATGTGGTGGACAAATGATGCTATTTTTCTTTTAGTTATAGATTATAAATTCCTTCTTCTATGGCAAAGGAAATTACCCAGCAAGGGGCAGACCCTGGGAACCCCTCTCGGAAGGTCGCTGGGTGCAGCTGCGTGCTGCTGATCCCATTGGATTCTGGGAAGCTTCTGGGCAAGAAGGTGAATCCAAATATGAAAACACTGAAAGGAAGCCTAAAATGAGAAGATCTCTCCCTTTTAACCACTCTAAAATTCATAAAAACTGTGTTCAAAGCAATTGGTCGTTGTCTCAGTTGCTGTGTTGTGAGGAGGCTTCGTACCATCCTGGGGTCCCTTTTATTTCTCATCTCTTTGTTGCAGAATTAAAGACTCCCTAGGAAAAAAAAAAAAAAAAAAAAAAAAAAAAGGTGTTGAAAAGACCACTTTCAGGCTTAGAAACTTATTTTCTATTCATCATGCTGTAGCACTGAACACTGCTCTTCTCTTTTTTGCTGTTACAGCAAAAATTACCTCGGCAGTACTTTTTCTCCCCTGGAGTCAATATTCCAGCCCTGGAGCTGCACTGCAGCAAGCAAAGTATCCTGTGTCTCCCGTGCCCGTGCAAAGCCCTGTCCAGACAGCAGCAGTGCTCAGTTTTCTCTCTGAGCCCAGGACTAGTCCTGTTTACTCCCCAGGCTGCATTTTGGTGGGACAGAATCTGGATGCTGCAGCTGGGCCCTAGAGAACATCCCTGTGCATCCCCTCCCCACCGAAGGAAAGCTCCGCTGACATCCCACGGCCATGATTCCTGCAGAACTTAACTTCCCTGTGGTTTTCCTTTCCTGAGGTTGCTTCCATGCATGAAGCAACATACCTGTTGGCCAGTGTGGAAGCTTGGGAGGAGCCTCACCCTCTTTCCACAGGAGTGAATTGAAATGTTGAAGGGCAGGCTGGATGGGGCTTGGAGCAACCTGGGCTGGAGGGTGTCCCTGCCCATGCAGGGGGTTGGAACTGGATGAGCTTTAAGGTCCCTCCCAACCCAAACCATACTACGATGTTATGATTCTGTGACTCTATGAATTCAGGGTGTCAGGTCACAGTCCTTCCCAAAACTGCAGACACTTAACAGATGGTGAATTTCTTCTGTCTTCAGATCATTTGTGGGGTTTTGGAGTCTGCAGAGGGTTGATTTGGAAGACAGGCAGGTAGACACCTCGCTGGCTGAAGGCATCCTTCTGCTGGTGTGTGCTGCCTGCTCCTGTGCTGCTCCTTGACTTCCCACTGACTTCTCCAAAGGGGGGGAAATCAGCAATTTGCAGTGGCCTCAGCAAAGTGCAAATCAAACTAGGCAAGGCTCCAGTAAATAGAAGATTGATTTCAGATTGGTCTGCTCTGGGGCTGCTGGGTTTCACTTCATGTGAGTAAGAGAAGGAGCCTTGGGTGGATTGATGGCACAGGACACTGATGATCTCCCCTGCTTCCAGGAGAGCATCTGTCAGCATCTCCAGCCTCTGTCTCCATGAAGGCTGCAAGCCCCAAAGCCACGGTGTGTGCTATGGAGCCTGCTTTTCTAGGAAGCACAGGACAAACAATAAACAGCAAGGGACATTTTAAACAACTTATTGCACTTGTAATAGTCTGTGGCATGAAAAATAGGCAGCGCCGCGAGAGACATATTTTCCTTTTAACAGCGGCTCTTCTCAAGGTGAGTTAATAGTGGCTGTTTGTAATGACCTAAATAAAACTGCAGTTTCTGGTGCCTGTAAGTGCTCCATGTTGTTTAGAACTCATTCAGGTTTGGGATGGGGAGATTAACCAAGCCACAAACCAAGCTCTGTGTGATGCATCCTCCTGTAGTTTCTGCACAAGCAGGAAGATGTTTTTACACTGTGAAACAAAGCAAACTGAAAGAGCAGTAATGATTTGATAGGAATTTCCTAAGTATTCTCCATCTTATCTCTGTCATTAGCTAATTTGAGCCTGGACAGTTGCCATGGAGATCTGGCTAAGCAGTCAGCAGCACCAATGCTCCCTGAGACACTGATAGAGCACGGGGGTGCAGGATTGTTTTCTGTCTTCTTCTGCCAGCCCATGTCTACACACACACTGTGGGTGTACACGTGCCCTGCTGGTAGAGGTTGGGTCATTCTTACCCTTTGATACCCAAAGGGCTCAGCACGAGTGTCCAGGTGTGAATTTGTGAGACAGAGCATCTTCAGCCCCACCTCCAGCCCCACAGCTGCCTTGCTTTGCATTGCCAGTTCTTCAGGAAATCACCTCTTCTGGGCTTTATACTCTTGATCGGGCCAGATCTTCTCCATTTAATGAATCTGATCCCAGCAGTCTCTTCCCTTTGTGGCAAACAATATTGGAGATGTTTCTGCCAGCTGGGCCTGCTCTCTGCTCAGAGGCACACCCTCAGCCAGAAGACATCATTTACCTGGCACGGCTTGACTTCCATTAAGTACCAAGGTTGGGGTCAGTCTCTTCTTGCAAGTAGCAAGTGATAAAACATGAGGAAATGGCCTCAGGTTGTGGCAGGGGAGGTTTAGATTGGATATTAGGAACAATTTCTTCCCCAAAAGGTTGTCAGGCTCTGAAGGGTTTTAAAAGCTGTGTAGATGTGGTGCTAAAGAACATGGGTCAGTGGTGGCCTTGGCAGCGCTGGGTTAATGGTTGGGCTTGATGATCTTAAAAGTCTCTTCCAACAAAAAGTGATTTACCTGTGGCTCCATGAGTGGGCAGCATGCATTGCAGCATGGAGTGAGGCAGGCTTGGACGTTCAGGTGGCAGGAGTCCAGAGGAGCCCACATCTGAGCAGGGTGACCAGAGCATCCCTTCCCAGCTGTGCAAGTGGGACCTCTCCACCAGGCTTTAATTACCTGCAATTATCACAGCAGCTTTGCACAGAATCACAGGCTTATCCTGATAAATATATTCATGTTGACAATTTGGTTTCATTAAGTGGTGTTTCAGCTGAGCCCCTTCTGAAGCAGCCCAGGGAAGGTTCTGATGTTCATGTTGGAGAGGCACTGAGATAATACAGGGACTTGCTGACTCAGCTGATTTCTGCTCCCTGATTTAATCCAGCTCACAGATAAATTATAAAGGATCTTTGAAATATATCTTGTCCCTGCTAATTGCCCTGCCTCTCAGACAGCTCTGAGCTCCACTTCAGCTAACAAGCACCATAACCAAGTTGCCTTGCACTGAGCTGAGTAATTTCCCAGCAAACACCATCAATCTCCTGGGGCCAGAGCTGCCTGGCTGCAGCTCTGCTCTCAGTGGGTATGTGCCAGAATATTTTCCTGCACCTGGAACACCAGACCACTGACACACCAGAGCATGGCTGAGGGGCTTGTTGCCTTCAGAAACCCCCATCGTGGGGCCTGTTGGAGATGGTGAGGGCACTGCAGCATCTCTCTTAAAAGGAAAGGCTGAGAAGCCTGGGTTAGTTCAGCCTGGAGAAGAGAAGACGGGGGGACCTTATGGGTGCTTATAAATATCTACCTGGTGGGTGTCAGGAGGTTTGGGCCAGACACGTTTTGATGGTGCCCAGCAACAGGACCAGGGGCAATGGGCACAAACTAGAACACAGAATTTCCATCTGAATGTGAGGAAAAAACTTTGAGAGTCACAGAGCACTGGAACAGGCTGCCCTGAGTGGTTGTGGATTCTCCTGCTCTGGAGAGAGTTAAAATCCACCTGGATGCCATCCTGTGCCACCTGCTTTAGGTCAACCTGCTTGAGCAGGACTGACGATCTCCGGAGGGTCCCTCCAACACCCACCATGCTGTGATTCTGTGATCCTGTGATTGTATGGCAGTTTTGCACACTGCTGTCACCCAGCTGCACTCACTGGAG
>NW_009953801.1:954731-964523 GCF_000747805.2 Chaetura pelagica
CTGAAGGGCACCTTGCCTGGCTTGGGAGAGAGGAACACAGCTGGAGGTTGCTCAGGGAGTTTTTGTGGGCCCTCCTGGCTGGGGACCACAGAGTGCTGGGGCAGGAGTGGGCAGGCTGCCCCCAGCCAACAAAGTGAGCTTGGAAGTTTCTTGGATTAGTTTTCCTGGAATATTCTTTAAAAGAAAACCAGAAGCTCGGATGAAATGTCAGCACTGAGATACTGCTCTGCAGTGTCCCCAAGGGACCCCCACCACCCCAAAGCACAGCCCTTGGAGCCATTCCCAGGCTGGGGCATGGTGATGGGATGGCACTGGTGGCCCGGGGGGAGGAGGGAGGTGCAGGGATGAGGTGTCCCTGCTGCACAGCTGCTTGGACCCCCTGGGATGGGTTCTGTCTTCTGTCCACTCCCCCCTCAGGAGGCTTTGGGGTCAGAGCCCAGAGCAAGACCTCTCCCTGCCAGTCCTGCCCAGCTGCTTCTGACAAGACTTCCCTCCTTCCAGCTGGACATTTTTGCATCACTGGAGAGCACCAGGAGATTACAGAATGTCCTTTCCTCTTCGGGGTTTTTTAATTAACATTTCTATTATCGAACTTAATTAGCACATCTCTGGCTTTCAGCTGCTTTTCCCTGTTGAAGACACTTTGGTATGACATTACACATTGTATCATGAGGAACACTAAGTGAGCATCCTTGTGTTCAGATTACACAACCTGAGCTGAAAGATCAGGCCCTGGGGTCGAGAGGCAGCCTCTCCTCTTAGCTCCTGCTTTGTTTCTGGGTTAATCTGTGGTTATTTCTGACATGCTGCTCAGAGAAATGACACGTGCTGTGAGTCCTGAGCCAACCAAGCACCAGGAGGAGAGATGCTCAGTGGTTCTCTGAGCCCTTGTCCAGACTGCTTCCACCTCAGATGTGCACAACCCATCATGTTTTGCTGGCTGTGTCCACGAGTTGCCTTTACATCACCAGATGTGATGCAGCCCCTCTGCAGCAGCACGGAAGAAGACAGAGCAGCTCATGTGTGCTGACCTTTTCAGTCTCCGAGGAGAGATGGAAGCTGCCAGCCTGACTTCTTTGAGCTGAGGGCTTTCTGACAGGGGAGTGTAGGTATCAGCTCCCTTTTCACCTCCCATCAGTGTGGGCAGCCCTGCCTGCCCCAGGGGACCAGTCCTCTGTTTCTGGCATCCTTCACTGACAGCAGAGACCTCCCCCACCACTGTTGACTGGAGCTCCTTGGGAGGAAACACTGAGTTTTGCTCAGTGAGCTTTGTCTGTAAGTTCTAGTCATTTTCATAGATTCATGGAATGGTTTGGACTGGAAGGGACCTTAAAGCCCATCCAGTCCCACCCCCTGCATGGGCAGGGACACCTCCCAGCAGCCCAGGTTGCTCCAAGCCCCATCCAACCTGCCCTTCAACACTGCCAGGGATGGGGCAGCCACAGCTTCTCTGGGCAACCTGGGCCAGGGTCTCCCCACCCTCACAGCACAGAATTTCTTCCTCAGATCTCATCTCAATCTCCCCTCTTTCAGCTTAAAACCATCCCCCTCATCCCATCCCTCCCTGCCCTTGCCCCAAGTCCCTCCCCAGCTTTCCTGGAGCCCTTTCAGGCACTGGAAGGTGCTCTAAGATCTCCCTGGAGCCTTCTCTTCTTCAGGCTGAACAGTCCCAAGTCTTCTGCCTCAGTAGCAGAAGTGGTCCAGCCCTTGGATCATCTCCACGGCCCTTTGATTTGTGTTCTGACACAAAAGAAATTAACACTTTTAGCAGTGACATCAAATGCTCAGCACCAACAAGACAAGGGGAGAAGCTTTACTCAAGATAAAGCTGCTGGCTTCCATGGCAAGTATGAAACACAGCACAAAGATATTTCTTATCAAACAGCTGTCTCCAGGATTGGTTTCCTGCAGGAGAGGTGACACCTGGCTCTGTTCTCATTAATAGGCAACCATCACATATTTGTGTCAGCCGAGTTTTACTCGCAGTGAAATAAAATATTATCTTTGATGCCAGATTTAACAACCAGCATCAACTTCACTGCATCCTGTTCTTCCTCTTACCAGACTGCACATATGTTTGTTTGGTTTGGTTGGTTTGTTGTTGTTTTTTTTAAATGCCTGTAACTTACAAGCATAAGCAATCACATTGTTGTGCTAACATGACTTTTTAGCTTGATTACACTACTAGATGAGCTTTTAAGCTTTATGAGAGTGCCATAAAAGTCAGGAGTGAGATGAAACACTGACAGAGAAATCAAATTCCATTTTTTGCTGAACTTTATTAAAGAATAAATGTGTGTTGTTGAGTGTGCGGGATGCTGGGTGCAGAGTTGGCCTGGCAGCAGTGTGATGTGGCTGAGCTGCCAGATGGAGCTGAGCAGGATCCACTGGTGGCAGCTGGAGCTACCAGGCATGATCCCACCATGGAGCCCATCACTGTGGGATCATCTAGGGATGAGCAAGAGGATACAGGCAGGTCTGGTACCCCAGGTATGGCTCCTGCCTGGGCAGCAGGACAGCAGCAGGAGACAGACCTGGCTGTTTGTGTTTCTGCACGATAATGCAAACTGCAAGGAGGAAACACCTTGGCTCCTCGAGGTGCTGGGCTGTTGACCTCTGAGAAAAGCTGCTTTGAGGGTGAGCCACGCAAGGCACAGAGCATCTTCCCTGTCCTCCAGAACCACCATGGCAGATAAAGGATCTTGGGGTAACCATGAAGTTCTGCTTGCTGAGATCCCCACTGCTGCTGAACGGGCTGCTGGGACCAACCCCCAGGAAGCCAGGTGGATGCTCCATCTCCTGCAGCGCTCACACCAAGTGTGGTTACACTTTCAGCAAACGTGCTTCAGCTCAGAGGGCTTGGGAACAAAGACAAATTACAGCCCCTGGATATTGCTGTGCAGGGAGCTGGAATAAATTACCCAGTGTTCCCTCCTGGCTCCAAGTCTGCAAGGTAAACTAATATTCTTCGATCTGATGTTCTAACTACCTGCAAAGGGCTCAACTTGTTATTTTCTAAAGAGGAGGTCTGGAGCACAGCAGAGCCGGGCAGACCTGCCTTGGGAAGGCTCTGCATTCCCAGCCTGGTCTCTTGGGCTGCACGCAGCAGCTGCAGCACAGGGACACTGCTCACCAGGAGAGCAGCTCTGCAGGGCTCTGGTTTCCATTCGGTTGGTGTTTGGGGTTTTTTTAATTTTCAGAACAGACTATTTAGGGGGGACCTCCGAGCTGCACGTCACCCCTCTGCCAGGGGCAATGTTGTTCTGCCTGGTCACTTGGCAGAAACCTTTACCTGAGGCAAAATCACATTAATCTGTCAATGCACAATGTTTAAGCTCTGCATAAATCACGGATGTTATACTTGCTATTTAATAGGCTTCCTACCCTTGCACTTCAAGTAAAACTTTGTGGGGTTCAGAAAGAAACTGTTCAGTTTCTGGACATTATATATTTTGATCTTTTTTTTCTGGGGAAAAAAACCCCACAAACCCAACAAACAAGAGAATGAAAGTTGTGTTTTGTTTGTGATGGGAATTAATGAGATCAAAGCAGAATTTGGCATATTTAAGCAGCATTATTTCAAAGAAGCATTGCCAGCAGCCTCTGCTCACTCCATGTAGAATATTCTTTTCAAAATACTTAAGAAGCATTAGGCATTTTATTTTTAACATTCCCTCTTGTGACATTTCTCATTGCTATTGTATTACTCTGACTCCACAGTCCAGAGACACAGGATAATCAAACAATAATAAGAAACAGCAATGGCTAAAGAAAAGAGGGTGCGTGGTTGGATGACAAGGTTACAAATGAAGGGAAAGTGAATAACATGATTCTGTGGAGTAAGAGGGAATTCAGGGAGGGCGTGGGGGTGGGTGGAAATATGCACATTTATCACCCTCGTGTGGGTAAATGAGAATCAAATCAGTAGAAGAGACTTTATCTTCCCAGAAATAAATAAGACAAAAAATTTGCAGCAATCATGGCAAGTCAATAATACTTGGGAGCATGGCAGCCCAGGGCTTGATTTATGGGCAGTCAGTTCATCAATAGGAGATAATGGTATGAGTGTTTGGGTAAGCAGGGAGAAGAACACTGGAAAGTATTGGTGTCTTTTTTTGAGGAAAAGCCCTGAACCAAACACTTGTGAGTCACTTCAATTTAAATTACAGTATTTGAAAGAATGAAAAAGTTAGCCTGGAGCTATGAGGTTTATGAAGAGACCAAGATCTAAACCAAGCTTTGCATTTCATAGGGACAAACAGAGAAACTCAGAGAGTTTGTTAGTAAAGTTCCATGGTTGGAAGAACCCAGATAGTTGCTTATGGATAAAACCCCAATTTGTTTGAGCCCACGGTGCCAAGACTATGGCAGATTTGGTCCCAAGACAACAAATGCAAATCCTCCTGAGAAAGGGACTTGGGATAAGCAGAGAGTCTTGGACAAATGAAGGAAGATGAAATCCAGTGATGAAATCCAGCAGCTCTGAGGTCAGGAAGGGCAGTGAGAAATGAGGAATGCCTTGAGACAGGCTCAGCTGTGTCTCAGAAGGGTTATTAGACACTGAATGTTCATATAGATAAAAAGGTCATAAAAGTGAAAAGGAATAAAGGAAGAAGTTCAGAGGATGGACAGAATTTAAAAGTAACTTGCACCCTGGCCGAAGCAAAGTACATCTATTATCTCTGTTTTCAGTAAGGATGGTTTATGTTATACATAGAGATTAAGGGAATAAAACAGTTGCTGCTGTACCAGATGGGACGTTACTGCTTAAATTGGAGAGGATGGATAATAATGAAATGCCATATTATGACCAAGGAGATGAATAATTGCCTAGAAGAGGGATGAAAAACAGTAGTGGCAGTGGAAATCATAGGCTGGAGGGAGTTGGTGGTGGATTTTCTGAAAGACAAGAGTGAGGACCAATTTTGTTTAATATTTTCATTGGCAGTGCTGGGACAACAATCAGAAATATGCCAAGGGAATGGGTCAGTCCCAGTGAGCTGGGAAAATCCTTCTGCTAAATGAAGAGGTGGATGATCAGCACTGGGAGAGCAGAAATGGGACAAAATACTGATGTCTTTAAGAAGTAATCATAAGAAGTACCAAGAAACATGACTTCAAACTAGACACTTTTAACATAAGGCTTTAAACGAGGCAGACTTTTAACCAAACAATTCACTGCTCCTTTTCTTGAGCTTTTCCTCATGCTTCATACTGGAAAAATGTATGCTCTCCTAAAGGCCTGATGTTCACCTCATGCAGTATATTTATCTTTATTGTCCTTATTTCCTCAGGCAGGTGACTACCAGCTTTCGAAACCAGGTAATATTTTATTCTTCTTATTTCTTTAGGTCTCTCTGTTTCTTATTCTCACTGGAAATTAGAGCTTTCTCCCTTAGCCCCCACTGTCGTTTGTCAGTACTGGTCACTCCCCTCACCCTGCAGCTCCCTGAGGCCTCACACCCCTGAGCAGAGCAGAGCTGAAAGAGCTGGTTTTGCACTCCCTAATCTCCACATGTTTTATTGTCAGACACAAATATTTATGTCCATATGTGTTTCTGACATGTCAAAATACAAGAGTGAGGTGTGGAGCTGCAGCTGAGGGTCCCTCCTGCAAACTAAGCACTTGGTGTTTGTTTAAACTGATTTTTCCTGGTTACCATGTGCCTCTACTTAGAGGATAATTGCAAAGTTTCTGGGTAATCTTCCCACTTATGTGAATTAGCAGGGAAATCTATTAATAGCAATGCTATCTTAATTACTTGCTATCCATGGGTTTCCAAGCCTCTCTGAAAAGTTATGTCAATATTAGCATCCCTCTCCCTGTTCATCCCAGTACAGAGATGTCAGTAAAACAGCTGGGCTGTCCTGGGGTGTCTGTGACAGGGCTGGCAATAGTGGCCAGGTCTGTTGCTCCTGACAGCATGGAGCCTCTGGAAAAATAAGTCATCAGCTGTCCCTGCCCCTGTCCCTCTTTGAAGTGCAGCACCAGGGACCACCACTGGGTCCCAAGCATGGACTGGGCCTTGCAGGGGAGGGGAGCTGGTGTCCTTGTTGCTAAATTTAGCTGGAGGCTGAAACGTGGCCACTGAGCAACCTTGTGGACAAGAAAATGCTCTGGCAGTCATGGGGTCACAGAGACATAAAAGGGTTTGGGTTGGAAGGGACCTCAGAGAGCATCCAGTCCCAGCCCAGCATGGGCAGGGCCAGAGCTGCTGAGGGGCCATGGCACTGCAGGCATCAGCCAGGACTGACCTCCACACCCTCCATGGTGCCCTTTCTTGGGTAAGAACACCTGCTTGAGATTTGGGATTTGCCTTCACAGGTCCCCTTCCTCTTTTCCAGCTGCTCTTTCACTCCTCTGGGTTCACATGCACTTACCCCTGACCCACAGCAGCCTCAGGGTTTCTTTTGTGGGGTGAGAGCTTCAGTGCTCAGAGAAATCACAGGTTCACAGGATTGTAACTCATCGTGTAACCCCCAGAACTTGTATTTCCAAGGAATATTAGGGGTGCACTCATCTCTGGCCCTGGTAGCCAGGGGTTATTGCTGCTCCCTCTGCAGGCACAGCCCAACCCATCTCCTTACTTCGGCAGCATCAAAGCTGGCTGGAAGACACTGAGATTATTAACAACCACAAATGAAAGCTCTGATTAAAGAAATATGATCTGTGAGCAAGGTGGTGTGAGGAGCAACTGCTGCTCCTGAACCAATAACAAACGCAAAGCAGAGTCCCCAGAGAAAAAGCCTGAGAGGATGATAGTGCCTGGAATGTTTATTTCATGGGGATTTGAAAGTAGGTCTGGGTTTTGTTGATATGACAATATCAATCAATCTAATTAGATCTTTTTTGCATAATCACATAACATTTGCATTAAAAGTATAGCCAGCCCAGGAGACAGCTGAGAAAAACAAGGGCTGAGTGGGAAAACAAAATAAAAAGAGAAACTTTGGATTACAGCTTTCTGGGGTTTTAAGGCTGTATCAGTTATGATGGAAAAACTTGTAGAAGCTGCAAAACCTGAGGGCCTGGAGCCTGGGTCTGAAAGAACAGCAACTAGAAGGAGCTTTTAAGGATAAAAATAGGAAGACAAGTCCTGAAAAGTTAAAAAGCTTCCCTGTGCTCCCGTGGAAGGACCCAGTGAAACATTTTCTGGCAATACACTTGGATATTGAAAAAATGCAAATGTAATTAAGATTTGTAGCACAGTGTTTCAAATTCATTAAAGAAAATCAAGGAGGGTCCTTGGGTGGCAGCAGGGAGCCTGATTTGGGTTTTGCTTAACCTTTGGTTCTTTATGCACGTTGAGTTGTTTCTTTACATGTGTTGAGCTGGCCTGGCCAGGGAGCTGCTTGGCCCAGGCCAGGAGATGCCCAGAGGTACCAGGTGGGCACAGTTTTGCCTTTCATGGTAAAAGATGTTTTCCATAAGCAGGGAGAGAAGCTCACCTGCTTTGTACCCCCTTGGTCTGGTGGTCTTTCCTCCAGATCCCCACAGCCCCAGGCCACTTCAGAGACATGAATGTATATACCCCTCAGGGGCTATGTTGAAAAAGTAAGCACCAGAAGCCAGCACCAGGTCCAGCTGGTGGCATGTCCTGTGATGCTGGGGGGCACGGTGGGTTTGTGCCATGCTGAGGCTGGTGCTGCAGCTCAGCAACCCCTGCAAAACACTGGAAATCCCTGGAAAGCAAAGGATTGTCCCTGTGGGAGCAGAGGTGCCCAGCCTCAGGTCAGGCTGCAGGGTCTCCTCTGCAGGGACAGCAGGTCAGCAGCCCCAGAGCCACGGGGTGGACACAGCCCTGCAGGGACAGTGCAGAGTCTGTGCCCCTGAGCCACGGCTGCCCCTCCAGCCCTCCCTTCTCATGCCACCTCCTTGTGGCCACTTCTCCATTGCCTGGCTCAGCGTGGTGACACCGTGGAACAGGTTGCCCAGAGAAGCTGTGGCTGCCCCATCCCTGGAAGTGTTCAGTGGCTCCCAGTTGTCCTGTCCATCCCTCCCACCCTGCAGCCCCACCCACCCTAGCCATGAGCTGAGCTCCATTTAAGCTCCAGCCTGGATTCTTGCCCTCAAGGTGTGTTGTTATGGAAGGTTGTTCTGGACTTATGGGGTGATGCTTCTATGGTGTGGAGCTTTGTTTGAGGTTGTGGGACAGCCCTTCACACTCTCCTTGCTGTTGTTTCTCACCCCCTGCTTTTCTAGGTCCAGAAGTAGGACAGAACCCACCTTTCTGGGTGCTGCTGTTGGGAGTTTCCAGCAAGCTGAGAGCTCAGAAAGTTGCTTTTCCTACCTGTGTTTCAATGCACATGAGAGCTGCTGGCCCAGGAGGGCTGAGGAAGCCCCTGTGAAGGGACAACCTTTAAAGAAGGCTTTTTGGTATCAGGAGCTAGGCTGGTAACTGGTTCATCCAAGCTCTTCCTGGCAGAAGATTGGAAGCACAGTGACATGAAAACAAACAGAAAGCAATGCTGAGAGCTGCAGGGGGGTTTGCTTTAAACCTCAAGACTTAGAAAATACCTGGGGGGAAAAAAAAAAGAATAAAACTGCCTGCAGGCAGCTTCTCCCTCCTGTGTGTGCAGCATCAGTGGCACTTTAATTGGGGTTTTCTTTATGTGACTTCCTTGGTACAGGGTTTGCTTCCCTCTCCTTGGAGCTGGTGCTTACAAGAGGCCAAGGGCAGGTGCCAGCTGGGTTCTTTTCCTGAAAAATTGGAATGTAACCCTGGTTAAAGATCTGCATCAGATGTTGTTGGTCCTGCAGGGACAAGTGCCTCCTCCCAGGAGTGAGGAGCAAACAGGCCTTGCAGAACACCAAGAATCCAAAGCCTTGAGACTCTGGCAGTCCATCATCTGGTACTCAAGGTACTGGTACTCTGGTACTGAGTTTGGGACTATAGACAAAGCTTATAGAGAACTATTAATAATTAACTATGCTTGATTAATTTCTTTTAAAGTTTCAGCATTTTTCTTCTCATACACTTTGGGAATACTTGGCTGCAAGAAAAGGTACTTTTGCTACATCTAGGAGGGTGTGCTGGAGATGGCAGGGGAAGGTGGGCATTAACCCAGCAGCTCCCTGGGCTTTGCAGCCCTGTGCCCTGCACCCAGGGGCAGGTGGCTGCTGCAGAGACATGGACCTTGCAGCTTTGGAGCAGCTCAGCTCTGTGCATGTCCCTCCTAACACCCTGGTTTGGTGCAGCATGGTCATATTTTCTGCACAGGAGCTAGATAGGGTGGCTGGTCATGTTTCTGACTGTTGTGACTACGACTGGCTCTTCCCAGGAGACTAAACCCTAGTTTGTAATCAGAGGTATTCCTCATGGGGTCATGATGTGGAGCTCTCCATGTGGAAGCCTCAACCTTCTGGCAGCACCTGAGGGGAGACTGGAGCAGCCAACAGCTCATGGACAACATGGGCTGAGGTTTGGTGAGAGGAGGGTGTTGCTGCTGCTCCTCCTAGGGGCTCAGGAGATCAATCATGGAGCCCATCACTCATGATCGTGTTTCACCTGGATCCAGCAGCTCTTCCTAGAATTCAGGGACCAGAAATTGTGTTCAAGGCCTTTCAGACTGCTTTTCAGGTAGGAATTATGGTGACTTCTCTCTTCCATGGGAGCACTGGATCAGAGTGTGAAGATGCTGAGCTGTTCCAGATAAACCCCTCTTCCAGTCCTGTGCTGTGACTGGTGAGAGACCTGTGGAGCAAGACTTTGTCAGGAGGAGGAGACTTTAAGACTTGGAACTGGAGAGCTTGTGTAGCATTGACCCCTCCTCTGGTGGGTCCAGCACCCA
>NW_009953801.1:964563-988897 GCF_000747805.2 Chaetura pelagica
CTGAAGGTGAGGAGCAACAAGTGAAAATCTTGGAGGCAGAAGGGGCAGGATCTGCCTGCAGAGCACCCACCCTGTGCTGCTGGAGGGGGCACAGACCAGCTCACTGCAAAGGATACAAATGCTGGGAAGGACCTTTCAGATCATCAGGTCCAACCATTACCCCAGAACTGCCAAGGCCACCACTAACCCATGTCCCTGAGCACCACATCTACACGGCTTGGAAATCCCTCCAGAGATGGAGACTCTGTTCTTAGTTCTTCTAACCCAAATGTGATCCCACAAGTAGGGGAAGGATTTAAAGGGAGAAGGGAAAAAAGTAGGTCCTTGTCAGTTTGCAAATCCCCCAAGGTGGTTAAAGCATCTTTACTTTGCAAGCTGGAACATGTATTTGGAAATATGTTCTCCAGCCTCTATTTTAGGTCTAGAAAACTCTTGTCCTTGCAGCTTGCCAGGTAACAGTTCCAGCTGTCGTGTTCAAAGAGTTGTTAGTTGTAATGGAAATGAGCAGCTAAATTGCCAGTTCTGTGCATTTTGGTTTTTATTACTGCTAAAGACTAGATGGACTAACCTGTATCATGACATTACCCATGTGCAGCCTAGTGACTGCTGGCCTCAAGTCTGTATAGATAATGGCTGTCATAAAAGTCCAAATGCACTTTACAGCCTGAATATTATATTCATCTAACAGGAACACTTCAAATTTCAGTGTATTAGGAGTGTTCTGTTTAAGTATCATTTTCCTTAATGGCAAATATTCTGTAACTTGGGTTCTGGATAAAGCTGCACAGGTTAGAATGTGTCAGGGATTAATTTCCCCAGAAGATACTGGGGATGTTCTTTCTCTTTAAAAGAGATGTTCCAGGGAGCCAAGGTTTTATTTTGGGCAGGGAGGACAGGGCTGACCCTGCAGCAGATGGCACAGGAACCTGCTGCCTGCTATTGTAGCTTTGAAAACAGTTCAAATTTTATAGTGCATCCAAAGTGCAGCAACACAAAATGCTTATAATTAAATATTTTATTTGAGCTTGATTTATTGTCTGTGAACTCTTTTCTAGACTTGAACACTCCCTGTTCTGTAGTATTTGAGACCAGGAACTAGTAATTTGCCATGAGAGTGAGGACAGGGCAGCTGCAAGGTTTTCAGTGGGGCTGGAGAAAAGATTCTTGACAGGAAAGGTCCTTATTGTTGCTGTTGAATAGGGACAAACCCCTATTTCATGTCCCCAGTGAGTGACCTGACACCCTACCAGCTGGAGTTTGGGTTCCTGGAAGGAGATGGTAGGTCTTGCCTTGGTTCCCCCCACTTTTTTTCCCCTCAATGCAATCAGATGCTGTGTGAGACCAGGAGCTTGCTGTCACTGTGCTGCAGGCTGGGCCTGTGAGCAAGGACCCTGGTCAGGTCCCACAGGTCCATGGCCAGGGTCTGGCAGTGCCATAAGCCTGGAAAATGGCACGGGAAGGTGCAGCTGCTTCCCTGGGCATCGGGGCAGGGCCACCAACGGGCTGTCCTGACCCGAGACACTTTAACTGTCGCTTGCTTGGGGTGATGAAGGGGGTCAAGCAGACCCACCAATCTAGAAGCTGTTGTTCTAAATGTTATTTTCAGCACCCTGCAGCTGGTTAGGAAGGCAAGGAAGGCCTCAGGTGCCCGAGGAGCCAGGCCTGCCTCTCCTGAGCACTGAGGACCCACGTTTCCTCGTGCCAGCAGCTTTGCCGTGTTCTCCACTTAAAGTGCTCTTGGCTCCTCAGTGGGAAAATGGCAAAGCCAAGGTGCCCTTCAGAGGTGCCCTGGCAGCTCCTGTGGTTGGTCAGCAGCAAGTCCTGAACCTCCCTGGGGCAGAGCTTGGCTCTGTGGGTTGGCAATGGGCAGCTCCCAAGGCCCTTCAGCGGGGCCACACACTGGCTGATCGGTCCCCAGAGCACCAGCTGCCTTCAGAGGCATCCCAGGGGCATTCATTATTCAGATGTTCTACAGATTTTACCTAAAGTCTCTTTTCCATTAGAAAAGGGAGGGAAGGGGGCACAGGAGGTGAAGAGCAGCATGAAGAGTTCCCTGACTCCTTTAAAGGAAGCACCGTGTTGCAGAGAGACCCTGGAGCTCCTGGGGCCTCTTTCAGATCAGATATTTGCTTGCTTTTTTTTTTTTTTTAATTAAAAAGCTAAGCTGAGAGGATTACTTGACTTAAAAAAGCCCAAAATATTAAGCTAGAGTATTAAGTCATATTATTATTTTTTTTTAAATAAAAAAACTAACATCACTTGGAGCTGCAGAAACTGGAGGGGGAAGGAGAAAGGGCACTGGTGCATTTAAATATATTTACATAACTTTGGAAAAAAATTAAAACCACCCCAGTTTTCATTGCTCAGCTTAATCATTTTTAAGTACATGCATTTTTTTTATTTAGCTGTTTAGACACTTCTCTCTTTTTTGGCAGATTTAATAATGTGCTGTGAAAACACAGCATGAGACCCTCCCCACGCTCAGCTGGGTCAGCCAGGGGTGGCCTCAGTGTCTGTCTGTGGCCTGAGGTTATTCTGCTGCTCACACTGCCCTGGCTGACCTCTGCATTCTAAAATAACCACAGAATCCCAGACTGGTTTGGGTTGGAAGGGACATTAAAGCTCACCCAGTCCCACCCCCTGCATGGGCAGGGACACCTCCCAGCAGCCCAGGCTGCTCCAAGCCCCATCCAACCTGCCCTTCAACACTGCCAGGGATGGGGCAGCCACAGCTTCCCTGGGCAACCTGGGCCAGGGGCTGCCCAGCAAATAATTTTTTCCTAATATCTCAATAAAAAAGGAATATCTCTGCCTGTTGAAGAAGAAATCAGCTTACCTGAGGCGGGCTGGCAGCCTGGCCTCTTGGTGGTGTCCAAGTCCATCCTGTGTCCCAAAGCTGAACTGGGACTGCTGTGGGAAGGGGACAGCTGGTAAAGTCAGAGGCTGCATTTCCCCATGAAATAAATGCATCTCTGTTCTTGAGTAACAGCCAGTGAGTGTTTTCCTTCTCCCTGAAGCAGGATGGTTGCAGTGAGTGATCCTGCTGACCACTCAAAACCAGAAAGTGTGTTCAAGGTTGGCCCTGCAAATTGTGAGACACTTGTCAGCTTTTGGTGCCACAGATTGGTAGGAGTGAGTTTGCATTTCATTGCCTTGTAGACAAACCTTTGTAAAGAGGAACATAGCAGAGCCAAAAATTTGAGTTAGGAAAAGAAACATAAAGGGGAGGGTGAAAACAGATGGGGGCACATCTCAGCTGCAGCCCTGAAGGCAGGGACAAGGGTGTCACTGGAGCATCTCCTCCTCAGAGTGATGAGGACCCAACTACTGTCATGTTAGGTTTTGAGATTTCAAACTGTAATAGGACAAGCAACTATCATGCTAAAATAAATCCCCCCCAGCCATCCTCCTCCTGGTGTTTCCAGCTGCTAATAACCAGGGAGCCTGGGTAGACACTGTGTCCTGTTGCTTCTTCCCCTTTACCAATTTAATTGAAATTTTTGACATTTCAGCTCTCTGCAGAGGTTTTCAGCCCCACATTCTCTTTGTTTGTCACTGCAGCACAGCTCAGGTGCTGCTGCTTTTTCTGATCAAACTTGCTGTTTGACATTCAAGGTGACTGGTTTGTCCAGAGCAGGTGGTGCCAGCACAGGCAGGGCTGGATGCTGCTGAGCCCCCCAGCAGCACCAGGGTGAGGCAGGGGTGCTTTGGTGGCTTCAAAAGCTTGAGGAGCCCTGGATCTTCCTGTGTTTCTGGGAGCAGAGAGCACTTAATGTTTTCTTTCATAGTGTTGGGGCAGCTGATAATCTGATTTGCCCAGCCTGGCTGTTTGGTATTTACCCCCCAAGCTCCTGGAGATGCCTAATAATTTCTGTTTGGTTTTGTTTGCAGGCTGGAGAGCTGCCACAGCTGTGGAAATTACAGATTTGGGAAGTGCAACAGTAAAATTGAGGTTGAATGTCTGAGGAGGAAGCAGATGCATCCCCTTCATTAAGGAAAGAAATGATTCAAAGGTGGGTAATGCATTTAAATAGCAATTGAGAGGAAGCAACTGCCAAGCCAGTGGGGGAGCTCTGGGTAAGATGATCTGTGGAAAAGTGTTATTTCCTGCCTGGAAGTGCAAATCTGGGTGAGTGGTCAGGGCTGGGTGCTGCAGAGAGACTTAGGGCACTAAGCAGCTTAATTAACCCTGTTCAAATAATTTCCAGATATTGATTTTTCTGTTCTATATTGTTCCCTTGGAGTTAATGATAATCTAGAACTTCTATTTCTCAGCAGAATGTGGGCTGGCCTTTCCTCTCCTTAAACCCAAGATCACACCACATAATTTAAATTTTTATCCAGAAATTATTTCCTCCCTCTGCTAAAGCCTCTGCTGAATGTCCACTATGCAGACCTGAAATTCAATTACCTCTCCCGAGCAGCTGGGGAAACGAGGGCTGGAAAGAGCCAGAGGAAGCATTTTCTTCAGATTTATTGCAGATCTAAATCCATCTCCATATGAAAGGGCTTACATCTTGGTTGATGTAGGGTGCTTTTAGCCAAGGCATCAGTAACTGGTAGGTCAGGAAATGGGAAGCACTGTGGTGCTGTTGGTGGAGCACAACATCTTCAGAGCCCTCTGCTCCTGGTGTGCAGCTCCATCATCCTGGAGGTTCAGATTTACTTTCCTGGCTGAAATCCCTCAAGTGTCCAACAGAAACTGGTCCTTTTGCCTGTTTCTGGTCTCTGCATTTGCACTGAGAGGTTGGATCTGGGATGGAAGGCTGCACACCTGAGGGATGGAGACCTGGTCCACCTGGAGATGCGGGGATGTAGCTGGCTGCTCTCTGCCCCAGCCTGCCAGCTCTTTGAGGTCTGGTGCTGTGGGACACCTGCAGCTCTCCCATGGCCACCACTGAAGCTCAAGCCCTTTCCATGGTGCCAGGGAACCACCACAGCCCATACATTCTCTCAGTGATGGCATCCTCAGAAAAAAACTAAGAACATACTGTTTCTTGGATATTTTCTTTTCTCAGGAAGCCAAGGCAGTGATGTGGACAGTGGAAGGTTCTTCTTGTGTCCTCTGTGGGTTCCTCCTATGCCTTGAGACCCTGAGGTCCCCTGAGCAAGACCCCAGAGCACCAGGCTGAACATGACTGAGGGGTTTCATAGAATCCCAGACTGGTTTCTGTTGGAAGATGATCCAGTTCCAACCCCCTGCCATGGGCAGGGACACCTCCCACTAGAGCAGGTAGTTCCAAGCCCCATCCAACCTGGCCTTGACCAGGTTTGGGACAACAGGGAGTGTTCCAGCCTGGAAGAGGATGGCTGCTGTACCCTCCCTGCCCTTACAGAAACAGCAAGACAGGGCCAGTCAGGTGGTGACATGCTGACATCTGCTTCTCTGTAATCATCCCCTGCTGCATGAGCATGAACCCACCACGCTGCAAATCCTCCAGGAGGAGAGCTGGCAGTTCATGCAGACAAACACTTGTTCTTCCTTCATTTTTCCCTGTACAACTTCAAGCATTTTGAATCTTGAGTAGTCAGATGTCTAGGAAGAGGCTGATTTGCATCCTTCAGCACCCTAACCAGGAGCTGGGAGGGCTCTGCCACCCAGCACAGCCCACGTGTGGAGGTTTAGTCCAGACCTGCCTTCCTGAGAGCTGGAATTAGTGAAACATTTTAAAGTATTAAAGAGGGATTTCTTGGGAATGCATTTACTGTTTCCTGTGTGTGTGAAGTGGTGCATAGAAACTTGATTAATGAAGTGAATAATTCATAATGATGAATCAAGCATGGGACCAGGGGCTCTCCCCTCCGAGCTGACCACCCCATCCTCGGGTCCACTTCTGCCTCCTCTGCTGCTGAAGGAAGGGACACCCTTCTGTCACCCCTGGGTTTCTGCTTCATTAAATTATCATTTTGTGAAACTTCAGAAGTCTGGAGCTCAGGACAGGTGCATCTTACAAGTGGCATTAATTTCCACAGCTGCTGGGTGTTGCCAAGGACACCCTGGAGGTGCAGGGTCTGAAAGAGCGTGGGCGCTGCTCCCCAGCCATCACCAGCACGGTGGGAGTGGGGGGACAAAGCCAGGTGACTGGCAAGGCTGCACACCCAGAGCAGTGTCTGCTGCTCCCTGAGCCCCCACGGTCCTGTACCCACATCCTACAGACATTCACACATCACATCATGGGCTGATTGCCAGGGATTAGCCAAGTAGCTTTTGCATGGCTTAACCAGCTGTGACTCGTGCTAAAATCTGAAGTCCTTAATTTTAGGCTAAGTGCTGAGCAGGGTAGCAATAGCAGGGTCACAGGGTACTAAGGAGAATTACTTCTGGAGTATTGTTGTAATTTCCACTTTTCTATGAAAACCACTGCATGTGCCAAAGGGCACAGACAGAGCAGGCACGGTGAGTGCGCCTGGAAAATGAAGAACAGGATAGACTGGAAATTACCCCCTGCATTCAATTTCAGACAACTGCTAAATAAATAAAACAGGTTAGAGAGGAATGTAAATTATATATGGGAAAATAAATGTCCCTGCATGCTGAAAAATCTGCAGCTGTGCTAAGTGCATTTGTAGGGATGTTCTTCCAAGGATGTGAGTCTGGAGAGTCAGGGTTTGATGCAGGCACTTGGCAACCTGTTTGGAGAGTGAGTTTCTTAAGCCCTGCTCATCGTGCCAGCATAAATCTATTTCTTTTTTTTTTTCTCACCTGGACTTCAAGTCCTTATTTTTTTCTTTGCAAATTGTGTGTGATGGAGACTCGTGTCTCCTCCAGGCTGGGCAGGGATGTGCTGCCCTGCCTCTCATCACCCTTCCTTGGGGTCCTCACGTGGGCCAGCGCTGCCCCAGCTGCCACTGCACGGGTTGGCAGCCAGAAAAAACATCTCATTTTGTGCTCTGGCCACAATTTGTGTGTTCTGAGAGACACTGCCTGGCTGTCTGCTCACTGGGATTGAGCAGACCTTGCTAGGTGCACAGGCCATGGAGCACTCTGCCATGGGAATCAACACCAAGCAGGCAAGTTACAAATGCAAAAATACCTGCACATACAACTGTGCTAGTAGCAAACACAGCAGCTTGTAATACATGGAATGGGAGCCATTTGATTTTAATTTACAGAACAAAAATTTAGTTCTGAATCGAAAAAGGGCTGAATCATTCTTGATGGATTCATCACAACCCCTTATGTTCTAAATCCTTACCTTCTCCAGCCTGGCTGCCTCAGGTTGCATGAGGAATGTGAAGGCTTTAAATGCCATTTTTAAAAAAAAATGCTATTTGTTTTGTTATTTTAAATACAGCCTTAGATGTACTTGCTTTTTTTCCCCCCTTTTTGCAGCTACCTGGGAAACTGTAAATTCTGTGAAGGATTATAGAAGCTGCTCTGATTTGGTAATAAAAGCTGATTATGTCTCATTGCAGCAGCAGAGAGTGTGTTGGAATAGGGGTTTCTGGAGTGCTGCAGTGCACATGGAAGGGCTTTCACTGCCTATTACTGAGCAGACACAACATGAGTAGATCTGGCACTTGCATCTCTGATTTCTGTCCATCCTTTCGAATCAATAATTTTATTGACTGTTCCTGGCAAATTTACATTCCTTATCTTGCCTGTCCCCGGGGCAATAAACCTCAGGAGCATGATTTGTGTGGCCCCACAGATCTGCACCTCTGCCAGGGTCTCTCCTGCAGGTGCCCTCAGCACAGCTGCAGATGGCAAAGCAGAACTCTCTGCTGCTTATATCAAGGTCCTGAAATGGGACAAATGGTGCCAAGGCAGGTGGCCAGGTGCAGGAAACACATCACCCACAGGTCCTGGGAGGAAAGTGAGGTCCAGGTGTTGGGCTGAACATTTGACCTCCGGAGTGAGTGGGGTAAGAAGGGAAGAGTGAGTGAAGAGGCAGATCCATTAAATGGGATGGAAAATCTGATTAACAGGTAACTTTTCATGAAATTACTTCTTTTTTTGGTTTTGAAAGCACAGTAGATTAGGCAGAGCTGTGGTTTCAGTGAACTGTTTCCAGTGCAATAAATGTAAAATGATGGGGAGAGGGGAGCTGGAAGCAGGAAGGGTAAGGCAGGTTGTGCTCAGAGGAGGATGATGTGTGCCAGCCTGGGGTGTGGGGATGAGCAGCAGGAGATGTGTGGGAGGCTGGGGTGAGGGATTGGTTGGGCTCTGCTGGCACCTTTCCTTTGGGTCCCCAGACATCTGTGGAGCTGAGGTGGGATCATCCCTCTCTCTTTCCCCCAGGGGTTTCCTCATCAGAAGTCTTGGTGGCATCTGGAAGACGTCAGGAAAACTGGCAAAAAGGGGAGAAAAGCAGTGATTCTTTAAATCTGTGCAATCTCCTCCCTCTCAGCCCTGGGACTTGTGACCTGGCTCTCAATAACCTTCCTCTGCAGGTTTGTGGTGTGATGGGGCAGAGTCTGGTTGTGGCAGGGACACAAGGCATGGCCAGGGCTGGGGGCTGACAAACTTCCTCACGTTTAAATCCAGAGTCAAGCGGGCTCTCTCTGACTGGCCTCACTTCACCAGGTGTTTTTTTGCCATTTATTACTGTCTTTTTAAAATATATGTTCCAAAATTCAGCTGTGTACATAGTGGGGATGATATACAGTTGCAGCTCAGGCTGAACGTGAACCATCTGTCAGGAACAAAAGCTAAATCCTGTGTAATAAAAGCCACACAAAGATTGATATTCCACATTAAAGGCAGAGCTGAAAAAAAGCAATTTTGTTTATGGGCAAACCTGTATCTGGCACATTTTTCATGTCATATAAAGATGGAAATCTCACCTTATCACCACAGATTACTGCTATATTTCAGTCTCCATAATTGTGGACAGATATGCATGTGCTTCCATGTTGAGAGAGATAATTCCCCTCGTGTTGTTGGTAACAACGGGTCTGTTTGAACACACAGTCCTGCTGCTTCCTAAAGGGGTTGTATTTCTGACTGTATGTGGAACTTGTTTGGTACTTTCAGCTTATTTCAAACCATTTCTGGCTCTGCAGGTTGGAGATGGGAAGAGAGGAGACAGAGAAGGGAGCAGCTTGGCTGGGGCAGGGACCCAGGCAGCAGGTTGTGTCTCCTCACCTGGCATCAGAGCCTGTGGAGTTGTGAACAAACAGCTCTGGGCACCTCAGAACTGTGCAAAGCCTGTAATGATTGACTGTACCATTTTGTAAACAAGCCTGACTTGAAGCCACAAGGCCTCCCTGGAGCTGTGTCTGCTGCAGGGTTGGGTACCCAGGGCTGCCTCATGCTGGCTCCTGCATTAACCACACCCAGGTCCCTGGTACCTGTGAAGTAGCAAACAGGCTTTTTGCATATTTATGGACCTCCTCTCAAAGGATACCTGTGGCCTTACAGCTCTTGCCTGCCTAAGTCACAAGAGGTTGCTGGGCATGCAAGAGGATGGAGTCTCCAGCCCAGGCTGGTAGGTTTGTCATCTGCAGTGCAGGGTTAGTGCTCATCAGGTGGAAAAGCAGATATTACTCTGGCTCCCTAGGTGGGAGTTGTTCTGTTCTCCCAAGGAGCAAGTGATAGGACAAGAGGACGTGGCCTCAAGCTGTGCCAGAGCAGGTTTAGATTGGATCTTGGGAACAATTTCTTCCCCAAAGGGCTGTCAGGCCCTGGCCCAGGCTGCCCAGGGCAGGGGGGAGTCCCCATCCCTGGAGGGGTTTCCAAGCCCTGGAGATGGTGCTGAGGGACATGGGGCAGGGGTGGCCTTGGCAGGGCTGGGTCTGTCAGGAACAAAAGCTAAATCCTGTGTAATAAAAGCCACACAAAGATTGATATTCCACATTAAAGGCAGAGCTGAAAAAAAGCAATTTTGTTTATGGGCAAACCTGTATCTGGCACATTTTTCATGTCATATAAAGATGGAAATCTCACCTTATCACCACAGATTACTGCTATATTTCAGTCTCCATAATTGTGGACAGATATGCATGTGCTTCCATGTTGAGAGAGATAATTCCCCTCGTGTTGTTGGTAACAACGGGTCTGTTTGAACACACAGTCCTGCTGCTTCCTAAAGGGGTTGTATTTCTGACTGTATGTGGAACTTGTTTGGTACTTTCAGCTTATTTCAAACCATTTCTGGCTCTGCAGGTTGGAGATGGGAAGAGAGGAGACAGAGAAGGGAGCAGCTTGGCTGGGGCAGGGACCCAGGCAGCAGGTTGTGTCTCCTCACCTGGCATCAGAGCCTGTGGAGTTGTGAACAAACAGCTCTGGGCACCTCAGAACTGTGCAAAGCCTGTAATGATTGACTGTACCATTTTGTAAACAAGCCTGACTTGAAGCCACAAGGCCTCCCTGGAGCTGTGTCTGCTGCAGGGTTGGGTACCCAGGGCTGCCTCATGCTGGCTCCTGCATTAACCACACCCAGGTCCCTGGTACCTGTGAAGTAGCAAACAGGCTTTTTGCATATTTATGGACCTCCTCTCAAAGGATACCTGTGGCCTTACAGCTCTTGCCTGCCTAAGTCACAAGAGGTTGCTGGGCATGCAAGAGGATGGAGTCTCCAGCCCAGGCTGGTAGGTTTGTCATCTGCAGTGCAGGGTTAGTGCTCATCAGGTGGAAAAGCAGATATTACTCTGGCTCCCTAGGTGGGAGTTGTTCTGTTCTCCCAAGGAGCAAGTGATAGGACAAGAGGACGTGGCCTCAAGCTGTGCCAGAGCAGGTTTAGATTGGATCTTGGGAACAATTTCTTCCCCAAAGGGCTGTCAGGCCCTGGCCCAGGCTGCCCAGGGCAGGGGGGAGTCCCCATCCCTGGAGGGGTTTCCAAGCCCTGGAGATGGTGCTGAGGGACATGGGGCAGGGGTGGCCTTGGCAGGGCTGGGCTAATGGTTGGACTTGATGACCTTAAAGTCTTTTCCAACCAGAACTATTCTGGGATTCCCTGACAACACACCACAGTGATGCAGAGGGTCTATTTAATGGAAGCTGTGTTACACCAGCCTTAATGTTTTCACATGTGACCATGTCCCTGCCTGGTTTGGTGCCACGTGTTGCTCTTCATGCACCTGCACACTGCAAAGAGCAGCAGCAGGACAATGGTCCCCCCAGCATTGTGGCATGAGGACCCAGCTCCTCCTCTGGGAGCATCCCCTGCCCCTGGAGGGACTCACTGGCCTAGGGCAGCTTGTCAGTCTCCTACCTAGCAAAGGTAACATGAACCTCAGGGCTCTGCCTCTCCGAGTCTCCTGCTCCCTGTGTGACACTCATGAGTTTCATTTGGCTCCCTTGATCTCAGAGGAATTTCCCAAGGGAGAATAAAAACTGCCAGAGCAGCCAGGTGCCTGTGACTTGCAAAGTAAGTGTTTGCAGTGTTAAATCTGACAGAAAAAGCTTAATTGGCAGGGAGGGTGGTTTCAAAGTCCTGGCTTTGTGGGGTGCTGCTGTGGGGAGGGGAGGAGGGAGGCTGCCCAGTGCTCCTTGCTCTGTGTTGCCACCACAGGCAGCCCTTGGCCCCTCTGAGCAGAGGAAATCAATCCTTTTAGAGGAACAAGGTTTTCTGTTCCCCGAAGGTGGGAAGCAGAAAATCACCCACAGTCTCTGGGGCCTCATGGATAACTTTTCTGTCTCTCCATTTCTCCCTCAACACAGGGAAACACCTGCTCCCAGGCAAAGCAGGAGCCTTCACGGACACCATGATTCTGTTGGAAGCAAGTCCCCAGAGCTGCTGGTGCCCCTGCAGCCTCCCTGGGGCTGGTGATCCATGGTTCTGTTGGCTGCTCCTTCAAACTAAAGCAGTTTTGACTATTGTACTCCATGTTGCTCAGGAGAACAGTGACAATACTGAGCTGCTTCTGCTGGTTCACACTCTGGTGACAAGACCTTTCCATGGCATGGTCATGCTTTGGGGCAGGAGTGGAGAACGTTGGGACTTACCTACATCTAAAGATGTGCCTCCTTCCCCTTCAAGTGACTCCTCATCACTCGAGTTACCAGCCTTAGGTCACCAACTTACTGGTTTTATTACAGTAATTTCAGTTTCGGGCTGAAGAACAGCAACTTTAATAGTTCTCATTCAATTAAAACCTGGGAAATAGACTCAATGGGGAGAGATACTGTAGGCAATAGTTTAATGTTAATGTTTTACTTCAGTAATAACTGCTCATTGTTAGTGCAATGGGTGGAAATGAGTCAAGATTAGGGAGTTATTTGTTTTGTTTTGGTAGGTGGAAAATGTTTGATGCTGGGCAGTGGGAGCAGTGGAGCTGTGCAGTGCAGGGCCTTGGTGCTGCCCTGCTCCAGTTGCCCATCAAACACCCATCAAACAGCCATGGAGGATAAATTAACTCTACATACTGCTAATTACCTCTTGTGGGAAATGAGTGTCAGTCAATTGAGAGCTTTACAATGGCCAGAGCTGACTGTGGTGGTGATGGGCAGCTCACCCAGTGGCCAGACCCTCCTGGAAGGGATGGAGGAGTTTCTGCCCGTCCCTGGAGCCAGGTCCTGCCCAAGGCTGGGAGCAGGAGAGCCTTGACCTCAAAGGGCTGCCAAGAGCTCAGAGGTCAAGGAAGAACTGAGCTAATTCTGTGCCTTTTTGTGTGCACCCTCACTCAAAAATAGCAGCTGGGGAGCCAGGACCTTATTTTTGGGCCACAGGAAACCTTAAGGGGTTGTGAGCACCACTGGATGAGGTGGGCTCACTTTCTGTCCCCTTTCTCCAGCCATGAAATTGCCCTGCTCAGCCTCCCCTGAACACACCAGCTGTGAGGAACTCAGATGATGGTGTGGAGATGGAGATAAAGGTGGAGATAAATGTTCCATACAAGTACTGCTCTTTCAGTGGGCAGCAATGTGTTTCTGCTGCTTTTCTGGCCGGTATCACACACAGCTGAGGTGGGACTGTATTTTATCTTGCTCTTGTGGCAGCTTTCTGTCACACCTGGGAAGCTCTGCCAAACATTTCCATTCTCCTGGCCCAGGAAAAACCAGGCCTTGGGTGCATGGGGTGGTTTCCATGATAAAAGATGTGGCTTCGTGGCACTGAGGATGTTTCTTATGGAGTAACAGGAGACAGGAGGAAGTGGCTGTTGGGTTTGGGGAGGGTGGTGGGGTCCTGGCATGGTGTGGACCATGACCCAGCCGAGGGCATCCTTGGGCACCACTCCCACCAGCTTGTTGCTGCCTTTTTGGAGTGATGCTCCTTATCTGCATGGCTTGTCTGAATGGCCTGATTGCCTGGCCAAGCGCAGCCGGCGCCGCTTCTCGTCCAAACAGAGCCTGGCACGTAAATATGTGACTCACAGCAAATTGTCAGGCCAAGCCTGGAAAATGCTGCTGGAAATCGATGAACTTTAAATAACTTCCACACGTGAATACAGGCCCTATTTATTAGCAGGGAGGAAAAAAACAATTAATGCCTTTGGTCAACACATCTAACCCAGTCCTGCGCGTCCCATCTCTCACCCCGGTCCCCCCAGACACTTCCATGCACCAGCAGTGACATTTCATACATTTTAAACCTAATGGGTGGGAAGTGTTTGCAAAATGGAGCTGCAGAGGGAACAAAAGGAGCTAAAACAGTACCCCGTGGGCCCTGCTCCATTGCCCTGCAGGTGTGAGGGGGGGTGAGGGGACGGGGGGATCCCCAGCTCCCCTGGGCTGCTCACGGTGCCTTGAGGTGCCCCGGGCAGGACCTGCTCTCCCCGTGGTCTCCTGAGCATCCAGGGGAAGTCCTGACACTGCTGCAGGACCTGCAGGTGCCTGCAGGCTCTCCAAAACCTAATGCATTGCACAGCATGTTCTGCCAGTACAGACCTGATTAGATTCCAGCCTGTGAAGAGGACAGTGTTCAAGAGGTTCATGCTTCTAGGTGCAAATATCTGGGGTAGAGGATTTTTGGGGCTTTTAATTTTTTTGGTAAATATTTTGCTACGTGATCACATTATCTGACTGTCTCCTTTCACAGAACTGCAGGTTGAGAGACTGGTCTGCCTTGGAAGGGACCTTAAATATCATCTACTTCCAACCCCCCTGCATGGGCAGGGACACCTCCCACCAGCCCAGGCTGCTCCAAGCCCCATCCAACCTGCCCTTCAACACTGCCAGGGAGGGGTCCTTTCTCTCTGCCCTGTCATTTCTGACCTGTTAATCAGCAGAAGCATGGTGTTCTACCTCTTAAGTGTCCCCAGAATGCTAAGCCATCACTCTGTGATGCCCATGTGCTGCTTCTCTGCTGCCCATCACCCCTGGGAGCCGAGAACCTGCCTCAGCACCTGGTGTCCTGTGCGTGCACCACAAAGGGACACAGATGAGAACTGTAGTTTGGAATGGTTTGGAAACTGGTGATGTTGTCCAAGAAGCACCAGGGAAGAAAGTAGGGGTCTAGGTCTGCTGGAGCAGGTTGGGGCTGGAGGAGCCAGGAGGGCTCCATCAGACAGTAAGGTTGGGAGAAATCGGCACCTGCAGCTCAGGAGAAGCTGATGTTGGTTAGAAATATTGGGTCAGCTGCTCAAAGAGCAGAGAAATCACCTCTGGCTGCCAAAAAAAATTGTGCAATGACTTGTGTTCCACAAAGACTTGGGTCTACACGTGCAGGTGACATTTCAGGTTACTGTTGCTGCTCGGTGGGGGGTGTGGGCTGACCTGTTTGAACGCTCCATAAAACTAGTTTTCCACTCATGTCTCTCTGGTCTCACAGCACCAGCAGCAGCAGGTTTGGGTCAGAAGGGCAGGAGAAGAAGTTTTATGATGGGAGAGATGAAAACAACACCAGGACTGTGCAGAAATGAAACTTCTGGAGCTGGAGCTTTGCTGGAGCAGGGGGTGGGATGTGGGGCCCCGGGGGCAGTGATGCAGGAGGAGCTGTGGGTGAGAACCAGGGGCTTCATGGGCAAGAGGCAAAAATGACAGGGAGGTCTAGAAGCTGGTTGGCTGAGAGGGATTTGGGATTGAAGGCAAACAGGCTTTTTTTGTTTGGTTTGTTGTTTTATTTTCCTTTGAATTTTTACTCTTTGGTGGAATCCTGTGTGTTGGAGATGTTTGCAAAGTTACATTTGATGCCTTCAGTTTTTCTCCTGATGGAAACCATCTGTAACTCTTCAGATTTGGAAAACTCCTCATTACAACCCTGTCCTGCAGTGCCTGTCTAATTAGCAGTCAGCTCAGGCCTGTAGCTATCCCAGGGAGACTAACTCACATTTTCACTACAGCTAAACATGTATTTAGCGAGTGAATTTAAAATCTTTATCTGCAGTGGCTTTTCTGTCAGACCCTTTATGCCTCCAGTGTTGCAATCTATGAGGACTGGGGTGGCTGTGGAGTGAGACCCAGTGGCAGCTGTATCTCCACTCACATTTGCATGCCCCGTGGGTGTTGTTGCTTCACTAGGAATTCTTTTTCAAAGCCTTTTCTGAATTGAAAATTTTAAAAACAACAACCAAAAAGAAAATAGATGAGGGCAGAGCACATCTCCTTGGTGCAGCCTGTGCTTTCATACCCTGCCTGCTCCATGGAGAAGACCTGATGCTGCCTCCCTGATGCCACACTCTCTGCTCAGCCCAAAATATTTTAAAACATCACATCTCTAAGTCAGAAATCGTTTCCTTTGCCTTCAAAGTGGAGGCTCTGGGAAGGTAAGAGCAGACCTGGCACTCAGCAGGGGTGGCTCAGGGTTGGTTCAGGCAGGGGCAGCCTCTCCTACAGCTGCTTTCCCACCTCTGGACCTCAGAGCTGGGACTTGTCCTTGCCCTGCTGGCTGCTGGGGAGTGGGACAATCCCAGAGAATTTCACTCTGTATTCAGGAAAACCTACTGATCTGATAACTAGTCTTGAAAAATCCTGAGTGTTTCTTTTCCCTTTTTATATTTAGTTCCTTTTTCTCTTGCACTTGAGGTTGCCTAAGTGGGATGAGAGAAATGGTGAAGTTAGTGCCTTGAATAATTGCTAGTTATTAGTGTTCAGCAGCAATTCAAACACTTCAGTACAATAACAACCTCCAGGGATGTGACCAACATTTAAAAACTGGAATTCTGCTGCACATAGAAATAGCTGAATTATTTTTTTTTTTAAAATGTAAGCATTTTCTTGCCTATGCTTGTGGGGCAGGAACCTGGAGCAGCTCAAGTCTGTCCTGTCCCATGAACTGGGAGCTTGGAGGCCTTTTGCATCACACAAGGTTACCCAGAAACCGGAGAGATGGGTCGTCGTTGTCCTCCTACCCAGCCTGTGGGGAACAGAGGAGCTCTGGCACCAAATGGCCTGGGAAGGGTTGACTGAAGCAGGGAAGGCTTTAGCCTGGCTTTCCTGCAGCCTGTGGTGCTGGAATGAGGCACGGAATGGCTAAGGGACCTTAAAGATCCTCAGGTTCCACCCCCCTGCATGGGCAGGGACACCTCCCAGCAGCCCAGGCTGCTCCAAGCCCCATCCAACCTGCCCTTCAACACCCCCAGGGATGGGGCAGCCACAGCTTCCCTGGGCAGCCTGGGCCAGGCTCTCACCACCCTCATGTCCAACCTAAATCTCCCCTCTCCCAGTTTTAATAATTTCTCCTTTTCCTCTCATTCCTTGCCCTTGTCCCAAGTCCCTCCCCAGCTTTCCTGGAGCCCCTTCAGGCCCTGGAAGCTGCTCTCAGGTCTCCCTGGAGCCTTCTCTTCTCCAGGCTGAACACCCCAGCTCTCCCAGCCTGGCTCCAGAGCTGCTCCAGCCCTGGGATCACCCTGTGGTCCTTCTCTGGCCCCTCTCCAACATCTCTATGTGTCTCCTGTGCTGAGGGCTCCAGAGCTGGACACAGCACACCAGGAGGGGTCTCACCTGAGCAGAGGGGCAGAATCCCCTCCCTGGCCCTGCTGGCCACACTTCTTGTGATGCAGCCTAACTGACCTCTGTTCTTCTCTATATTAAACATTCAGACACTATCAGGTAGATTTATGTGCAGCTATTTGCAAAGTTGTCCCTGAGATGTATTAAAAAAAACCCAAAAACTTTTATGAAAGTTATAATCAGGTAATAGAAATAGAAAATGTAGTGTTTCATAATTATCTACCATAAATATATTCAGGATCAATTAATGTATAGACAGGATCATATAATGTAATTAAGATTAAATGCATGATTGCTATGAAAACCTCCCTCCTAGACCTAACAATTCACTTCTGCATTTGGGATGTGCAGGTTTCCAGCATCAGAAATCAGGGGATTTGTTCTTCCATGGGTGTTTTGACTTGTTCTTGTGGCACCAACGCAGTTAAATTTGAGCTGAGAGTTTACTGAGGAGGACAAAGAAGACCCTAAATTAAAGCAGGGGGAAATGAGCTGGTTCAGGTAATATTAAATGGAAAAATCTCCTCTGAATCAGAGTAATTTTGAACCTTTAAGAGGTTAGAAAAACACCCAAAGTGCATCTCATTATCTGCTTCTCTTGCTTTCCTTTCCAGCCTGTCTTAAAGTTTGCTGGGAAATGGCAGCAGCAAGTACCCAGATCTAGCAGCAAGGTCCATCATAAACCTGAAGGTGAGAAAGTGTCTCCCAGAATAACATTTCCAGATGTCACATACCCCTCTGGCATTAGTGAAGGGATTTAATTCTGCCCTCCTTGCTCCACGAGTTCCAGACAGCTTCTTTGGAAGACAAACCTGTATTTTCATTTCCACTCAGATGAAGGTCTTGGTTTGGGGCAAAGAGGATGCTCACCTGTGTAAGTGCAGCCAGGAATGGAATGTTAGTGTAAGTAAAATCTCAGGACATAATTATTTATTTAGATCTAATTGTTAGAAGGGGAAAAAAAAAAAAAATGCAGTTAAATTGTCATATTTTGCTCCCAAAGGCTCTAGGTGCTGATGTTGGGGTCTTAGCCTGGGGCTGGCCCTGGGTGTCACAGGGGGTGTCTGCACTGAGGGTCCTTTGCTGGGACAAACCTGATGTCCACAGGTTTTGAACACGAGTGCTGTGTGTGCACAGCTGGCCCTGCACAGGGGGGGGCTGAGCCTCCGGGTTCATTAGTGCTTAATGACTCGTAACGTTAATCAGTGAAGGTTTTGTAAGCAGACCTTTGGCTGTGGACTATGGGAAGGGCTGTGGGAGGGGGATCCTGCTGTGAGGAGCAAAGAAGCCATGTCCCAGCACCCAGAGAGGCAGGCTCAGTCCCCAGGGAAGGGCAGGTCTTGCCCATCAGGTGGGAGTGTGTCCTGGTGGCCCCAGGGAGCTGGGGTGTCAGGAACACACCCTGGGAAGCTGCCAGGGCCTCTGTGCAGCTACACACCCTCCTCTTCAAAACAACCCAAACCCCCAAAAAACCCAGTTTTTATAAAGTGAGTAAAAAAGGGAATTGGTGAATTAAAGGTTCTTCGCAAGTTGTTTTCCCCCTACATTTCACAACAGCTTCTAATGTGAAATCACTGTGCTCCTAGCACACAGTGTGGTGTTATTTGCAGGAGGACAAACCTCACAGTAAGAAACCCTTGTGGCCTTTTTCTCAGAGAGAGGGGAGCCTGAGAGGTGTGTGGGGTCCTGGCAGGGCTGGAGGAGGCAGTGCTGGGGAAAGCAGCCCCATCCTATACCAACATCTATTCTAATTCTTCGGCCACCCAGAAGTCTGCCTGCTGGGGCTTTGCCATGATGTGGGAAGGAGAGGCTGGGGCTGGAGCTGGGGGCCTGGCTGCCTTTGTGCAGCTGAACTCACCAGGACCAGGTCCCTGTCACAGGGAAGGACCATTTGTCTGTATTCAGTGGGCAGCAAAAGTCCACGATATGGTGAAGGCACGAAAAGTGTGTGTCCAGTGCTGGGCTTGGGCACGTGCAGATTGAGAGCTGCAGGTTTTCTGTCAGGGGACTGACAGTTGTAATAACACCCATTGCTCTTCTGAGATACTTGTGAAAGCCCTGAAATCCTGCTGATCGTGGCTTCTTCTTGATAGGGGAGAGATGGAAAGTGGATAAATGGAATTAAGTTTCCTACATGGATATGTGACCACATATGGATTGAAATGACTACAGGAAGAAAATAATTTGAGACATAAAAGAGCAATTCAGAGCTTCTTCTGAAGCAACACGGGCTCATCCTGCTGTTTTGCAAGATCAAAGGATCATTGATGTAACAAATTTTTAAACTGGGAAAACCCCAAAATTCTTTGATTTCAGTATTATCAAAATATTGGGTTTGGTCACAATGACTTTGTGGCTTTCTTGAAAAAGTTTCAGTACAACTGGTCAGCTGTGACCCTAACAAAAGGAGGGGGGGATAATTTGGTTCCCATTTGATTGTAGGATAATCTGGTGGTCAACAACTCTTCTGGAAAGAAGACAGCAGAATGATATTAAATTGGAGTATGTTTCTAAAATGGAATCAGAAAGACCAAAGGAAAACATGAAGCCATGACTGAAACTTACGCTGGCAGAAGAAGCTTCATATGAGAAAGTCAGTTTAATGACCAGGTGTGTAGGGACTGCAGAGCAGCACTTGTCCAGGTGGGCAGTTCTGTTCCCTGCACATCACCAGACAGTCCATGGCTGGGCACCACCAAAGGGCTGCTGGACACTCCCAGGAGTGTCACTGGCACAACCACCTCCTGCTCACAGCAGACCCTGCAGTCACAAAACCAGTGCCCTGGGATGCACTGAAGTCCTGTTCCGGGATGTCCAAAGCACCATGAGCCCCATGCAAAGCTCATCTCTAAGGATGAGGGTCATTTGAGACAGTGTCCTCCATCAGTGGGTGTCCTGCATGTTCCCATGGGCTGTCAGCCCAGGGACAACCCCGGGCACCTTTACCCACCAGTGCCCCATGGGCAGCACCTGCCCCCTCTCCGTGTCCTGTGCTCCTGCTTTTTTCCATTTCTCTGCATCTGGATCCATGGCAGCTTTCACCTGCAGCTTGAATCCCTTCTCCAGCCTTGCTCCTGGAGCTCAATTCCTCTGAAACCCTTTCAGCTGTTTCTGTTCCTCTTTTTGTTTGTATTTTGTTTTTCTTGCTCGTTTTCGCCTTTAATGAATTCCTCAAAGCAGATGGTTTTCAAACTCTGTGTCTTTCAAGAGACAAGTTCTCTCATCTAAAGGAGACATATTTCTCTCATCTGAAGAGCATACAAGATTTTATTTCCTTGGGGAGGAACATTTACACCCAGGAAATGCACACTTGGCAGGGGCTTTCATCCTCAGGCCTGGAGCAAGGAGAGGCTGGGTTTGCCTACATGAGGCTGACCCATTTTTCTCCCTCAGATCTGGGAAATCTTGAATTTTGGGGCTCCATCTATGTCTTCAGTCCAAACTCCTTCTGGAAGGAGGTATGAGCCTTTTGGTCCTGACTGCCAGACCAGAGGAGGACTTCCCTCTGGAGCAGCAGAAGAAAGTAACTTCTGCATCCCCATTTCCTCCTGCTGTGTCACCCCCCAGCCCAAGGTACAGAATCTTAGAATGAATCCCAGACTGGTTTGAGTTGGAAGGGACCTTAAAGCTCATCCAGTCCCAACCCCCTGCATGGGCAGGGACACCTCCCAGCAGCCCAGGCTGCTCCAAGCCCCATCCAACCTGCCCTTGGACACTGCCAGGGATGGGGCAGCCACAGCTTCCCTGGGCAACCTGGGCCAGGCTCTCACCTCCCTCACAGCAAAGAATTTCTTCCTCACATCTAACCTGAGTCTCTCCTCCTTCAGCTTCAAACCATTCCCCCTTGTCCTATTACTCTGTCCTTCTAAAAAGTCCTAAATTCCTGTGATGTTTCTTCTGTACAGACACACATTTGTCTCTGCCACAGCAGCTCTGGAAATTCTTGGACCCGTGCTATTTTGGTTGAACATCATTGCATGTAAATTCACCTCCTGTTTCACGAAACCCTCCTGATAAAGAAGCATTATCCTCTTGTCTGTTGATGAGCAGAAACTGGTACTGACTTCTTTTAAACAAATGCCAAGCTGTAACTGCTTTAGAATATTTTCATCCATCTTCCTGGATGGTACAATCTGTGATCAATCAGGGTTTGCTGATTTTTGTGAAGGCAAAAGTTTCTTATCTGCTATTTAAATTCACCCTGAGCCATCTCGGGCTGCTTGGGCAGCGGGTTGTGCACGCACCAATGCATTGCACTCAGAGAACAAATGATACAGCTGGGTGGAAAAAATGGTGAGAATTGGTTTCTAAATGCTTATGCACGACCACTTAAGTCAACAGAGTTCATCAGGTTGTCCAATCATTCCAGCAAGCACCACATAACTTACCTTCAGCCAGATAGCACAGCACACATTACAACCCCTCCCCTGCAGCATCACAATAGGTAGGTTGTTGTTGAAAATCCATTTTGCCACAGATATTCAGCAAACAGGCTGGAGTCACCCAGTGCCTGCTGTACACTGGCTGCTCTAATAGGTGTAATTATGTATGTATATATGCACAGCCTGATCAGAGGGCTGAAACGTCTGTGCCGTGATGGAAAGGCTATTTTCTGTTTAAATATTGCCAGAGGGTTCTTGGGTCACAGGCAGCTGGAACTTTTGAATAGTAAAATGGAGTTTTATTTTTTTTGCAAATGAAGAAATTTAACTTTCAGGCAAAATACTGTGTGGCTGTGGGAGTCCTGCTCAAGGTCTGGGGAGAGAAACTGAGCCTGGAAGTGAGCTTTTGTGATATGAGGTATTGGAAATTAAAGTGGGATTATCAGCTCTTCTGCTGCTGTTCCTATGAATAAACCCCTGCTTGTTTCCTGTGCTTCTGTAAGCCTAAAGCTTCATTTTGAATTTCATGCTGTTAAGCAAAAGATAGTGTAGAAGATTATAAATGTGGAAACCTTCATTATGTGAAGGGGAGTCCTGTTTGCTCACTGGGGCATAAAAAGTTCATATTGGGGATCTACATCTTGGCCATGTCAGCTCAGTTTTACTTTAGATCATGTTCTGCCACCCAAATTGCTTTTGGTTCTTCTGTGGGGTGTTGGGTTCCCTAATTTCAGGTATCACTGCCTGTAGCACCAAATGAATCAACTAAAGCTGAGTCTCTATTTGTAGTTTAATCTGATCCAGTGTTATGAGGCTGCTGCTCTGTATATCCATGGAAGTTTTCTGTGGGTCAGATCTTTCCCTGACCAGTGTCATGGATTGGGAGGGATGGTGATTTCTGGTTTCTGTGTCCCTCTTGCAGATTCAGCTCTAGCTGGTTAATCCTTTCCAACCCTGTCATATCCACCCAAGGGGCAGTGCTGGAGCAGAGCTTCCTGAGCCACCCTGGCAGGTCCCAGCACTGGGCAGGACCTCCAGGGAAGGTGCTGATGGAGAAGGTTTCTGCAGCCCCCTCAGTGGGGGAGCAGCCCCCCCAGGGATGCTCCACTCCCCAGAGCTGCACCCATGAGATATTGAACCAAGGGGGTTGATTGAAAACCTGCAGGGTCAGAAAGTAGAATTTTTGTACAAAATCAGTACCTGCTCCTCGGGGGGGGGCAGTGTCCTGTCACTCAGTGCCAGCAGCACTGACTAATTGCCATGTGGATTCCCTCCAATTATTAGATTCCTAAATCCCCAACGTGCTTTCCCAGGTGGTGCTCAGAATTACATTTAAGTGCATTTGCTGTCCTGGGCTCTGCTAAGTGCTCTGCTGGCTGCCTGCTCTGAAAGCAGGAATAACACTGGTCCTTTTGCTCTGTTTTGCTTCTGGTGGAGGCCCCTACTTCTGGCAGGTGAAGCTTTTCGTTCAGTTGTTGTAAGACCTGTGTGAAAAGGATGTGATTTGCCAACTGACCTGTCTTGCTGGCAGGAGACAGGAGGGAAAGGTGAGATCAGAGGAAACAAACTGCAAGGTGAATCCTGGATGCTGTCCCTGTGTAAGTCACAGGTGCTTTTGAACAAGTCAGCCTCTAGGAGATGGCCCTGGTGCTGGGCTGAGAGGATCCCAACTTCTGGATGAGCAGAATTGGCTCCCAAAAGAGAAGGTGAGAAAAAGGTCATTGCATGTATCTGAGCATGGGCAGGGACAGAGCAAGTGCTGACCTTCCCAAAACAAGGTCTCAAGAACTTCACTTGGTGGAGGTTCGATTGCTAATTGTTCCCTAAATATTCCCATCCATCTGTAAATCACATTGCCATAGCAACTATAATTCCTATGCCTTACCAATATCAGAAGACACCTCTTGAATCAATTTGTTTCCCCTTGTTGCCATAGTGACAGACATTTTGTCAGAATTATTTAGGTAGAGAAATCTGGAGACCTTTGCAGGGACAGAGCTGTGGAGGGAGCCCTGTGGGGAACCAAACCTCCCTCCCTGAGCTCCTCTCCTCCCATCTTCTCTGGACACAGCTCCCCAGGTGGCAGTGAGTTTTAGTTGCCTGGGATGCAAACATCCCCCTCAGCCCCATCCCCATCTTCTCCATCTCCAAACTTAAGCACATCTCCTGTCCACTGCTAATGTCCACTTGTCATCAGCTTTGGACTTCTTCCAGTCCTTCAGTGCCTTTCTTCTCTGCATCCTCTTTTACGTCTGGGCTGTGGGTCAGACCTCAGCCTTCCTGGTTTTTAGAGCAACATCTAATAATGCAGGTTGGAAAAATAAGTGTTTATCTGGTACCATCATTGGTGATGCAGAAGAGGTGTGTTTTGAATCACCTCAGCAGCTCATTTAACTGCCTTAGTGGTAGACTTTGAAAATTCTGGTTTGCAGTATCCAGCCTGTTGTTGTTGTTCAGAACTGGGGCTGTTCCCCAGGGGCAGTTCAGTGATGAACTCCCCAGTTCATTAACTCAGGCCTCTTGGGCACTCTGCCTTCTCCACCCGTTGGGCTGGAAGGATCCACCACCCTGGGGAGATGGGCTCTCCAGCCCTGCCACTGCAGCCTGGATTACTCTTCATTCCTAGGACTGAAATGAGTGTTTGGGGTGAAAGAAAAGTCACAAGGAAAAAAACCCCAACAGCCTGAGTACTGCTGGTTCCATCACCCACAGAGTCCAGGTTCCTTAAATCTCTTATTTGAAGGACAATAATAAAAAAACTGCTGAATCCATCTAGGTTTGGCAACCTAGGAAATAAAAAATATTAGAAAGAAACTATTATTAAACTTACGAGTGCTCAAATTACAGCTGAGCCTTGGCAAACAAATTACTCTGCTGAGTATGAGTGAGGAATCTCCACTGTGGGCTTGGAGGCTCCAGCAGGACCCCAGGGCTGTGCTCCTCTGTGCTGCAGGTATCTCTGCTCCCTTGCCCAGCCTGCCATGGGAAGCCTGCTCTCCCCTGGCCCAGCTCCATGGAACACTTCTTGCCCTGGAGATGCCCAGGCAGAGCAGCCAGGACACTGAACCAGCACCTGGCAAAGTAAGTGAGGAAGGTACCCTCAGTCAGCTGCTTCCTGGGCTGGGTGATCTGACAGGTCTTTTCCAGCCTTGGTGATGCTGTGATTGCTGGCAGGGCG
>NW_009953801.1:989043-1008007 GCF_000747805.2 Chaetura pelagica
GTCCTGTGCTGGACACTCCGAGCCTTCCCGGGATGGCTTTCCCAGCATCCGAAACACAGGTGGGGAAAGAAGAAGAAAACAGTGCTAAAACTGGAACAGGACCAGCTCAGCCTTGTCCTAAGGTGGGCTTGATGCCCTGCATAGACCCGACCCTTGAGGGAGGTGAGGGTGGAGGGCCAGAGCTCTGTCTGCCCCCAGACCAGTCTGAAACCCAACACAGTTCAAGGAGAAGCTGGTGGTGGGGCTGCCGGGTGGTCCCCCCAGGCAGGTGCAGCTCCAGCAGGTGAAAGCATCCCCAGCTCCTGCCTCAGCAATAGCTTCCCCATTCCTTCTCTCCTGGGGAAAGGTTTTGGGGTGACCTCAGAGCTAAAAGGGGTGGCAGAACATTCCTGGAGAGGGGTTCCCCCACGAGGTGGTCAGGACAAGCATCCATGCTGCTGTGCAAGGCAGCTCTGGCAGGAGCAATGCAGGGCAGCCTGGTGGGGCAACAGGGCCCTCCCAGCCCATCCTGGGCATGGCTCTGGTGGCACCAGAACCCGCTCCTGGAGCCTTGTCACCAAACAGGGGAACCCTGCTGCTGAGGAGTTGAGTTCCAGACAGATGGACAGGGCAGGAAGGGGATGTTCCTGGAGAGCAGCAGTGGTGGTGCTGCAGGAGGCACTGCCCTGCACCCGCGGGTCAGCACAGCCAGAGGTGATGGCACTGGTGCCTTTATTTTGTGTTCTAGCTATTAAGTCTCCACAAATGCTCCACCTTGATAAAGGGTATAACTTTTCTGGCCCTTTCTACTTTGGGCTGTCATTAACCTTTCCTGGTCTGAGCAAAACTACAATTAACCATCCGAGCTCTGTTGGACCAGGGCTTTGCTCCAGCTCCTGTGCTGCACGGGTGCCTCTCCCTTCCCACAGAGAGAAACTGCAGCACCTCCTGCTGCAAATGAAATGATTGTACTGTTAATGTTGTGGGTTTCTTTTTAACTGAAGTGTGCCCTTTATGAACAGCTGATCTGGGTTGGCTGCTCCTTCCTGGCAGCAGCAGCCTCCCTCCCGCTCACCGGGAGCTCGTGGCGGCTAAAACACGGGGAGCTGGTTTGCAAGCTAAAAACTCTCCTTCTTTGCTCAAGAAGTGGTTGCCCCAGTGGCTGAAGGCTGAGATGGAAGGGGAAAGGAAGTTCCTTCATATTCTGATAGGATGTCAGGCAGGTTGGCACCTTGGCTGTTGGTGACAGCCCTGCCGCGGGCCGTGCCGCGCTCCGGCAGCGCCTGCTGTGGCTCCCAGGGGTGTGTTCTACCCACAGCCAGGGCAGGAGAGCTCAGCACCCGTCCTGCTGCCTCCCAGCACTGGCAGGTGTCTGCAGAGAGGTGGCTGCCAGGCACTGCCTGCAGGCTCTTCCCTGCAGAGGGGTTTGCTCAGCAATGTCCTGCTCCTGCAGCCCCTGGGGAGGGGCCCTGGGAAGGGCTCTTGTGTCACAACATCTTCATTCTGCTTTCAAACGAGGGCTGAAGCCCAAGGTGATGGTGCTGACAGCTCTCTCATGCCTTTGGGATCTGGCTGCTGATATTATTTGGAAGGTTCTAGAGGACAGAGGTGTGTGGTTGGGCTAAAATTGTCCAGGTCTTTCAGGGCTGCCTCCTGCCCATCACCAGCAGCTGCTGAACATCACCCTGAGGTGGCAGCCCTGGAGGCCTGGCCCATGGCTGCTCTACATCCCTCAGCCCGTGCAGATTTCCTGATTTCCCTCCGATTTTGATTTGTTTCATTGTTGTTGGGGTTTTTTTGCCCCCCCCTGGGTGCTGTGGGTGAGTCTGGCACGGAGCTGGTGGCAGAGGGGAGAAAAGGCCACGTCTCCTCGTGCTGGGAAGGGGGATGTTTCAGCTGGAGAAGAGCTGCCTTGTCTGTGCTTGGTGCCACCAGTTTGCAGGGGACAGCGTGGGACACACACAGGCAGGGACAGTGGGACACAGGCAGGAGCAGCACAGCCCTGGGGGAGGAGCTGGGGTACTTTGCATGCTGCAGCCCTGCTGATGCTTTATCATTTAGCAGGGCTGCCCGTTCCCATGCTGTGTGTGAGAAATCATCATCTGGGATGAGAAACCCAACCCTGAACAGGTCCCTGGTGCAAAAGGTACCATTCGTGGCTTCCTTGGGAGCTCCAGTCCCTGGCAAGAGCAGGGTCAGCACCACGAGGAGCTTTTGGCAGGCTCCTTTGGAAGTGCAGTTCTTTTTACTCTTCTTTGGAGAAAGCAAAACAAATATGTGAAAAGGAGGGTCTCCTCCAAACCCCCTGCCCCCACCTTCCTCAATGCCCACATGCTCGGAGTGAAACAGGAGAGGGCTTTGCCAGTGCCTGGCTCCTGGCAGCTCCTCTTCCCAAGTGATGTCCCAGGCTGTGAGCAGTTGCTTTTGGAGAATTCAAGCCTGACAAGGCATCTGCTCCACCTGCTCTGCATGTGGCAAGGCTGGGGGGTGAGGGGAGGTTTCACAGCAACTGCCTAAACTCCTGGAATGTGATGGTGCAATTCCAGGTGGATGGCACAGGTCTTCTGAAGCAGCAGGGCCAGAGGCAGGGGTGGCACTGCACAGGAGCTCAGTGGGTGCAGGGTCACAGAAATGGTGGCTGAGAGCTGAAAATAGCCCCCTACCCCAAAATGCTGTCACTTTCCCCCTGGGGATGCAGCACTCATGGAAGTGCAGTCACTGCCTGTGGTGCTCAAGCACTATTGAAACCTGTGATTTCCCCTTTTCCAAAACCACGAGCCAGGTTCACTCCTTCTCTGCATGTGGCCCTTTTTAACAACAACTCATGGCCTGTTCAGGAGCAGCCTGTGCTTTGCTGGGGGAGTGAGATGCTGCCCAAAGTGTCTGTGTGCCAGTGGTGCCCAGCAGGGACCAGCCCCCTCCCTGATCCCCCTTCCCACAGCAGCTATTTTGCTGCAAACCCAGGCAATTCCTGCTGGAGATGGAGCAGCACTGGTGCTGAGCTGCCCAAGGGGTCAGGTTGTGGCCACAGCCCGTGGTCCCAGCTGCTTCTCAGGGTGCAGTTGGTGGGACTGGCTGTGGCTGGAGGCAGAGGCTGTGCTGATGGACAGCTAAAGGTGGGTCCTGGAAAGGCTGTGGGCTGAAAATCAACGTGGGAAGCCCTAAAAGGTTTCCCCAAAGGGAGGAATGTCACTCTCTGCAGAGGGGATGGTGTCCAGACAACCTTGCTCCTGGGTTAGTCTGTTCTGATGCCTGGACATCAGAGCAGAAGTGGAGGTTGCTATCACTTCTGCAGGCTTCTGTCCACCCTGAAATGGTCAGGAACATCAAACTGACCTTCTTTAGCAGGGTTTTCCATAGCCAAGGGGGCTGTTGAACTTAAATTTACAAATAGCTTCTTTCCTGGGAAGAAGTAAAGGTAAAGAAGAGTTCCAGGTGAGCCCACCATCCCAGTTGCTGCTGGGTCTCCCCCCCTGTACTCCCTGTGCCAACACCTTTTCATGCAGGTAACCTCCCCTCTCAGGTGAGGAGTGAGAGCAGAGCAGAGCACTGGGCTCAGGAGGGGTGGCATGGGCAGGTGATGCTCCAGCCTTCATCCTCAGACCTGTCTCTGCCCAGAACTGCTCCATCACAGGGATGGTGCTCAGTGTGGAGCCTCTCCATGGGGTCACACCCTCTCCTGAGACATCCAGGAGCCCCAGCCTCTTCCCAGGGTATGGCAAGGAAGGCAGGGTGAAACTGGGAATTAGCAGAAAACCAGGCTGGATGGGCTGAATATGCCCACGTTGGACTTCAGTCAGCAAAAGCCCAAGTGCTGGTCTGGCTCTGCTTGTGTGCAGCCCCGTGGAGCCCACACTGGGCTGTGGGGAGGGAAAGGGCCCAGGGAGCAGGCACAGCTCCTCTGCCAGCCCTGCCAGCCCTGCTCAGCCTGCTCTGAGCCATGTGCACAAAGAGATGGGTTTCTTTTTCCTTCCCTGTCAGCTGATGAACCGATGATTTATGAATATATTTCTGTGGCATGGCTGGCTCTGTGGCCCTCTCAGGATTATTCATAATAAACAAGACTGGCAGAAAATAAGGAAGGCAAAAGCCTTTCCAGCAGCTGATGTGGGTTTGCCCCCCCCGTGCTGCCAGCTCGGTTCTCATGGCAGTACAAAAGCAGAGCTTCTGCAGGACAGAGCTGATCCTGACAGCAAATGAGCTGCTGGAGGAGAGCGTGGGCTCATGTGCAGCCCTGAGCATCCCAGGGACCCCCTCCTGGAGCAGGTTGCTGCTGGGAGCCAGCACCACCCCCTCCTCAGAGGGGTCTGGCAGGTTCAGATGTGCTTTGAAATACTTAAGCATGAGGACTGGTTGTTCACAAGTTAAAATAGTATCTCCTGGGACTGGAAGAAGGACCCAGTTCCCATGCATTGCTGCTGGTGATGCTGAAGGTGTTTGTCCCACAGCCCCCCTAGCTTCACCCAGGCCTTTGCTACTCCAGAAACTCACTCTATGGCAATTAAAAAAACTACTCTGACTCTCACTGCTTGAAGCCACAACATTTGAATTTTTGGAGGATCCATAACTTGGATTCACCTGTCAGTTCTGGTCCTGCCCAGGAGGGTCCTTTGCCTTCCCATGGGACAGGGGGTCCCCAGCCCTGCCCTGTGCTGGGCAGTCACCACGAGGAACATGCTGCAGGTTGTGCAGACTGATGTTGGCACTGCCTGGTGCTCAGTTCTGCTGCCTGAAACCTCCACCTCCTGGAGAGGAGCTTAGAGAGCTCAGGCTTCAACAGGAGATTAATTTTAAGGGGAAGCTGCAGGTTCAGGCAGCTGGATAACCCTGCAGCCCAAAACCCCAGAGCAGGAAAAGGTTGTGCTGGGAGGATGATTTTCTTCACATTTTGCATGGGTTTTATACTCTGAGAACTGGGATTTTTGTACTCCCTAGTTTAACCTGGTGCTTTGATTCGTCTGATGAAGGGCAGCTCCAGAAAATACATCTTGGGAACATTTTCCAAGGGAAAAAATAAATAAATCCCTTTTTTGTATATAACAAGCTTGAAAACAAGGTGATCACAGGCTACTCAGAGCCTAATGAAGGCCTGTGTAAAATGTTTGGTTTTTTTCTCACTACTGTCAGCTCTATTTAAATCTTTGAAGTGCTTGTTTTGCATTTAGGTAGATTCTAATAGCTGTCTGTGTTGCCTGTGAAAATGTAACTTCTGTGACAACTCATTTTCCTCTTCAGTGCATTGGGTGAAAAGACCCCACATGCCTGAAGCTGAGCTGCCTCCCTGCTACCCCAGCTGCTCACAGATGTGCTGCCTTTGCTGCAGCCCTCCCAGCCATGCACACACAGACTGGTTTCCCTGGGCTGCCTCAAAATTAGTGACCTCTGCTCATCTCCTTCCCTTTGTGCCTTCAGGGGCTCGAGGTGCATCTTCTCCAGCCCCTGAAACCAGCTCTTTCTCCTCCCATGGTCTCTCCCAGCACCAGGCTGGTGACAGGCCTGAGCAGGAACTTTCTGACCCTGATGGATGCTCAGAACAAACTACAGAGACCCACGTTTCCAAAAGCCTGCTGGATTGGTGTCTTTGTGTTTGGAAAAGCCCAGAAGAGCTACCTGCATTCCACCTCCATGGCTTTCCTCACAGCACAGCTTGTCCTCAGTGCTTGCAGAGATAAATGGGGACCTGGGTGGGTGGATGGGGCAGTGTTAGACCCTGAGCTCTTAACTCCTGCACTATTGCTTTGAAACTTTGGACCTTCATGTGTGTCTAAAGCTTTATTTCTGATGTCTGTAATGGAACATAATGGTTTTCTTTTCTTCACCTCTCCTAACACACACTCCTGTCTTATTCTCCAAGCACCAGTAATCCTGAGATGCTTTTTCATCATAGTTACCTTAATCACTAATGTGCTTAGATCATCCTCAGAAACCTACAGGAGGGAAATGGGCTCTCTAGCACATGGAAAGGTTAAGAAATAATGCTTGGTCAACTTTGCAAAGCAATTTGAGCTCTGTATATGAAGCAATAAGTACCAGATGAGAGCTATGCATTATTAGACACCTCTTCTCTCCAATTGACCTTTCCTGGTCAGTTTAACACCCAGTCAAAAGAAAGCAGGACTCACACTTTGTGTTAACCTGGCACGTGCCTGTGGCATCTCCTAGGATGTCCCAGGAGTGCTTGTTACCTCATCACACAGATCACTCCTGCTCTGGAGAGCAGGAAGGAGACCAAGATGAAACCATGCTGGATGGCCTGGAGCTGTTTGGTGGGGTCAGATTGCAGAGACACCAGAAGTGCAAAAGACCCAACTTATGGCAAAGGACCTCAGCACTTCTGGGAAGCATGAAGGGAGGTGTTTATTTCCTTAGCTGTGCCAACTGAGTGGCCACTGCCTCCCTGAGCACTCCACGTCTGCTTTGGTGAGTTTCATGGCTCTCCTGACTCTATAGCATCACAGAACCACAGAACCATTGAATGGTTTGGGTTGGAAGGGAACTTAAAATTCATCTAGTTCCACCTCCCACCAGCCCAGGCTGCTCCAAGCCCCATCCAACCTGCCCTTCAACACTGCCGGGGATGGGGCAGCCACAGCTTCTCTGGGCAACCTGGGCCAGGCTCTCACCACCCTCACAGCAAAGATTTTCTTCCTAATGTCTCACCTAAATCTCCTCTCTTCCAGTTTAAAACCATTCCCCCTCCTCCCATCACTCCATGCCCTTGTAGAGAGTCCTTCTCCATCTTCTCAGCTCTCAGTTTCTTCTGTAGGGACGTGCCACTCTCTGAAGTTACAGCTGGTGGTCCAAGGGCTCTAAGTTGGCCTGGGGCAGGACCATGTCCTTCTGCAGGGTCTCATCTCCCTGACCAGTGTTTCCCTCCTCTTTACCCAACCTGCTGCCCCTCTGCTGGGCTGGGGACAGAGCTTGCCCAGGGAAATGTCCTTCACCGAGGTCGAGCTGTTTTCCATCAGGACCAGCTCTCTGAGGTGTCCCACTGGGGGAAGCAAGGGGCTATAAATCACTCTGCTGCTACTCACAACTGTCCAGAGCTGCCTGCCTGCTTGCATGCCAGGAGCTCCCGGGCCCAGGCTGACCTTTCCTAAAGACCAGCTCACTCTGACCTTTCTAGATGGCAACACAAGTCACCAGATTTCCCTTTCTCTCCAGCCTTCTTATCACACCAAACTTCAAGGGAGTAATTGTTATTGAATGGAGAACTCAACTTTAAATATTTCTACTCCATTTTATGTTCATGTCAGTTCCCATTTTGATTAACATTCAATGCACAGTCAGAAAAAAGGCTCTGCAACAGCATTAATTCCATTAAACTGTGTGCTAGGGAAAAAAAATAACCATACTGCCACTCAGAGTAGAAATGAGAAGAAGATGGATGGAATGGGGGCAGCTGGTTTGGGACTGCTCCCCCCTGGCAGACATCTCCTGGAAAGGAGGTTTGGGGAAAAAAAGGAGTTTTGGGTTTAAAGAGAGATGTCTGTTTGCATGGCAGAAGCACAAAGTGCTACCCAGAGAAAGAGGATTTCCCAGGAAGGAAGCAGGACAGCTGAAACCTGTGGGATAATCCTGCTTGTTCTTCCTCTTCTGCCACGCCTGGTGTGCCAGCCCTTCTTGTTCAGCTGCTGATCTGTGAGTCAAAGCAACTAAAAGTGTTGTGAGCAGAATGTGAGACCCAGTCCTGAGAATAAACCCAGTGCTGGGGACGGGGGAGGTCCTGGCTGTTGGGACCAGGTTGATCTGACTCCCAGGCTGGGGCTTAGTGAGCAAATCTTGGCACTTGTGCAGGGGCAGAAGTGCTCTGTGGGATGGGCTTGTTCTGAGGACAGTCTGAGATGAACACAAGGAGACCTGTAGTAGCCACAGAAGCACTTTGGTCCCCTCTTTTAATTCAGGTTTAGATGTTTCTTCTTTTAATTTCTGTCAATTTTCTGTCTCCTTTGGGTAAGACTTGTTCCAATGAGCTTTCATGCTGCCCTCTTTTTGGGAAAGTTGCTGTTATGTGTCATTCTGGGGAAAAAGTCACTGTAAACTGTTGAAGAACAGAGGGCAGGGAGAAGCAGAGGCTTTGGGCTGTCTGTGGTGGGAAACCCTCTTGGAGGACACCTGGAGAAGCAAAGGAGAAAACTCTAGGGACCACTGGAGTCAGCTGGTTCTGATGTGCCTTACCAAATGGACCAAAAGGGGCCAAACTCCCTCAAGACAGGTGGAGATGCTTGTAGGGTGATGTTTTCTGCACCTGGCAGAGGTGCTCAGCCCTCCAATCTTGTCTTCTGGTGGTCTGTAGTCTCATTTAATCTCTCACCTGGAACACCATATTCCACTTGCATGTAGGAGACCCCTTGGCTGTCCTCCACAATGGTATGTAGAGACACCTCTGTGCTCCTGGTATGCAAGGAGTGACTTGTCAGGCCCTGGCCCAGGCTGCCCAGGGCAGGGGTGGAGTCCCCATCCCTGGAGGGGTTAAAAAAGCTGTGTAGATGCTGAGGGACATGGGGCAGTGGTTTTGCATTTGGGGAAGAACAACACGATGTCCCAGTACAGGTTGGGGGCTGCACTGCTGGGGAGCAGTGTAGGTGAAAGAGACCTGGGGGTCCTGGTAGACAGGAGGATGAGCCAGCAATGTGCCCTTGTGGCCAAGAAGGCCAATGGCATCCTGGGGTGCATTAGAAAGGGTGTGGTTAGTAGGTCAAGAGAGGTTCTCCTCCCCCTCTATTCTGCATTGGTGAGGCCACATCTGGAATATTGTGTCCAGTTCTGGGCCCCTCAGTTCCAGAAGGACAGGGAACTGCTGGAAAGAGCCCAGGGCAGAGCCACAGAGATGATTAAGGGAGTGGAACATCTCCCTTACGAGGAAAGGCTGAGGGAGCTGGGTCTGTTGAGCTTGGAGGAGACTGAGGGGTGACCTCATCAGTGTTTACAAATATGTAAGGGGTGAGTGTCAGGGGGATGGAGTTAGGCTTTTCTCAGTGATGACCAGTGACAGGACAAGGGGCAGTGGGTGCAAACTGGAGCACAGGAGGTTCCATGTGAATCTCAGGAAGAACTTCTTTCCTGTGAGAGTGACAGAGCCCTGGGCCAGGCTGCCCAGAGAGGCTGTGGAGTCTCCTTCTCTGGAGACATTCCAACCCCCCTGGCCACGTTCCTGTGTGATGTGCTCTGGGTGCCCCTGCTCTGGCAGGGGGGTTAGGCTGGGGGATCTTTCAAGGTCCCTTCCAACCCCTGGGATTCTGTGATTCTATGATAAGGGTCTCACATCCCCCGGTGGTTGATGTGGGGGGGAATGTGAGCAGCGTGGCTGGGGCTGCCAGGGAGGGCAGAGCCCTGAGCAGCCCCAGGTCCCGGACCTGTCCCGGATCTGTCCAGGGTCTGTCCCGGGTCTGTCCCGGGCCCATCCCGGAGCTGCCAGGGCTGGGGGCAGCAGCAGCACTGGGGCTGTGCCAGCAGGAACACCTGCAGGGTTTGGGGTCTGGGGGGTCAGCCCGGGCTCCCACCCAGCCAGCAGGTGGGGACGGCCCGAGGCTGCCCCAGGGATGCTGAGCTGCTCCCCTGCCCTTGCCCTGCCGCTCTCACCCGGTGCCCTCTCCTGCCAGGAGGGCTCTGCAGCTCTACCTGAGCTCACACGAGTTCTGTGCTTACTTGGAATTGATACTTTGATTTATTTTAATTTCTTTTAGTGACATAAATAGTATTTATTCTGAAAAAAGGAATGGCCCAGAGAAGAATGAACTCCTCTCCAGCTTCCATTTATTCCAGCTCTCCTGGCAGGCGTCCCACTCCGCGTCCCATAAATAAACAGGAGTTAAAACCTCATCACAATCTGGCTGTGCTGGAAACTGGCCTCCTGGCTATGTTAAACTCGAGGTGGAATTGCTGCAAGAAGCTGGTAATTTACCATTACCACCCTAATGAAATATTTAATCAGCTGAATCAATGTGACTTGGTTCCTCAGTGTGTTTCCCAGAGTGAGACCCGGTGCCGTGGCTCGCCCAGCCTTCTGTAATGGGCTTTGAAGAACCTGATTTATTTCTCTCCAGTATCTCCTCTCTTGCAGCAGAGTTGCTACAGCTGGACTACAAAACCTGTGGCTCATTGATCAGCTCCCAGGGAAAGCATTTCCAAGAGGCAGCTGAGGAGCTGCTGTGTGATTAGACTGTAATCAAGGGCGCTTCATCTTTCCTTTAGAAGCTCCTCAACTGGTTGCTGCAAGGAGCCTTGGCCAGGAGAGCTGCCTGTGAGACCCCCGGGGTGTCCCCTCCCCATTTCCAGCTGCAGGGCTGGAAAACACCAGCCAGGAGCAGGGGGTGCTGCTGCAGGAGGACATCCCTATTTCTTGATGAACATTTGCCTGTTTTCAGACCTTTCTTACAGCAAAAAGTGCTCTGGGAGAGTCACTGGGTGACCTGCCACAGCCTCCCCGGGCTGCTGCTCCCTGGGTTGTGCTGCCTGGGCCCCCCTGGCACCCTCTGGGTACCTGGGCTCTGCAGGTGGAGGCAGCAAGAAAACAAGCAGAACTGGAGAGAGAGGCTGTTGAAAAACAAACCTCAACTAACGACAGTGATAATAATGATGCTAAAGATGACACTAATGTCAACAACAGGTGGTGGGTTGGTTGCTGTTACTGCCTCCCCTGGAGTAGGGGTCCCTGCCTGCAGCCCCCGTGTTGGGCTGGGGTCGGTGCCTCTGGGCTGGGTTAAGTGTCTGCAGCCCATCCTGGGCAGGGCTCCCCTCCTGCCCACACTCCAGGCACTTCCCAGCTGCTCCCAGTCAGCACCTTGGTTACTTTTCCTGCTCCTCTCAGAAGTGCCCACAACCTACAGCTGCAGGGTCCCTGGCAAGCAGGAACCTGGAGTTTTACCAGACATTCTATTAGAGACCACAAAGTCGTTGACTTCCCCTGGCTGATCTCAAATGCACTTAAAACACAGATGAATGAACATATCTTTCAAAGATAAGCCCAGAGCAAATGAATTGGATTTATTTTTAATGCTGACTTGTTTCTAATGCCCAGTGACACATGAACAAACGATTGCCATCAGTTGTCCTCTTCTCCGCAGGATATTGCTTTGGGCAGGATAATATCAGTGCATTTAGTATTATAAATCATCCCTCTGGCTTGATATTTCTTCTTTAAGGAAAAAAAGGCTTAGATTCAGCCTCCAGAAGAGAGATCAAACCTTCCTTATTGTCATGGTACCACTAAAGTCAACAGCAAAACTTGTGTGATTTGTCTGATCCAGGGACATCAGGGCACAGGCAACTGTTCATCAACTGACCTTGCTGGGCCCTGGGTGAAGACAGAGAAGGACTCTGATGGGTTTGAGAGCCCCCCTCACTCAGGGGGAGTTTACTTCTGGGTGCTCCTGGTCATCTCCTGTGGCTCTTCACATCTCTTGCACCTCTTTGCACCTGTGGGACAGGATGAGGGTGTCGGGCACCGCGGCTCAGTAACATCGTCTGGTTTTCTTCCCCGTTCCTTTCCTAGCTCTGTAAAATACTGCTTTGGCTTTTGTGATTTCTGCTAAGCACAGAGCTGGTATTTTCCCAAAGCTCTCTTTTATATAACACATAATATCTTCCAGGGAAGACTGTAATTTCTTTGTAAAGGGAAGCATTTTGCTGGGCCCACATGTGTAAGCCAGGAAAGACCGTTCCCCTGTGCTGCTGGGAGGGGTGAGCAAACTGCAGTCAACACACCAAGAGCACAAGAGAGATTCTCATCTCCAGGCACAACTCGAACACTGGTGTCCTCAGGGACTCTGATCTGCCACTCGTCTGGCCACATTTTCCAAGGAAAAGAAGGGATCCTCCCTGGAGGAGAAGGGATGCAGCTTCCCCATGGGGCCCAGCAGCACCACGGCTGCGAGCGCTCCCCGGTCGGGTGACACTGCTTTGGGAAGAGGTGAGGAGACCCAAGTGTGGTACCAGCCTAGGGATGAGGTGGGTTTCGAAGCATTAAGGTGCACTCTGTGCTCCCAGAGGAGGCACTTCCCTGTGCCCTGCTGGCAGGGGAGCTGCTTGGTGCTTTCTGCCAGAGGGCCGGGCTCTCCCTGCACTGGGGTCCGGGCGTGCACCGGTACATGGGGCAGTAGTGAGAGGATTCAGCATTGCAGGAGCTCCTGGAGGCTTTTGCAGCCACAGCAGAGCTACTGTACACATCCCTTAGAGGAGTCTGCCTTCCTTTGTTTCCCCCATCCCCTCTCAGCACAGCCCACACTTCAGCACCTTGTGCCACATGTTGTTGTTCTGGCTGTGAGGCTGGTGAAAGGCTGGCATCCTTCTCCAGGGGCACAGCAACAGCAACTCCTGCTTGCTCCTGACAGCCTTTGCCAAACTCACTGTCTGGGCTGGCCCCAGGAGCTCTGTGCTCCCTGGAGCTGCCACGAGAAGGCTGCACCAGAGCAGGGTGTCCTGCAGCCCCACCAGGCAGTTCAGACACTGCACTGAAGATCACAAGCCTGGAAGGACAGGCATCCTGCTGGGATGCTGCTCCAGAGCAGGGTGTCCTGCAGCCCCACCAGGCAGTTGGGACACTGCACTGAAGACCATGACCCTGGAAGGACAGGCATCCTGCTGGGATGCTGCTCCAGAGCAGGGTGTCCTGCAGCCCCACCAGGCAGTTGGGACACTGCACTGAAGATCACAAGCCTGGAAGGACAGGCATCCTGCTGGGATGCTGCTCCACCTGCTCCTCTCCATGGGGAGGAGGGGAGCTGAGCCAAGCGACCCCCAGTCCCCACAGATCTGTGTCACCCCCCACACACACCCTCCCAAATGGTGCCAGAATCTGTTTGCTTTTCTATACATCACAGTAACATTATTATAATGGCTTTTTAAATACCCTTCAGAATATATGTGAGAGATCTAAGGAGCTATTAATAGAGAGCATTTGAAATCTCTCTAGCATTGTTTATGGCAGCCTCTTGTGAATTTGCAATGGAACGATAACTCTGCTGGGGAAATCAATTATGCCAAGCAGTTTGTTACATCATTTTTCAGTGTATTAATTTTAATTTCAACACAGAAAAAGACACGGTGAATCCATCTATCATTCTTGAACGAGGTGATGTACAATGGCCTCTTGGGACTCCTCCACTTCTGCAGTCACTGCTATCAATAAAGGGAAGGAGAAATTTTGGGCAATTTCCACATATGAAAAATTATTATAAATTGGAGAGAACCAATGAATGCAATTATTACAGCCCAGGGTCACTCTTCAGCAGCCATTTGGCTTGAACTGACCAAATTAATGCAGATAACTGTTTCAGTGACTTGCACACACATACATTTCAACACCAGGGCAAGAGGTCTCTGGTTCACTGACACTTCATTTGTTGTAACCAGGTTTGGAAACCCCTGTCCTTGTTTAACTGCAATTTATCACTGAACCTGGGCTTCAAGTTCACAGTTTTACAATCTCTTTTTAAAGAAAAGCCACTGAAAATGTACAGTTTACTTCATAACCAAGACTTTCCTGTCTGACATAGGGTAGATACAATGCTTGTCTCTCATGGTGGATTAGGTACATAAAAAAAATACTAGAATCACAGGAAGACACCTAACACATCCCACCCATAAACCTGTGCATGGTTTTGAGACCCTTTGTACCTTCCAGCCACACAAGGTTTATATCCAGGACAAGCAGGGTAAAAGTGTTTTGTTGGGCTAGTGCAAATTTAAAGACTAATATTGACCTTAAACTAATCCCATGGCTCTCTCAGGTTCTTCCATACCTCAGTAAAGATATTATCCTTTTATTAGAACTTTTAATTAAGAAAACAAGGGGTTTCTTGCACTCCATTTTTATCACTTGCAGTCATCACTTTCCTATCTTTTGTTCCCCCTCTCCATCACATCTCTCTGCTACTACTAAATTGGAAGAAGGGGAGAAACAAATGAAATCTGAAATTTTATCTTGTTATTAAAGACTACTATTTTATTATGTGGAAAAGGATGAATAAATTATGATGTTAATCTGAAAACCAGGAAAATGAAAAAGAATTTGCAATAGATTTATTAGCCTGTTCTGTCTCTTCCCAGCTCTGCTTCTGGTTTCTGTGACATTCCATCATCCTGCATCAGAGCAGCAACCCAGGCTGGAGCACATGCTGGGGATGCTGTCCCTGGGCTGGGACACCCTCTGCTCTGGTCCCCTTGGAATGTGTGAGGTGCCCCAGTGGCCATTCCCTTTATTTCTCCCAGGAAGGGAGGACTGGCAGGGATGCTTTGGGTGCTGACATTTTCATTTCATATTTCTCTGCTTCCCTGCTCTGGCAGGGGTGACCATCCTGGCTGCCCGTGCTGTGGTTCTGCTGCAGCAGGAGGGATGGGGCAGGTGAAGATGCTCCTGCCCCTGAGCAGGGCCTGGACCACTGGCTGTCACCAACCCCTTGCTGATGATCAGTTCCCTTCCCTGAAGTGCTTTAAGGTCTGACACCATGTCAGACCTGTTCACACACCAGCTTGTCTTCATGCAGCAGCTTTGCAGCAGAAGTCCCTAGAAGTCTGAGCAAGCTTCCTGGGGAAACAGCATCCCCTGCTGCAGGGCCATGGCTGGGATTGGCTCCCAAGGAGGTGCATTGGTTCTGCTGTTGGCATCAGCCTTTGGTTTTGCTAGAAAAGCTGCTTGTCCATGCCCATGGGGTGGCCAGATACTGCAGCATCACCATGAGGTGACAATGGAAACCAGGGGCAGCTGCAGCCCCCAAGAGCAGGAGCAGTGACAGGAGCATGTGGGGCAAATGGGCTGAGTGTGCAACATATGGAGTGTGGAAAAACAACTCTGAGAGTGATAGAGTCATGGAATGGTTTGGGTTGGAAAAGACCTTTCAGATCATCCAGCCCAACCCTTCCCCCAGCCCTGCCAAGGCCACCCCTGCCCCATGTCCCTCAGCACCACATCTACAGGCTTTGAAACCCCTCCAGGGATGGGGACTCCTGCCCTGGGCAGCCTGGGCCAGGGCCTGACAGCCCTTTCCATGAAGAAATTGTTCCCAATGTCCAATCTAAAAGTCCCCTGGCATAACCTGAGGCCATGTACTCTTGTTCCTTGGAGCACAGACCAACCCCCCTGGCTCCAACCTCCTCTCAGCAGCTGCAGAGCCAGCAGGTCTCCCCTCACCTCCTTGTCTCCAGGCTGGACACCCCCAGCTCCCTCAGCTGCTCCTGCTCACACTTGTGCTCCAGCCCCTTCCAAACTGCATCTTTTCAAGATGTTTGTGCAATACACAAAACATGCATGTTTTGTGTATGTTAAGTTAATCTAAACCATCCATATTTGTTTGACATGTATGTGTGTGCATCACACACCTACAGTCCTGGGTACTTACAAGATCTTAAGCCTAATGGTCAATGATCTTCTGATTTTTAATTTTTTTTCACTGTGGTGAAAACTTCACTGCTTTTTGTGATTCTTGCACACATCAAATGCAAAATCACAGCTGAATGTTAAGTGTTGCAGAAGGCTCTTATGATACTGAATAAGTGTGAAAGAGATAGCTGATGGAAAATCTTTTAACAATGAGCAGTGGTGCCCAGGAGAGAGGAATAACCTGCATTGTACATCTGCAATGACAGGCTTGAATATTACACAGAAAAGTGATCTTTCCTGCACAGGAAAATAAAACATTTCCCTGTGAGATAACAGTGCCAGCACTTCTGTAACACCTGGAATGGTCCTGGTCACCACATCTCCAGGAGAAGTAAAACCTGGGCAGTGCAGGACAGCAGAGCCAAGCTGGGCTGTGGGCTCTCCAGAGCTGCTCCTGTTGGGAAGGAGGGGAGAGGGGAGACAAGGCTGGTCTGAAATCCCTCCAGAGCAGCTGGTCAGGGAAGGACTCATCCTTGTTCACTCCTGGAGGCTGGGGCAGTACCCAGGACCACAACCAGGAGCTGATGGAGAGGGAAAAGCAGTGGACAGTTGTTCCTCCATGGGGTATTTGTCACAGGGAGCTGAACCAAAATGCAAACTCAGCTGCATGAGGTGGTGTAAGACCAACACCTTAGAGGCAGTGAGGGAACGGGCAGGTTCCTGGGCATCAGGTGGCTCTGTGACCATCAGAGCTGGAGGTGTAGGCACAGTGTCTACCCCCCAGTGTCCACAGCCCCCCCTCTTGTGTGGGTCCAGCTGTCATCCTGCTGCCCAGCACCTCCCACACCTCCATGCTTACCCTCGTCACTCACCATCTGCAGCTGATCCCTGCCCCCCTGCTTCATTCAAGGTTTGGGGGTGTGTTTTCCCCCTGTGCTCCATTCTATTCAGACTCCAGAACTCCTCAAAAGTGGGACTGGAGGCACTTGTGGCTCCTCTCCCAGGCTGCCCTGGCACAGGCTCAGGTTGGTGCTGAGTCCCCAGCAGCCAGAGAGGGACATTAATTCATTACAGGGCATGGGAGAAGGTTTGATCAGGGCCTGGCTGAGCTGTGCCCTGAGGGACCATCCATCACAGGGCAAACAGCAGCTTCCTGCAGGTGCCAGCAGATAACCCCTTATCTGGGTGGTGCTGAAAGCCTCCTGCCTTTCAGAGAGAGACCTGTTTAGCAAACAGGTACATCAGGAACGAGTGCTGGGAAAATTCATGGGCACCAAGAGCAGCTGCAAACAGGCTTTATCACAGCCCTGGCCACAGCACGTGGGTTGCTGCTTATTAATGGTCCCTGTTGTTTGCAGATACGTGGAGCAGGGAAGTCGAGACTTATCGTCTGGCTGGAAACACCCTCACTTGGGAAGCATCTGGTGTGAGTAATTGCCTGCAGAAAGTGCCTGGAGGGCCAGATGGCTGGTGGTGACCTGCTGGTGGCCCTGGGCCAGTGCTGTCCTGGGCACAGCACCAGGCTCCTCTCTGCTCCAGGGAATTGCATAGCTCTTCCCAGATCCAGGGCTCTTCCCAGGACATGGAAAGGTTTCATCCATCCATCCATCCATCCATCCATCCATCCATCCATCCATCCATCCATCCATCCAAGCATAGTGTGCTTTCAGGGCCTTTTGTTTCTTAACTGCTGTAAACTCACCACAGATCTTTATTCTCTCAAGTTTACGTTGCACCAGTTGGATAATTTAATCCCAGGGAAAATATTCCAGTCGGAAATTCAAGGGTTTTATTCCATTATGAAGTCTGTGGTGGCTGCTGTCAGTGGCAAGGGTGGGCATGGGTGAGGAACACACTGATCTTCGTGCCAATTCCTGCACGTTGGTGAATGACATGATCCCTCATCCTCAGGTGCTTGAGGTGCCAGGCAGGGCTGTCTGGGGCCTCACACCCCCAGGCAGGCTCAGGGAGCTGCACATCCCCCCATTTTGACAACACCCTGCTGGGCAAAGAGTGGGATGCCAGAAGGATTTCCCTGCAGATGCAGCAGCTTCAAAGTAAATAGGTAATAACAGAAAGAAGAAGGTGGAGCCAAGTAGAGCACAGCTGAGCAGTGCAGCAGGCACAGGAGATCTTACCCTCTAAGTCTTTCCTAGCAACATACATGTCAGATGATTCAGCCCTCTGGAGAGATGGGATGGGATGGGATGGGATGGGGTGGGATGGGATGGGATGGGATGGGATGGGATGGGATGGGATGGGATGGGATGGGATGGGATGGGATGGGATGGGATGGGATGGGATGGGATGGGATGGGATGGGATGGGATGGGATGGGATGGGATGGGATGGGATGGGATGGGATGGGATGGGATGGGATGGGATGGGATGGGATGGGATGGGATGGGATGGGATGGGATGGGATGGGATGGGATGGGATGGGATGGGATGGGATGGGATGGGATGGGATGGGATGGGATGGGATGGGATGGGATGGGATGGGATGGGATGGGATGGGATGGGATGGGATGGGATGGGATGGGATGGGATGGGATGGGATGGGATGGGATGGGATGGGGTGGGATGGGATGAAACAGGGAGGAACCTGCCCGTGGCTTGAATGCCAGCTGGACTCACAGCAGGTTTCTCTCCAAACAGGCATATTTGGGTGGCAGAAATTTGCTCACTCCTGTGCCCAGATTGATTCTCTAGGCCCTTGCCCAGCTCTGTTGCCTCCTCTGTCCTCTCTCCAGCACCTCGAGATCTCTCTTGAATTGAGGTGCCCAAAACTGGACACAACACTCCAGGTGTGGCCTCCCCAGTGCTGAGCACAGGGGGACAATCACCTCTCTGCTTCTGCTGGTCACACCATGTCTAATACAGGCCAAGATGCCATTGGCTTTCTTGGCCACCTGGGCACACACTGGCTCATGTTCAGCCACTTGTCAGTGAGAACCCCCAGGTCCTTTCCTGCCAGACACTTTCCAGCCACACTTCCCCAGGCCTGGGGTGTTGCCTGGGGTCTTGTTTGCTTTTTTTGTTCAAGTTTTTAAATATCCCAATGGAACTGGTCAGTCACTGTGGATTTATGTGCCTTTCAACCCTCTGAGGGCTCTGTGGGCTCTCTGGGACATGAGCCAGCCCCTCAGGTACTGCCACCCTGCTGCCTGGAGCCCCTGGGACACAGAGCACAGGGAACTCTTTTTCCATGACCCCCCTGTGTCTCTTCCTAAGCTTTAGCAACCAGGAATTGCTGCAGTGTGAGCAACTCAACGGGGACTTTCACAGGAGGGAACTCAAACCTGTGTTTTGGGGGGTTAGTGTGTATTTTCATCCTCACCAAGACACCTTCTCTGAGCTGCCCCAGACACTATTTTCATATCAATGGCTGTGTTATCTTGTTTTCTCATCCTCCATCCCTGCAGGGAAACGTGCTGCTAAAGAAGCAGTAATTATGCTGGGAGACCTGTGAGGTGATGCAGGGCTGCTGCATTCATAGGCTTGAGATTCAGCCCTGGGAACACTGTGGAGCCTGTTGAAAGGGGAACAGTGTTCCAGTCCTTGTCATGTGGCAAATCAGCCTGCCCTGGGAGCTGCCCAGCTAAGGCATCCCAGGATCCCAGCAGAGCTCAGGATGGAGCAGAAGTGGCTGGGGGAGGGCTGTGCC
>NW_009953801.1:1008457-1060776 GCF_000747805.2 Chaetura pelagica
CCAGGGTTGAGGCAGAGGTGGCTGGAACAGCGCTGTGCCAGCCACAGCCCTCAGCTCCCTGAGCACCATTTGATGCAGACAAGGAGAGAACTGGGAGCCTGTTTCACCCAACAACACACACAGCAGTGCCAGCAGCCAGGGAAGGTGTGCCCAGGATGCCCAGCTCGGGATGCAGAGCCCTTGGGATGGGGGGCACTGGCCATGGCTTGACAGGCAACATCAGTCCCACCTCCACAGGGAGCTGCCTCAGGATGAAAGAGATAATTTCTTTTTAAAAAAAGCAAAGTCAGGGGTGACACAATAGCCATGTTTCTCTTGAGCTCTGTTCAGGTGTGTTGCTAAATTCTTACTAAGCTGAACACTCTTTGGTGGTGCTTCTCTTGGTTAGTATTTGTCTAAAATGAAAATAAATTGTGAAAGTTGCTTTTAAAATGTGTGTTACTTCACCCAGGCAGCTGGAACAGCTTTTCCAAGCACATAATTAGGCAGCCTTTTAAACTGTATCATTTGTCTGAAAATCATGCAAAACATTGGATAAGTAAGTGTGCTTATTTTAAAACATATATTGCAATTCCCCCAAACAGGCAGCTGCTCTTACCAGTTAAACAGACACCCAGATTGGACAGGACACCCACATATTGCTGGGCTGGGCTCTTTTCTTGTGCCCAGTCCTTGCTGCTGGGAAGAGGGCAGGGAAAGGGGCAGCCCAGGGACCCTGGGGGCAAAGGGCTGGGGGCTGCAAGTCCCTGTGCACACAGGGCAGGGCAACATCTCCTGGCAAGGGAGGTGGCATCTCCCAGGCTTCATCCACTGTCACCTACACACCTCCAGCCAGCTGTGTGGAGGAGCAAGTCACACCCTCAGCACTTCTTTCTGATGCATCTCTGTGTTTAAATGCACCTGGGTCAGGACCCTGGGTGTTTGTTTTTCAGTCTCTGGACTTTCACAGGGCTCAGCACTGCTGCCAGCTGCTGAGCTGGCACTTGGGAGTTAATTTGGAGTCCTGCTGCAAAATTAATGAATAGTGAAGGCATGAAAATAAGACAAATAAAAGCCAGTGGCATGGAGCAGCACTTGCAGCTCCTGTGAGCCAGAAGACAGGCAGGGTCACCTTGTGCAGGTGAGGTACCAGCTCTGCTAGTTTGGAGCAAGCAGGGCAGGAGCCATGAGGGGGCAGGAGGAGCATTGTGAGGCTTAAACCCCTGGGAAGGTTGTACCTGCAGAGTTTCATTGGATATTTAGAAATAGCCTGTCTTTTGTCCTTGCATGTTTTGCTCCCTCAGCGTGCTCCTTGCTGTCCCATTAATCCTGGCTGTGTCCAGGCAGAGCTCTCTGGGTCTCCCTGCTCAGAAACCTGGCACGGAGGGACTGTGATGCCAGGTTCTGGCAGGGATGTGCAAAGGGACACACAGCAGCAGGGCAGGGACTGGGGACAAGAGGTGACAGGCAGGATGCATTGCTCAGGGCACCATCACCATCATCTGTGGTTCTGCTGGTGGGACTCACTGCAACAAGGTACTGCTGCAGCTGAGAGGTTTTTAGTTTTTAAGATGGTTTGAAGTCTCTGTAGGTGAAGAGATTGTCCTCAGCAATATTAGGTAGAATAAAAAAAAGATGCAGGTGTTTTTCCTTCAATGTGTTGCCCACAATTTGATGAGCAGCTGGGAGGAAAATGCCATTTATAGGCAATTGCTTTCACAAGTCCCCTCCATTCATGGGATTTTCCTTCCCTTTTGGTGCCTGAACAGCCAAGCCCATGGCAAGAAGGAAAGAAAAACTATTTCTGCTTGAGATTGGATCAATCTTAGACTAGTGTCTGTTCGAGCACAGCTGGTGAACTCCTGGAAACAGCTTTGAAAAAATGTGTTGAACTCAGGGAAACTGTGTCTTTGGGAGACCAGATCCTGTTCTGGTGACTGATGAGGTTCAGTGAGACATGGTTCAGGGGGCAAATCATCATAGAATCATCATAGAAGGATTTGGGTTGGAAGGGACCTTCGAGATCATCTAGTTCCAACCCCCCTGCATGGGCAGGGACACCTCCCACCAGCCCAGGCTGCTCCAAGCCCCATCCAACCTGCCCTTCAACACTGCCAGGGATGGGGCAGCCACAGCTTCCCTGGGCAACCTGGGCCAGGCTCTCACCACCCTCACAGCAAAGAGTTTCCTCCTAATGTCTAATCTGAATACTTAGATTTAATTTACTATAATGATATCTAATAGCTGCCTAATTATAATATCTAGTATATATCTAATTATATCTGATCTAATCCAAATGCATACAAACATTTGTTTGTGCAGCAGGTGAGTGATTGACACAGCATCTCCAGCCAGAGCCCTTGCATTTGTGTCAAGTGAACTGCCTGTCTGCAGTGTCACAGGGCAGTGCTGGCATCCAGGGTAGGTGTTCCTGAACCTTTTGCCTTGTTTGCTCAGCTGTAAAGCAGAAGCAGGGGCCCAGGGGTTGCTCCCCACGCTGGGGTGTTTGGCTCAGGGCAGTGGGGTGTTCGAGCACAGCTGGTGAACTCCTGGAAACAGCTTTGAAAAAATGTGTTGAACTCAGGGAAAACTGTGTCTTTAGGAGACCAGATCCTGTTCTGGTGACTGATGAGGTTCAGTGAGACATGGTTCAGGGGGCAAATCATCATAGAATCATCATAGAAGGATTTGGGTTGGAAGGGACCTTAAAGATCATCTAGTTCCAACCCCCCTGCATGGGCAGGGACACCTCCCACCAGCCCAGGCTGCTCCAAGCCCCATCCAACCTGCCCTTCAACACTGCCAGGGATGGGGCAGCCACAGCTTCCCTGGGCAACCTGGGCCAGGCTCTCACCACCCTCACAGCAAAGAGTTTCCTCCTAATGTCTAATCTGAATACTTAGATTTAATTTACTATAATGATATCTAATAGCTGCCTAATTATAATATCTAGTATATATCTAATTATATCTGATCTAATCCAAATGCATACAAACATTTGTTTGTGCAGCAGGTGAGTGATTGACACAGCATCTCCAGCCAGAGCCCTTGCATTTGTGTCAAGTGAACTGCCTGTCTGCAGTGTCACAGGGCAGTGCTGGCATCCAGGGTAGGTGTTCCTGAACCTTTTGCCTTGTTTGCTCAGCTGTAAAGCAGAAGCAGGGGCCCAGGGGTTGCTCCCCACGCTGGGGTGTTTGGCTCAGGGCAGTGGGGTTGCCCAGCTGGGCAGAGCTGGAGCTTGGGTCCAACAAACTGGCATGGAGGGATGTCACTGGGCATGGTGGAAGCAGGTGGGCACTTTGCTCTGTGGTGTTTCTCTTCAGCACTGTAAAATGTGAGCCTGGCAATACAATCTCTGACAAAAAAAAACCCAAACCAAACCAAACCAAACCCAACCAACCAACCAAACAAAAAACCCCAAAACAACAAAAACACTGAACAGGAAAAAATGGTGCCCTATGGCTCAGGGAACTGAACCCAAATAAAGAAAGGCATGGCTAGATGAGTAAATAAATAAAGTGCTCTGTTTTAGGAAAATGTTATTACACATGATCCAGTCTCCACACTGGTTTTAGAGGAGGGTCAGACACCTTTGCCCTCCAGTAACACCTTCAAACCCTGACATCAAACAGCTCGGGTGTTTCCTCCTGCTCTTCCTGGCAGATCCTTTACTCAAGCCACAGATCCAGCTGGCACCACTGCGGGTCTGGAGGCAGCTCAGCACCCTCCTCTGCCCCACCATCCCCTCCTGCCATTGCTCATGCAAACCCTTGTTACCCACAAATTATTTTATTTTCTATTAATCCCATCCTCTGCACACAACAGTTTTCAGCCTGGTGCTGCATGTCCCACTGGTGCTGGCAATACAATCTCTGACAAGAAAAACCCAAACCAAACCAAACCAAAACCAACCAACCAACCAAACAAACAAAAAACCCCAAAACAACAAAAACACTGAACAGGAAAAAATGGTGCCCTATGGCTCAGGGAACTGAACCCAAATAAAGAAAGGCATGGCTAGATGGGGAAATAAATAAAGTGCTCTGTTTTAGGAGAACGTTATTACACATGATCCAGTCTCCACACTGGTTTTAGAGGAGGGTCAGACACCTTTGCCCTCCAGTAACACCTTCAAACCCTGACATCAAACAGCTCGGGTGTTTCCTCCTGCTCTTCCTGGCAGATCCTCAAGCCACAGATCCAGCTGGTACCACTGCAGGTCTGGAGGCAGCTCAGCACCCTCCTCTGCCCCACCATCCCCTCCTGCCATTGCTCATGCAAACCCTTGTTACCCACAAATTATTTTATTTTCTATTAATCCCATCCTCTGCACACAACAGTTTTCAGCCTGGTGCTGCATGTCCCACTGGTGCCCGGGTCAGTGGGGTCTGTCTGCTGCTCCTTCCTGCACAGCCAATGCCTTTCCCACGGGAAGGTCTCCCCTTGGGTGGCACTGCCATGGGCCCAGCTCCATCCCACCCTGTGTCACCAAGCACTGCTCCTGCAGGGAAGCCCACAGCCTGGCTCACACTCCTTTCTCCAGGTAGGACTTGGCAGCGACAGGCAGTTTTGCAGTTTGATTTCTTTCCTTTTTCCTAGGTCTCAAAACTCGTTATTCCAAGTGCTTCCCTTAATTTGCCAAATTACCTTTTGCAACTGCAGATTTTCCATGATCATGCTGTTCTTTGAGGTGTTTATTGCTCTGCCAACCCTGTGCAGATTCTCCAGGAGTCCAGCCCTGACCCTGGGAGCTGGAGCAGTCTCCCACAGCAACACACTCCTCATTAAAACACTTTTATAACACTTCCAGGGCAAGCCCCATGCTCAGGTTGATTCTTCTTTATAATTTCCCCACAGACATCAGCCTTGTTCATTCCCAATTCTGCTCCAGTGCCTTTCCTCCTCCTTGGCCTTGCAGAGCAGCCAGCTCTCCCTGTACTCACAAGCACCTGCAGCCTGTAACACTCCTCAGCCTCCAGCAGCCCCTCTTCACCAGTGTTTTACTAGAGCTTTTTGGCAGGCATTGGCAAATTTTCTGTAATACTGACTTGCTGTGCTCCATGGGCCACGACTCCCACATCTGAGGGATGCTGGGTGCTAATGACAGTGTCAGTAACACTGCCAAAGTGATAGAAATATCTCCTTCTTGCTGTCTGCCCTGTGGCTTGGGTTGCAAAGATGCAAGCCCAGCAATGGCACCGTGTCTCCAGTTTGGCTTCATCCACAGCTGCAGTGCTCACCCAACATCTTTGTCAGGAATCCAGGCACTTTGCTTCTTTTTGTGCTTTAGATCAAATGAAAAAAACACAACAACCTAATTACTTTCTTTTGCTCATATTAATGAGATCTTTGTGCATTCACCCCTCTGGAGAAGCCCAAGCCCTGGTGACCTGGTCCTCCTCTGCCCCTTCCATTCTCCTCTTCCCTCTCCATCTTCCTCTGCCCCATCCATACTCCACTGCCTGTTTCCACCAGGACAGCCAGGTGTTTTAACAGGGAAAGGTCTAATGTCAGCAAAATACCCCTTGGGCAGCCTCACAGGAACACAGTCAGACCCCAGGAAGCTGCAGCAGGAACAGCTTCTGCTGGCAAGGACCTTTGGATGATGAGAGTGACAAAGCCCATCCCCATCCCCTTGCTCTTGCCTGCTCCAGTGACCCCGTGAGCAGCCCCAGCACCTCTTCCCTACCACAGCATGTGCCAGGGGTGCTGGGGGCCAGCTCCAATTAGGCAACAAAGACAGGATGCTTTAAGGAGCCCCAAAAAATCCAGCTGCCAACAGAGGGTAGAAAACGTACAAGTTGGCTAATGGATTATTTAAACAGGGAGGCATCAGCAGCGTGGTGAGCTGGGGGGAGGGCTGGCATCAGGCTGCAGCCAGCACTGGGGAGACTAAAAGCTCTTTTTCTGTGTGTGTGTGAATTGCAGGGAGAAATAAACACATTCTGCTGGGTAATCATTTATTCATGTTAGCAGAAACCCAGATATCTATTTATAAAATATGAAACCTTAGGTGGTGTGAGGTTTAACTCAGCCTGGAAGTAATTCACATCCTCAGAGTGGGGATGAAAATAGCTCCAGTTGTTTGTGTGGTTTTTTGCTCAAAAATGCTGGGGCAAGTTCAAGCTGGATTGGTGTCTGTTTGGGAAACTGGGATGAGGTGGTTTCTGGTTGGTTGATGTAAAGCTGATGGGGTTTGTTGCAGAGGGGAGCAGAGGACCTGGGGGACAGGTCAGGCCCTGGGGCAGGGGCTGGTCACTGACCATCAGTGGGTCTTGTCCCTGGGGCAAGAATGTAGGTATGTATGTATGTAGGTATGTATGTATGTATGTATCTATCTATCTATCTATCTATCTATCTATCTATCTATCTATCTATCTATCTATCTATCTATCTATCTATCTATCTATCTATCTATCTATCTATCTATCTATCTATCTATCTATCTATCTATCTATCTATCTATCTATCTATCTATCTATCTATCTATCTATCTATCTATCTATCTATCTATCTATCTATCTATCTATCTATCTATCTATCTATCTATCTATCTATCTATCTATCTATCTATCTATCTATCTATCTATCTATCTATCTATCTATCTATCTATCTATCTATCTATCTATCTATCTATCTATCTATCTATCTATCTATCTATCTATCTATCTATCTATCTATCTATCTATCTATCTATCTATCTATCTATCTATCTATCTATCTATCTATCTCCCTACATCTATATCCATATCATCTATATCTATACCTATATCATTTATATTTATCTCTACCTCTCTCTCTCTCTGTATTATATCTATATCTAATCTATATCTCTAATTCTATCAATATCTCCACCTCTCTAACCTATGTCACATGGATTATACCTATATTGATAAGATGCCTGTCTATATCTCAAGATATTGATCATATTTTTCACGTTGAACTGACAGTACAGTTGAAATTTCTCAAATTCACATAGAATGCAAAAATTGTGGGGAAAAAAAACCCCCTAGAAAGCAACCAACCCTATTGGCAGTATCAGAATGCTTTGCTCTGATCACAGTAAAAGGTTTTCATTTTTTTTAAACAAGGTCTTCAAAATGTTCCAAGCCATCAAGTAAATCCAATAAGGCCCCTGTGCAGCGTGTTCAGCTGAGTGTGGCAGTGATGGGGCACCCAAGCACCACACTGGCAGGGAAATGGGCTTTCATGTTGCAAACTGAACTTACTTTATGTGTGTCAGTTTTTTTACAAATGGAGGTTTCTGAATGGAATGCAAACAAGTCTCTTTTCCAGTAGGGAAAAAAATACTTTCAGTAATATAAATATACACACATTAAGTATAGATAACCCAAAACTGAGTCTGCATTTATATATATATATATAATTGTATGTATCATCTTTATCATCTTTATATAATATATATGAAATACACAAGCAACAAATTGTATAAGAATATAGTAATATGTTAATAATTTGATGACATTATTGTGTGCATTGTGCATTATGTAGTTTACATCTATGTAGATCCTATTTGCACTGCAATGTAAATAAATAGGAATATGCTTCCATTTCTCAGTAAAAATAAAACCACATCTATAAAGACACAGAAACACATTAGAATGCACGTTTTCAAGAAAAATAAGTAAAGATGTGTATGTGCTATAGATCAGTGTAACATAATGTGTGTAACACTGTTCGTAGGTACTAATGATGTTTATCATTTATATAATCTAATTCTATTTTATTTACACTATTTGCTTTACAATATTATATATATATAGCTGTGTTGTTTTTTTCCCTATTAGTCATAGTCTAAAACCCAGACCAGTGCCAGGTACTGGTTTCTTAGCTGGTGCTCTGGTTCAAATCCCTCAGGTGCTGAAATGGGTTTCTGAAGTTCATGTTCCTGGCAAGTTGTGCAACAGGAGCAGGTTTGGGAGCTTCAGTGGTGAGTCAGGAGGTCAGGGCAGCATCTCCTGGAGCAGCTTCAGGCTCCAGCCACAAAAACTGGAGCCAGGGCTTAAAGAAACCACGGGATGTGTTTATCTTCCTTCTTGTCCCTTCTTATCACTTCCCCATGAGCCCATCCCTCCTGGCTGGAGCTAAACTGTGTGAGGAAATTAAGGGAGCATGGAAATAAAGAGCAATAATTGCAAAGAGCAGAAGGAGGCAAGGAAAAGGCTTTCAGCTCCTCTGCAAAAACCAGACATCCAGAACATAACGAGCAGCAGATCAAACCAGTGTCTTTTTCAATATAAAAGCTGCATAATGTTGGAAAACCATGGAAACAACATGGGAGGAGAGAACCAGTGACAAAGGTTTGCAGCAAAGAAAAGGGGCGGGCAGCAGTGTGGGGGTGTTGATACTGACTCGAAAAATAATGACACATTGGTAAAAGTTGTTGGGACCTGGATGAATCTGGGATTAAAAGGAGGGTTGTGCAGACAGGGATTGCTCAGCGTGGTGTGTCTGGGTGGAGATGGGAGGTGCTGGGTCAGGCTGCTGCTCCCTTCTGTCCCCCAGGCAGGGTGCTGTGTGCCCACATCCCTTGGGATGGCAGAGGAACCACCTACAGTGCTGGGATGCTGAGCCCTCACCTCCCTCAGGCTGGACAAGGAACCACCTCTGGTGTCAGGATGCTGGCATCCTCACAGGCTGCTCCCATCTTCCAGAGGCTGGGAAGCACCACTGGTATGGCAGGAATTCCAGCTGGAGAGCCCCTGGTCTGTGCCCCTACACCCCTGAGCAGGGCCATTCCCAGGGACACACCAGTGGGACACACATGGTGGTGGTTGGTGTGACTCCATCAAAGAGAGAAAGAGCCAGAGCCCTGAGCCCCTCCTGCAGACAAACAGCTACTTCTCTGGCTGATGGCATGGAAATACCAAGCCCCAAAGCCTCCAAATATAGATGGCATTATTAAAATGGGACCTTTAATTTTGCATTAGGATGGTTTTACTGTTGGAATTCGGGAATTTAATTGTGCATGAGCCCCAGGCTCAGAGCTTTGCTGAGATCAGTTTGCAGTTTTCCTCCATACTTCTGCACTTCAGGTGTGACTCAGGGTCCTGCAGGAAAGGGCTGGTGCTGCTGAGCAGCTGCTGGGGCTGCTTGCTCTGCTGAGGCAGAGGCTGCACTGATGAATGGATGTGAAAGGGTGTGAAGCAGAACATTTGGGAAGTTGATCCCAATGAGAAGTGCAGCAAAGGGCATAAGTCCCATAGAAACCTTGAGATTTCCCATTTCTTGGGGCAGACAAACACCCACAAGCTTTGCCACTGCCCCAGAGCTGCTGTGTGCAAACTTCATCAGTTCTGCCCCATCCAGAGAATTCCTCAGGTGCAGAGCAAATGGCTGTGCAGGGCTCTGCAGCCCAGAGACAAAGAAATGTGAGCCTCTGTCCCATCATTAAACATATTTTAACGAGGGAACTGTTGCTGTCTGTCTCTGAAACCCAACACACAATTGTTTTCAGCTATGAGAATGAATCAAACTGCAGTGGTTTATGTTGCACCCTGCCTGCTCCAGCTCTCACCCAGCCCAGGGCACAGGGCAGCAGCAAAGGGGGACTCAGTGGCCAAGCCTGGCAGTGTCTGGCTGGGAGAGCATCCCAGGATGTTTCCCCATGTCCTCACTTCCAGGGGACAGCTCAGGATGAAACTCTCCTGCTTTAGGTTTTTCCTCTTTCTGATCCAAGTGAGGATTTTTGGCAGATGACTAAGGGTGCCTTCTGTGCCTTCCTCCTACATACTTGGGTAGGAATCTGTAAGTGTTGCTTTTACAGGTGTATTCCCTAAGGAATCTGAGGTCTTCTCCCCAACAGAAGTGCCTGGGGAATGAAAACATAAAAACATGTATGTTGAAAGTGGAACTAAATCTGAACTAAATCCAGTTGTTTTAGGCAGAAGAGACAGCAGCTTAGCCTGGAGGAAAAGGAAAGCAAACTGAAGGAAGCAGGAACACCAACACCAAGCTCAAGCTGCTCCACAGGCTGTTTGCTCATCGGGCCAGAAGTGTGTCTGTACAAATAACGTCTGCAAGGATGTGACTCCAGAATCCCTGGGGGAACAGGCAGAGCTCAGGGTGGAAGGAGGGAGCAGGGGATCAGATGGGTTGTTCTGCTCCAGGCTAAGGGCTGGGGAAGTGCAGAGCTACAGAACATGGTGACAAGGAGTGTCCCCCCATGTCACTGCCCATGTCTGGCTGGTACAAACTTCACAGTCACAACCCAAACTGGTCCATGGGTCTGTGGTCTGTGGCCTCCTCCTGGGGAGCTGCAGAGCCACCCAGCCCCGTGGCACCTCCAGCCATCTGGGTGTTTGTCCCATAACTGTCAGTGACTCCACACACAGATACTGCCACTACAGACTTGCAACTCTGATTGAAACTGATTTGTCTTGGCTGAGTATCCCCAAGTCTGCTCTGAAGTTCTCACCTGCCCTCTGCCTCCTTCCTGCAGTCCCAGAGAGTCCCTCTCTGCCACCTCCACCTGTTGGACCTTCACTTAACTTTGTCAATCCTCTTCTCCATGCCTTTCTTCAGGTTGACAAGATAAGCTTTGATTTCAAACTATCCAAAAAATGCCTTGACTGATTTTTTATTTATTTAATTTTTTAATTTAAGTGTCTCTTACACCTGTGGCATTTTGGGGATAACTGCATTTCTGCTGTTCCAACAAAGAGCTGCAGATGAAAGAAGCACATGCTGAAGTCAGAGCAGATGGGCTGAATAAATTTATTGATTTGGGATGAGTACCAAGAGAAATAGCCTCTTTTTTAGGGCAAGGAAGAAGAGAAAGGAGAAGTAAAATGAACAGAATAGTTCCGTTGCCTTCAGAAAAGTGGACCCAGAGGTGACTGATGAGCTGGCAGGTGGGAGAGGAAAGAGGTGAGAGAGAGGGGGGGGAGGCTGCAGCATTGCCAAGGCAAGGTGGGCATGGACAGGGGGGGTGCATGTGTGGATCTGTGTGTGCATACATGTCTGTACCTGTGCATGTATGTACGTGTGACCAGACCCTCTGCTCATGAGCAGCACATTGCAAAGAGCACTGGCCTGACCCACACCTTGGCTGCAGACTCTGCTGAGTGGGGTGGAAGATGCTCCCCAGCACTTCCCACAGCTGTGGCCACTTCCCGGGGCTACTTACAGCCTGGCAGGGGCAGGGGCAGCCCCTGGAGATGGGCAGCTGGTGCTCTGAGCAGGGGCACAGCAGCCTGGTGTGTGGGGGGACCTGCTGTAGGGCCTTTCCTACAGCTTGGTTTGTTGATGTGGGTGCAGCTTTAGCTCTGCCAGGGTGCTCCATGAAGGGCAGCCCCAAGGACCCTGTGCCTGTGGGACAATCCCAGCTCCTGCCTGCCCAGCAGCCAGTGGCTGACGCAGGTAAGCTCAGCTCCTGCTGGGTGATGGTGGTGGCTCTGTGTTCTTCCAAGAGCTATTCTTCCTTATTTTGAAGCATCACACCTTTGAATCTTCCCCTTGGCAGCTTCTACCTGATTTATGGCTTTTAGAGCAGAGCTGACAGACTTTTATTTGTCAGCTTCACCTGTGCTCCTGTGTCACTTTTGTTTTTCAGCTCAGGCAGCTTCTCACCTTCTCAGTATTTCCCCACACCTGTATTTCCAGGCTGTAAAAATACCCAGAATATCACACAAAGGAATGACAAAATGGGTGGTGCATGGTCAGGAAAATCCCATCTGCTCAGTCTTTCCCAAACACCCTGAGGGATGCAGAGTCCTGGAAGTGTGTGGGTTCATCTCCTGGATGCCCAGAGAACCTGGGAGGCTGGTGGCTCAGCCCACCTGGAGAACAGATCAGACACACCAGAAGGCTGTGCTGCCATTCAGAGAGACTTAGATAGGCTGGAGAGTTGGGCAGGGAGAAACATGATGAAATTCAACAAGGGGAAGTGCAGAGTTTTGCATTTGGGGAAGAACAACACCATGTCCCAGTACAGGTTGGGGGCTGAACTGCTGGAGAGCAGTGTAGGTGAAAGAGACCTGGGGGTCCTGGTGGGCAGGAGGATGACCATGAGCCAGCAATGTGCCCTTATGGCCAAGAAGGCCAATGGCATCCTGGGGTGTATTAGAAAGGGTGTGGTTAGTAGGTCAAGAGAGGTTCTCCTCCCCCTCTATCCTGCATTGGTGAGGCCACATCTGGAGTATTGTGTCCAGTTCTGGGCCCCTCAGTTCAAGGACAGGGAACTGCTGGAAAGAGTCCAGCGCAGAGCTACGAAGATGATTAAGGGAGTGGAACATCTCCCTGCTGAGGAAAGGCTGAGGGAGCTGGGTCTCTTTAGCTTGGAGAAAAGGAGACTGAGGGGTGACCTCATCAATGTTTACAAATATGTAAGGGGTGAGTGTCAGGGGGATGGAGTTAGGCTTTTCTCAGTGATGACCAGTGATAGGACAAGGGGTAATGGGTGTAAATTGGAGCATAGGAGGTTCAAGGTGAATATCAGAAAAATTTTTTTACTGTGAGAGTGACAGAGCACTGGAACAGACTGCCCAGGGAGGCTGTGGAGTCTCCCTCACTGGAGACATTCAAACCCACCTGGATGAGTTCCTGTGTGATGTGCTCTGGGTGCCCCTGCTCTGGCAGGGGGGTTGGACTGGATGATCTTTCAAGGTCCCTTCCAGCCTCTAAGATTCTATGATTCTATGATTGTATGATTTCCACGGAAGGTGGGCTCCACAACTGGTTTTTCCACATCAGTTATCACAGCTCCAAAGCTGCCATTAAGTGCAATTACTTTCATGAGAGCTAAACCCTGGAGTTCCACCCTGTGGCCCTCAGCACCCGGGGGAGCTGGGGGGCTGCTGGGGGGTCACCACTGGTGGCTGAGCAGAAACACCTCACTGTGGTCCCTTCTGGAAGTAAGGGGCTGTTTTCTGGTCTCAGCCTCTTTGTACTTCTCTACAACAGTTCAGAGGAGCAGTCCATGTGCTCAGCTCCTCTTCCCTTGCTCACTTTGGCCACTTGCTGTCAATTTGAAACGCTTTGCCTGGGTGGGCAGAACGAGCTTCTCCTGCACGTTAGTGGAGACTGCAGGAGCTGCCTGAAAACAGCTCCCCTTGCAGGTCTCTCCAGCATTTATTACCTACAATTGCAGACATTAAATCAGCAGAATTGCTGCACAGCTCCAGCCAAACTGGCGACTGTTAATTTTCAAGTTCATTAGGGAACTGCTTCAATCTGGAACAGACGAAGTTAGAAAAGGGATAGAAAAATGGAATATGGCTATCATGAAAAATATCTTTTAAATGCTGTTATTAAAGCATTTTGCAAGGGTTTAGCAGCTGACTGCCAGTGGGAACAAATGGATATTTTTTTTTGAGAGCTACAAAACAGGTCAAGAATTTGAATTGGGAGTACTTAGTCTTTTCATTATACACTCAGAAAGAAAACAGGATGGTCTTTTTTGTTGGCTATAAGTGAATGCACTGTGCAGATTGCTGATGGTTTTGTCTAATACCTTCAACTACAATAGATTAAACTATTTTCTGTAGTCTGGTTGGAGAAACACAGGAGTACACACTGGGAGGGAAGGAGGGAGGGAAGGAGGGTGTACATAGAGAGGCATCAAGAAGAAGGGCTTGGGCATATGGAAAACATACCAGGGAAATGTTCCAAGGGTGAGAACTGCTTTTTACACAATGTTTTTGAAACTGAAGCAGCACAGCTGCATGACATGCAAGAGGATCCACTGACTCCTGCAGATACAACATTTTCAGAGAATAAGCCAGCTCAGATGTGTGCCTGAGCTTTGAGGAGCCAAGCAGAGAGTCTTCTTTTGCTTTTACATTTTTATTTTATTTTATTTTATTTTATTATTTTATTTTATTTTATTTTATTTTATTTTATTTTATTTTATTTTATTTTATTTTATTTTATTTTATTTTATTATTTTACTTTTCTTAGAAGTCTATCACTGTGTGTATTCCAATTCCCATGTTAGCTTTGCAGAAAGAGCTGCTGCACCAGGGAGCTTGAGCTGCCCAAGCACCCTCCCTTGGGCTTGCTGTCACCCAGCAGGTGTCACCTCCTGGGCCCATGCAGAAGATCAACTACCTGAGAGTCGGGTCTCAGCAGAAAACACACCTGAAGCAGCTCCTTGGCTGTGGAGAGAGGCACCAGGGCTTTGTGCTGAACCTGCAAACAGCCTTGCAGTGCTGGGTGGCAGGGAAAGCTCCCATGTTCCTGGCTCACTTCTGCTTAGGCTGTGGCTGTTGTGCCCATGAAGATGCTTTTTGAAGTGAATCAGATTTTCTAAATATGTTTGGGGGTTTTTTCCCCCCTCATGTGTTGTCTTATTCATTTGCTTTTCTCAAACCTGCCCGGGGAGCTCACACCTCCTGTCCTGGCAATGGGGTGTAGGAGCCTCCCTGCAGCTGAGGGCCACCTGGGTCAGTGTCTGTGCACAACTGCAGAGCCCAGGAAGGTCAGGAAGGTCCCACCTGCTGCCCCTGTGGGCTGGAATCAGCCCTGCACAGGGAGCAGAGTCACCAAATGGGGCAAATGTCCATCCTGGGGCGAAGGGTTTGGCTTGGGTCAGGCTGAACATCACTGTGGGGCTTAGTTCCTGTGCTCCCACCCAGCAGGTCTCTGCAGCTGGTGCTCACAACCTTTTCCCATTGATGAGAAAAAGATGCTCTCAAGAACTGGCCTGGATTCCCACCAGGCTTGGCCTGACCAGGGAAGACCTGAATTCTTCCCCTGTGTCTGTAGGGGTCTCATGGGTGGCTACAGATATTGTGGTTTCATGAGGAAAAAACAACCCAGCAAACCCCAAAAAGGTGAAGTATTCCCAGTTTTTATGGGAAGGATCATACAATGGTATTAAGTGATTTAGGAGGACATTTTCCACCCTAAGGTCCCACCTGATGCAAGGGCAGAAGTTTCATTCTTTGTTGTAGGTGACTCAGTATGTTTGTAACTCCAGGGTGACAGAACAGTTGGAGATTTACAGATCCCAGCAAATCTAAGAGATAAAAAATACCTTGTTCTGGGAGGTATTAATAGAAGATTTCTCTGGGGATTTGAACATCATTAGGTGGCTCTGAGGTCTTTAATCTTAACATCCTGCATCTAATTTTGGGAACTAGACTGGAGGGGAAAAAAAAATAATCTAAGGATATGGCAGAATCATAAACCAGCAGCAACTATAGGGGCCTCAGAAAATTCTACAGAGCAGGAAAGGACAGAATAGTTGTTCCTGGTGAATTCCTGGGGGGGTGGCATGTATGACATGCAGCTGAGGAACCTCCTTCAGAGGTTTGGAGAGCAGGGGCTGGTGGGAACAGGGGCTCCTGCCCTCAGCACCTGAGGGTAACACAGCATCTGCCTGTCAAAGGTTGAAGAGATGATGCTGTTCAATGGTAAGACTGAAAGGAGAGGGGAGGGTGAAATCTCAAATTCCACCCATGTTTCAGTTCTCCAAAAGCAAAGTGGAAGTTTCAAAGCAATGAAGGAAATTCCTTCCCTCAGGTCTTCCTGGAACTCTATTTTTTTAAGCTGGAACTCTGGAAAGGTACATCAGGTAAAATAATTGTTGACAAAACCATTGTCCCTCCCTGAGGAAATACTTGGAATCATCACATGAGGAAGCATCCCTGGAAGGCAGGAAGGATACATATGTTTTTACATGCTCAGATTCTTATGGAATTTACTTTAAACCATTATAAAAGTTTACAGTTTAGCAGTTGCCTGTGCACTGATCTGCACTTTAGGCTGCATCAATTTCCTTGATCTCCTTTGAACTTGATTTAGTGCCTCTGATACAGGCAGGAAGAGCTCTGCCACATTTCCTCCTCTGTCACTTCAGATAGGTTTTCCCACCACTCGTGGTTTGTCACAACACCCTGATCCCACAGCCCCTTCTGAAGTTCATTCATGTTATCAAAGGTTTGTGTGGGGATAGCAGGGATCATTTACAGCTCTGGCAGAAAAATCTGCTTTTGAGAGAATGATTAACTTCAGCTCCTGCTCAGTTCAGAGTTTATCAGCAAGGTTAGGATGAACTGCTTGAAAACAATGTTTTGGGGTGTGTTTTTAAAGGATTGTAGCTTCATTATCAAAGCCCTGGTGACCTCTAACAAATTGAGCAGTGCCCTGGATCTCAGCAGGGAGCTTTGCTGCAGGAGGAGAGGAGCGAGCAGGCCACACCACTTGATGAGACCTGAGCTTTAGGAGATGGTTTTGAGCAGTGAGGTTTCCATTCTACCCTACTTGGGGTCTTTTCCAGGCTTGGACATCAAGGTTGCCCACCAGGAAGGCTGGTAGTAGCGGGGACACTGGCTCAGTGTGGGGATGCTCAACAGGGACTCATGCATGGGAAGATCAATAATGCATCAAGAAGTTCCAGCAAATGTTCTGTGGTGCATTTTGCCCAGACTGAAGCTGGATTTATATTTAGTTTGTGTTTTGTAGCTGCTGGGTAAGTGTCAGGGGAATGATTGTGAAATGTGGGGTATCATTGTTTCCCTGAGAATGGGCACAACATGAAATTCAGTGCTTCCCCAGGCACCCACATCTCCATATTTTCTAGAACCCCATAGAGGCCTTGACAACACCTTGATAACATATTAAACGTTCTAATTACTAACCATAAGCTAATAGAATCACAGACTGGGAAGAACCCCAGGCACCAGTACACACTGGGGGTCCACCAGCTGCAGAACAGCTCTGCAGAGAAGGACCTGGGAGTCCTGCTGGACACCAAGCAGTGAAGTCTCACAGAAGTTTAGATACCAGAACTGGCAAATGAATTTTGAGTTTCCAAAACTTTTCTGTTATCTAAACTCCTCATCTAGAGACTTAGACAGTAGGAAGAAATTCTTGGCTGTGAGGGTGGTGAGAGCCTGGCCCAGGTTGCCCAGGGAAGCTGTGGCTGCCCCATCCCTGGCAGTGTTGAAGGGCAGGTTGGATGGGGCTTGGAGCAGCCTGGGCTGGTGGGAGGTGTCCCTGCCCATGCAGGGGGTTGGATCTAGAAGAGCTTTAAGATCCCTTCCCACCCAAACCAGTCTGGGATTCTAAGGGTGGAGCTCAGCCTTTGGGAAGCAGGAGGCAATGCATGGAGGGTCAGTGATGGAGCACTCCTGGAGTTGCTGTGGAGGCACGGCCAGAGCCTGGCCCACTGCACAGCCCACGAGCACAGCTGGCTTCTTTCTCTCACACAGTGATGGAAACACGTGTTGAACCAAAATGCTGCAAAAGGGAGAGGCACAGTTGTCCCGGGTGTAGGAGCCAGAGGGGGCTGCTTCCCTCATGTCCTTGCTCTGGGCTGTAGATGAGCAGAAGGCAGAAACCTTTCAAGGCGTTAGACAATGAGCTGGAGCAGATGTGGGGAGATAGCTCCTCACCTCCTCTTCCTCACTGTCATCTGTGCAACTTTTCCCTTGGGTGAGTTGTAACCAGATGTGGAAACATTTTCTTTTAAATTTATTTCAGCTCTGTAGAGCAAGAGCACTGGTTTATTTTTGTTTATCCTTTGCTTCTCATCCTGGTACAGCACAGGAGTCACTTGCCACCCTTTTCCACCTCTGAACTCAAATGCAGGGACACCAGCAGCTCTCTCAGATCCTCCTGTTTCCTGCCCCAGCAGCTGCTGACTTTGGTCACATTCAGTTGTAGGAGAATGTTTTGCAAGTGCAGGCAGTGATGGGGTGAAGGGAAAAGGTTTTAAGCTGATGGAGGGGAGAGTTAGATGAGAGCTGAGGAAGAAATTCTGTGCAGGGACTTCAGCTCTTGGGAAGCTTTGCTGCTGGTGACTCAGGGTGCCTGAGAGGGTTGTGGTCACAGTTTCCTTATAGCCTTTCAAGACCCCTTTAGAGGCTGATTTAAAATGTAGTCCTTTAGCAGCAAATCAATAGATTTCAAGAGGCTGCATTGAAAAGTTACCTGGATAAGGGTAGGGAATAAACAACTTATCTCTAAAACAACTTGCCTCTGGCAGTTAGACATGGAAAATTTCAAGCCAGGATGAGATTTTTCTTCTAATATAATAAATATAACAGACTAGACTAATATCTTTTTAAAAGGAAACAGAACTTCCAAAAGCTTAATCTTTAAATTGCTGTCCTACAGCCTTGCTCTAATGTCATCTACCTCCATTATGAGCCACCAAACTCTGTGCAAAGGTATCCATTTTATCTGGGATTGCCATCAACATGGGGACTCTTCTTCTTGTTTCCTCCCAGAGCTTTTGATGCTGCTGTGTCTCACTGCTGTCTCACAACTAGCAGGACAGTAACAATGCAGAGCACCTTCATCCTCAGCTTTTTTTCCCTGTTTTCCAAATCTCCTTCTTTTCTGACACAGTACAATAGCATCAATAGATATGAATCCATACTTTCTAGAGCCACATAGAGGCCTTGGCAACACTTTGGTAACATATTAAACATTTGCATGAGATTCTCCAAGAGGAAAAGCCAAAGGCAAGGGTTGGGGAACACCAGATGTGCAAGGGCTGTTCCCAGAGGTCTCCCTGAGGGAAACTGCAGCCTCTGAGCTGCTGATTTTAGGACAAGGTATTTTGGCTCCAAAGCTGCTCCTCGAGCCCTTCGTGACAGAGCAGAGATGTTCATGCCTTCAGCTCTCTAGAGGATAAATCAAACCCATGTTTTAACACTTAAATTCAGCTTCTGTTCAAAAGTTTGAAGTAGCAGTGAGTCAGCCAGGCCTCTGGGTAGGTGATGCTGCTGGCAACTGTCTGGGTAACTGCAGCAGGTATTTACAATGCAGCTTCTATTATTTTTGGCTGAGAAGATTCCTACAGTAAAGTTTCCCTGCTGGAAATGGTGCAGGAATGGCAAGAGCAGGACACCCATCATCTGGGGCTCCCCAGCATGAGGGAGAGCATCACCTCTGTTTCTGCTTTTTAAGCAATTCCCTCCTTCCCCCTTTGCACCTCCCAGGGGGGTTTCAGGCCACACCAGACATACATTAATCCAAAAAATGTGTATTTTTAATAACTCGTGAGCTTAGTGAATATTTTTATCCTGAAAAGCAAAGCTCCCAAGAACCTACTCTCTGGGTGAAATGTGTCCAGCTCTCCTCTGGGAGTTGTTGATGCTCTGCTGCTTTCCTGATGATGGGATTGCTGCATGGAGAGTTTCCTCCCAATAAGCTCCAGCCTGCTGGACATGGTGCTTGCAAGGAACAGCCCATCTCACTGTGCAATGAACAACTGCAGATTTCTCCATGTGAGAAGGGGGATAGAAGTGAGAAGGGATCTGGTTACTTTTGTCCTTTTTGTGGGTGGGTGGTGATTCAGGGATGTTTCCTCACCTAGTTAACATTAAGAGGACCAAGAATTAAATGGAAGCAAGTGGTTTTGCACATCACAGTTGGTTTTTATCTTCATGAAACCTTTGGAGCTCACAGGAAAGCTGCCTTTGTCAAGAGTCAATGCAAACGCTGTTCTGAGGAGATGAGGAAGTAATTGATGTGCTGGTAATGAATTAAATTAATTTTCACCAAATGAGCTGGTGGCAGGATTTCCATGCATCAGCCTGGCTTTCTGCTGGCCCTGCTGTTGTAGCACAGAGGGACTGTTTCCCTGCTGCTGAGCTGAAAATGGATGTTGGCAGAAAACAAAAACCAGCTTTTTTTTCGAGTGTGCTGCTAAAGGCTTCATGGAAACAGGTTCCTCAGAGGTGCAAAGGAAATGGTTTATGAAAGGGCTTGTGAAAGGTGCTGATGAGTAATTCTTATTTAAGCCACGAGTGGCTTCTTGGCACTGTGTTCAGATCCAAAACCCAGTTACACCTGGCTCTGCTGAGCAGCTCTACTGAAGCCAGTAGGTTTGTTTGCATGAACAAGGACAGCACAAGTGTTTTCTGCCTTTGCACAAGAAAAGGGATTTTTAGAAAGCTATTTAGTGTATGTTCATAGTTGGAACAACAAACACCACGTTCATGGTATAAACATTTTAATTTTTTTTCTGTATGCAGTTGTAAAAAGGTGAAATAGCTAAAGACTGTTGGGAGGAGCTCCTGGGGGACCTGGGCTGCCTTTGGCCCCAGCCCTTCTCCTGGGGACAGAGCTGAGCTGTGTGAGCTGTGCAGGCTGGCAGAGCCTGGCTGGGAGCTGTGCTTGGAGAAGCAGCAAGAAACATCCCCTCACCACCCTCACAGCAAAGAGTTTCTCCCCCAGATCTCACCTAAATCTCCTCTCTTTTGTCCCATCACTCCCTGCCCTTGCCCAAAGTCCTTCCCCAGCTTTTCCTGCAGCCCCTCCAGGCACTGCAAGGTGCTCTAAGGAGGACAAAAGCAGGCACTGAACAGCTTTTTCTTCTTGATCTTTTTCCCCAAAGGCTGTAAAAAGGCTCTTGCTTTCTCCCAAGGCTTTTCTCCACTGCTGTGCAAGGTGCCAGCCCTGACCCAGGCTGTGTGCTGGCTCAGAGGGACCCTGCCCAGGCTGCTGCTGCTGCTGGGCTCTGGAGATGGGACAGTTCCAGGTGGAGGACACTGCCTGGCAGCCTTGGGGTGGCTGCTTGGGGTGGCTGCTGGGGATAACCATGGTTCCTGCCACAGGCAGAATTCCCTGTGCAGACTGGGGCAGCCAGGCCTGAGCTTGCAGGGTCTGGGTGTGGGGACCAGCCTGGCACCAGCAGGGCAGGAGGTTCCCAAAGCTCTGCTCCATCTGTTGTCCGTGCCCAGCACCCCTTGTGGGCAGGAGTGCTTGAAGCTGCTCCATGCCCCTTCCAGTGTGGCTTCCAGCAGGGTGACTGGGGCTGCTCTGCCTGGTGCAAATTGGTTGCAGACACATTCAGTTTCTCCTGGCTTCATGTGCTGGTGCTTTACCTGTCCCACTGGAGAGCTGGGACGTCCCAGTGTTGGAAATCTGTGGGCAGTTCTAGAGATCAGGAGGTTCTAGAGAAAGAGAAAACATTTCTCTTTGGCTCTGCTTTTGTTCAATGAGCGTTTTGAGCTTCCTGGTAGCAAGCTCTGCAGCCTGGGGAGCTGAGAGCAGGAGCCAGCTGGGAGCTGGGGGAGGTTACCCACAAAACATGTGAGGTGAACTTTGAGAGGTTCCAAAGGGAATATTTAACATTCTCTCTTAAAACCTTGTCAGTGTCCTACCTTCCCACAGACTCTTCATTCTCTGCCACATGGTCTGTTTAATTTCACTGTATTTTAGTACTTTTTCTTAAATATACAACATTGTATAAGTGAAAATAACAGTGAAACTGTTCCTGATGTTTTTATATCCTCCAATTTTTCCCCAAAATTTTTTGCCTTGTAGAAAACTTCTGAAATGAAGCTTCCCTTTCTGATTTGTATTCCTCTTTTAATTCGTTGCTTTCCTCAGGATTTCCCCTGGAACTGAAATCTCAAAGCACAGCTGGCTTTGCTAAAAATACCCTTGCTGAAACCTTTAGATTTCATTTAAATGTATTATATGCTCAGTTGTCTGTGGGCATGGGGAGTGTCTGTAGAACATCAAATATTGGGAGAAGTGGAAACTCTGCAGAGGACAGTCCTGCACTTGCAGCCTTCATGGTGGGGTTGGGAGGAAGGAGCAGGGTGTTGGGTGAGCCCAAAGGCAGTTTGGTCCAGCAGGCAGGTGTTCAACCAGGCAGGAAAAGCTATGGGAAAAAGGCTGGACTGATGATGAGTGGAGTGCAGGATGGTTCTGGGGTCTTGGGGACAAAAGGAAGGTTGAAAGTTGAATAGAATTCCAGACTGGTTTGGGTTGGGAGGGACCTTAAAGATCATCCAGTCCCACCCCCTGCCTGGGCAGGGACACCTCCCACCAGCCCAGGCTGCTCCAAGCCCCATCCAACCTGCCCTTGGACTGTCCTAGGAAGGCTGAGCCCTGGGTGGGCTTGGGCAGAGCCCCTCAGCCTGCTGGGAGCTTCACTGCAGCAGGAGCACCCCCAGAGCCCATAAAACCCACCAGCTAGGCACCCAGCAGGTTGGAAACTTGCAGATTTCTACCAGCTTCCCCTTAAACACCCTCCTGGGGTTGGTGTCTCCTCCCCAGCACGTGACTTCTCTGCTACCCAGGAGTGAGGAAAACTGTCTGCATGCCATGGTGTGTGTTTGTGTGGATGCATCTGTGTCCATATTTATTGAACACGTTGTCTCTTGTGCAGCTTTGTGGTCTCTAAGTGCAGGGTGTGGATGGAGCTGTCCAAACAGGAGCATGTCCCATGGTGATCAGGCCCTAAATCCAAGCATCAGCTCCTCTGGATCTTGTAGCCACAGGGAAACCTCTTCATGCTTATCCTGAGATGTGGATTCCTGACCTCTGGAAGGTCTGGAGAACATGTGCAAGTAAATACTCTGGGTTCTGGTGCTGCTCACAGGCCACATGGGCTGGAGGAAAACATCTGCACTTTACTTGCAGATAATAAAAAACTTAGAGAATTGTAAATAACTCTGGGCTGGGTCAGTTGGACAGGTGGAAGTGGATCAGACCATGAGATAAACTTGTTGGAAAGATATGGGCATTTTCACACAACCAGAGAGATGCCTCTTGAGCAGCCAAAATAGCTGACATTTCCATGAGGGATGGAGGTCTGGAAACCTGTGGGATCATAGCAGGGGCTTCAGTGGGAGTTCTCAATATGATGCTGAAAGCAAAAGGGCAGCTGTGATTGCTGCAGGTGAGAGTGATGGATGTGGGGCAGGAGGGGCTGAGAGTGGCTTTGAGATAAAAGATCTCAACCCCTAAACTGCTGGTCCTCCATGAGGACATGCACGAAAACCTTTGTGTCAACATCCCCAAACATCTTCCTTCTGCTTGGAGCTCCAGGTTTGAGGTTCTCTACCCCCCTGTGTGTTTGACAGAGCAGGAATAAAGCTCTTTGTTACAATGAGGAATGGGACGAGATGGCAAATGCTTTGGTTTCCCAGGCAGCAGGCCAGGCAGGGGGAAATGTGCTGAAAATACAGATAAGTTAAAAAAAAGCCCAACCCTTGAAGTACTTTGCAGGTGTAACATCAATAAATGGTTAGGAATACTTTGATATTTACCCACATGGCTCCATTAAATGATTGTTATTACAAGCACACTTTCCACTAGTCAGATGAAGGAATAGATGCCATTTAAAAGTTAACTCTAATTTCCAGTGTAATATTGTAATTACATTTCTGTAAATTAAAATGGGGCTCCCTCAGGATTATGAAGAGGTTGTGTCAGAGTGAAGACACTGCAGTGAGCAAAGCCTGTGTCATCAGGCTCTTGGAACTGAGATTCACTGCCAGAATTCTGCAGAGTTTGTTCCTTTGGACTATTTCATATTTTGTCTGGGTAGCAAGACATCATTAGACCAGGGTTGAGAATAGGTGGAATTTTTGTGGAAGCATTTAGAGAAGAAAACCATAGAATCATGGAATGCCAGGTTGGAATGGACCTCAAGGATCACCTGGTTCAACCTTTCCAGGTGCTACTCTAGTTTGTATGAGGTGGCTCAGCTCCCTGCCAAGCTGAGACACAAACCTGTCCAATGTGGGGGAACCAACCACTTCCCCTGGGAGACTGTTCCACCTTCTTAACACTTAAATAACAAGTTTAGTAGGTGCAAGGGTAGTTTGTGCCTGGTGTTCCTGGGGCTGTGATGTGGTCCAGGCTGTGGATGATGCTTGGGGGTGCTGGTGGGGGCAGGCAGCATCTTGCCCAAATCCCTGGTCCTGCTGGACCCCCCATCTGCCTGCAGGGAGGGGCTTAAAGCACTTTGGAAGCTGGACCCCCCATCTGCCTTGTGCAGCCTCTGCATGAGCAGTGTTTGCTCTCACCTTCATCTGGGGAGGAGAAGGGTCATGGGAAGCCCCCTGGGGTGGGCAGGTCTTTGTGTAATGTGTGTTAAGCTTTTGGTGTTGCCTCTTGCTCTATCCATCCTGCTCCTCCTGTCACAGGAGAAAGCAGATTGAACTGGCCTGGTCCAGAGGAGATGAGGTCTTTGTTCTCCCCAGGAGCCTCCACCAATGGCTCTCAGTGCATTTTACCCCCTGCCCTCCCCAGCTACCTCTCTGGAAATGGCTTCTGCAGGAGGATGCTGCCTCACATTGCACTGGCTCCAAGACAAGAGCCAAATGAGCCACCACCAGCTCTTGTGGGCACAGGTCCTGCCTTGGTGGGGCTGGAAAGATGAGGGTATGGAAGAGGATGCCCCAGCTGGGAGAATGGGGAAGGCTTGGAGAGGAGATGGCTTGAGGGATGCAGACTTCCCTGCTGTGGCTTTCCTGGATTCCCAGGTGGGGGTGAAGGTGATGATGGTGACTTGCTTCTCACCACCTCTGCACATCCAGAATTCTGTGGGGTGGGACAAACCTCACCTGAGATCTTCCTGCACCATCAGCTATCAGGAATGTGTCCGTCTTTAAATAACAAGTTTAGTAGGTGCAAGGGTAGTTTGTGCCTGGTGTTCCTGGGGCTGTGATGTGGTCCAGGCTGTGGATGATGCTTGGGGGTGCTGGTGGGGGCAGGCAGCATCTTGCCCAATTCCCTGGTCCTGCTGGACCCCCCATCTGCCTGCAGGGAGGGGCTTAAAGCACTTTGGAAGCTGGACCCCCCATCTGCCTTGTGCAGCCTCTGCATGAGCAGTGTTTGCTCTCACCTTCATCTGGGGAGGAGAAGGGTCATGGGAAGCCCCCTGGGGTGGGCAGGTCTTTGTGTAATGTGTGTTAAGCTTTTGGTGTTGCCTCTTGCTCTATCCAGATTGAACTGGCCTGGTCCAGAGGAGATGAGGTCCTTGTTCTCCCCAGGAGCCTCCACCAATGGCTCTCAGTGCATTTTACCCCCTGCCCTCCCCAGCTACATCTCTGGAAATGGCTTCTGCAGGAGGATGCTGCCTCACATTGCACTGGCTCCAAGACAAGAGCCAAATGAGCCACCACCAGCTCTTGTGGGCACAGGTCCTGCCTTGGTGGGGCTGGAAAGATGAGGGTGGGGAAGAGGCTGCCCCAGCTGGGAGAATGGGGAAGGCTTGGAGAGGAGATGGCTTGAGGGATGCAGACTTCCCTGCTGTGGCTTTCCTGGATTCCCAGGTGGGGGTGAAGGTGATGATGGTGACTTGCTTCTCACCACCTCTGCACATCCAGAATTCTGTGGGGTGGGACAAACCTCACCTGAGATCTTCCTGCACCATCAGCTATCAGGAATGTGTCCGTCTGGTGCTGCAAACTCCTCCCAGAAATCTCCCAGTTCTGTGTGGATAGTGTGCCTGTGGCTGGGAACATCACAAATGGGGTGTGAATGTATTTTTATCTTTGCTGAGCATATTTTCTGTGCTGCTTTGGAAATGTATTGTCTGACTTCAGCTGGAAACAGCACACACGTGAGAAGGAAAGGGCAAATTCATCTGTGTGTAACTCATGTCAGTGCTGCCTCTGACATGAAAAACACAAGTGAGGCAGACAAGCACAGCTGGGCTGGTGTAAAATATTCCATTTTATGATGCTCCAAAAAAGTTGGCAAGGAATTAAGTAAACACTGCCTTTCATCCACTGAGGGCCTTAAGTATTGCAGAGGTTGCAGCCCCCCCATCACTTTCTGGTGTACAAGGGGCCCAGACTGACTTCTGAGTGATGGCAGCTCTGCCAAGCTGTGCAGAGGCAGAGCCACCAGGCAAAGGCTGGAGAGAAAGTGTTTTAATTAGCAGACTGCATCTCCTGCTGCTCCTCAAACCCTTATCTATGTGAGCAGCTGGAAAGCTGTGCCAGACCCAAGCATTGACCCTGGAGGAATGTTTGACCTGTTGTCAGGTGGTTGTGTCCTTGTCTCATAGTCCTTGTGCTCTCCCAATGGGGCCCAGCTCTTGAGGGTCACCTGTGGATCAGCCTGGGAGAGCTCTTGTCAAGTCTGAAACCTCTGGAGGCATCTGGAGAGGTGTAGGGTTTTGGAAGGTGAACTGTCACCCACCCATCCTGCCACCCACCCACCCATCAGCCAGTCAGGGTGGGCTCAGTGAGCGGAGGAGGATGGAGCCAGGGTGTGAGGTGGGAAGGGCACGAGGGACTCGTGCTCAGGTGTCCTCCCAGTGGATGAAGGAAGCTGTGAGGGGTTGATGAAAGAGCAGGGCAGCTGAAATGTCCCACCATGGAGGGTAAGGCTTGTCCCCATGGCTCTGACTCGGGTGAGGCCCGTGGTGTCCCCAGGGCTGTGCAGAGTGCCAGGGCTCTCCGCCCAGCACTGGGGTTTCTCAGCCTTGACAGTGTCACCCACTGGGTCCCTTCCAAAGGCCACAAAGGTGCAGGAAAGCCCTGACAGACTCCAGGAGAACGTGGCATCACTGAACCCAGGGGACCCCTGAGCAGTGACCCCAGGTGGTGCAGTTGGCACATGTGGGGTCCCGGGGGAGGCAGGAGCTGCTCCAGGAGCAGGGGGACCTCTGGGGCTTCACCACCCATCCTGCTCACCCCTTTCTCTGATGGGCAGCACCTTGGCTGTGCTGGTCCAGGCTCTGAACCTCCTGGAGCCCTTGGAGCAGCCCTGACAGGCTGGGTTCCTCGTGCAACTCACACAACCAGGGGTAGTAAAAGTAAATAACAAATCAGTTCCTCAAAAGTCTGCATGAGGACTCGGGGCCCTGTGAGATCCCAGCAGGCATCTCTGAAGTGAGTCTCATCTTCCTGCTGTGTCTGGAGCTAATTGGAGAGAGGGGTCAGATGGGGCTGAGCTGGAAGGGTGATTTTTGAACATACAATTCTGTAATTGCTTTACTCTTGTGGTCTGAGGCATCATTATCAGAATTCAGCAATGGGATGACGTCCTTATTCATCTGGACACGTTGTGGTGGAGGAGGAGAGGTGATTGCCTGTCTTTGGGGTGACTGGAGGGCTCCTGGTGGAGCGTGTGCTTGGTCACCCCCTGATGGCAGAGCAGCTCCTGGGGAGCAGGCACAGTCTCCTTTCCAGCTCCAGGGGAATTTCTATTTCTGGCTGCAGTCCCTGGCTTGAACGTAGGGAGTAACAGTGGAACTGATTAAAATTAGAGGGTTTTTTAAGTGGTATCTTTGTAACATGCTGTAACCACAGCTTCTGGAGGACTTCCTGAAACTTAGCTTTGTTAAAGATCCATCATTCATTCACTGTTGCAGTGAACTAAAATGAGTGTGTGTGTGGGAGGTGTCTGCAGATACAGGGAGATTCCCACCACAGATCAGGAAGAGCAGTGGGAGCCTTGGTCTTGGCTGTTGACACTGTGAGTTCTCTGGTTTGGGCAGCAGCAGAGCAAGGTCCTGCCTGTCACCCTGATGCTGGGGTTGGGAGGCAGCCAAGTCAGGATGTGTCCTGTGAGCCCCAGGTCTCCTTCAGGCTCAGGTCTTGCTGGAACTGGGGTCTGAGGCCTCCAGCAAACCATGTCCCAAAGCCACGTCCCCATTCTGGAGCTGGGGAAAGCTGCTCTGCTTGGACCTCCCTGGGGCCCTCTGGGTGTACAAACTCCTCCTGGGGAGCTGCTGTGACCTCATGCACTGATAATTGCATTGATTGGGATGTTGATTGATTAACCTCCTGCTAATGAAGCGTTGGCTGATGCTGCAGCAGCTTCTGCTATTCAGAACTTCCCTCCTGCCTTGTCCCAGGCAGCTCCACTGCCAGCAGACAGCTGGTGCTGTCACCCAAAAGCACCTGTGCTGGGTGAAGTGATGCCAAACTACCCTGAAGCCTTCGTAGTGCCCACTGCCTTGGTGGAGAAAATGTAAGATATAACAGGAGAGCATCACACGTGGGCTGCAGCTTCCAGCCCCCCCAGACACTTCAGGACTCACAGGGACATCAGCTTCCTCACAGCTCCTGCTCTGGGCAGCACGTCTGCATTTGCTGCATGGAAGAAACGTGCAGGGAGCACAGCCTTGGTGTGCAGAGAGCAAAAATGCACCAGGAAATGCCCAGCTGGCATGTGCTCAGCTGCCCTTCCCCTCCCTGGCTGTGCCTGTGGCACCTCCTGTGCTACCTGCTCTCCAAGGTGCCAACCCGTGCTGGGTGATCCAGCAACTAACACCAGTTTGTTCCCAGCAGGACAGGGGGTCCTGATACCCTTCTGGTGTGTTTTAGAGCTGAATGGGTGGATCTACACATTAAACATGTTCCCATCTCCATTGTGTGGGGAAAAAGGAATTCTCCTTGTGCAGCTGCTGATGGAACTGGAAACCAGCCCATTGTGTGGGGAAAAAGGAATTCTTGTGCAGCTGCTGATGGAACTGGAAACCAGTTTCCTGAGGGCAAACATGGGGAATGGTTTGATTTTTTTCTTCTGGAAGAAGTTAAAAATAGAAATGGAAGCTACTGTACCTTTTTTTTTTCCCCAATTATGGATGTTCAAGCTGTTTATGAGGCAAGACGACAACAAACTCACTTTCCATCTAATGAGCTAAAGATAACTGTAATTGCTGGATGAGTCAGTCTGTGGAGCCATTAAAACAAGGGTATTGCACCTGCATCTTTAATGGGCTACCAGGCAGTGCTGCTCAGGGTGTCTTTCCTTGCATTTTTATAGGTTCATGGGCACCAGTCTGATAATGCAGTTATCTGTGTTTTTAATTTAAAAGCATTACCTGAGTTTATCCCCATCCAGCAGAACGTGCAGTAGCTTTTGTAAGTCCTGCAGAATCTGCAGCAGGGCTTGGAGCCCCTGGCTGTGCTGGGGCAGGAGGGGTGTGGGGCTGGGCAGAAAGGAAAGGAGGTGCTTAGGCAGGTGGCTGAGCTTGGCCTGAAAGGCAGGCTTGTTCAAGAGTTTTTACCCTTTATGTTTCAGGTAATGTGAAGTGTTGAAAGTCTGCGTGGTTCAAACTTTGTAACACCTGTAAAAGACACAGGGCTAATGAAAAGGTCCCTAAGATTTTTGTCTTTAAAGAGCTCAGGTTCAGGTGTGGATTGCACGAGGATCACCCAAAGCTGCCTGAAGAACTGCCTTTATTTTTCATTTGCCAGCTCTGGTTTGGGTTCTTGAATAATCAAAGGATGAGTTATGTGCTGGCTGTGGTGCCTCTGGCTGGGGGCTCAGGGAGCCCTTCCTGCAGACACCCACTGGCAGCCCCCAGAGCTGCTGCTGGGAGAGGAGTTCCCAAAAAAGCACTGCAAAGGGACTAATTAAGGTGAGCAATTTCCCTTTGTTTCCATTCCTCAGCAGCTTAATTGGAAGGCAGAGGCATTTTCAGCTGGGGTAGGATTAATTTTAATTGATAAATGCCCTGGTCTCAAATAATTTCCTGTAGACTCTTGCAGGGCCATTATTCAGTGAGGAGATGGCTCAGGCTGCAGCTCAGCAAGGCAAGAACACGTGAATCTGAGCTGCAGCATCAGAGTAACTCTGATTAATAAGGAAGACCTCAGTTAGCAGAACCTGAAGAAGCTTCTTGGCTTGTAGCCTTGCTCCACTAATCCTCAGTTAACTTCTCCAGAGCTCTCCAGATCAGCTGTGTCCTTCTATAGGAAGTGCTAAGCTGTGTCATGAAGGGTGTGATGGTCCTGGCTGGTGCAGAAGAAGCATTAAAATGTCCAGCTCTTGAATGTGCCCCTTCTAACAGGTAAAGGAGCTTCTGGTCTTGCTCAGAAATAATGTGGGCATCTTCTCAAGGAGGTGAAGGGCCTGGGAACCCCTTGCTGGTGTTTTTGGGACACACACAGCCCAGGGGAGCTGTGGCATGTGGCCTGCAGCAGGTGCTGGCTGTGGGACCCATCTCTGGTGCTTTGTCACCGTGGGACATCCATGGTGTGGAGGGAAACTGTCCTTCCCTTCACCCTTCAGCAGGGATCCCTGACAGTCTGAGGGGAAATAAATACCATGGTGTTGCTGAGCTGGTGGTGCTGGCCCTGCCCAGGCTGCCAGGCTGGGTTTCACTCCTGTGGAGCTGAGGCAAGGTGTGCTGGTCAGCCCCTGCTGTGCCTGTCTGCCAGGATGGGGAGGGAGATGGGGGGCAAATCTTGTGCCAGGCTGTCCATATTGCCAAGGGCCACCCAAGGCCCCCCTGCTCCATCACTGTCCAGGAGACACTGCTGTCCTGGCTGCATGTCCAGAGCACGTGTTGGGTAGCACAGTGTTCCCAGGGCTGCTCTTTCCTTATCTGCAAGATGAAATCCCCATGTATTTTACTGTTCTTCATCATCACACCTCTGGTTTATGAGAAATCTTTATTTGCTTCTTTTTTTTTCCCCCCAATATTCTTTCATGCAGAGAAGGAAAAATCCAGTTATTCTACTGCTTGACATTCTGATTGGTCTTTAACAAGCTGGTGTTCCCTTCATGACCTGTTTTGGATTTATCCACCTGGTTTCACAGGAGAAGGGTTCACCTGGACAGCTCACAGCTCAGGGATGTGTAGTTGGAGAGTCTGTACTGCATGTCCTCCATTACTGGTCTGTACTGGCACCTTTAACTTGCCTAGTGGGAAAAGCAGGAGCAGAGTAGCAGGACTGGAGGCTGGAAAGGGGGCTCTGGGGGGTGGGGACACATTCTGCTCCCAGCAGGGGTAACTCCAAGGACAGGCTGGCTTTACACCTTGGAAATCTCCAAGGATAGAGAGCCCACATCCTCACTGGGCCCCTCTATTGCTGTCTGACCACTCTCAGGAGGAATTTTTGTCTAATATTTAAAGGGGGTTTCTCTCCTGCAGCCTGTGCCTCTTGCTCTTCCACCACGGGGCAGTCACAGGCACCAACGAGCCCTTTCCCTGCCTCCTTTCCTGGTGGCACCATCCCCTTGGCCTCTCCTGTCCCAGCTCCAGCCCCCACTGCCTCCGTGGTCCCAGATCCCTTCAGCTTGGCTATGGGAGTTGATCAGGCACAAAACCTGGTCCCAGCATCTCTTTCTAATTCATGTGCCTGGGCATGGCTTTGAGGAGGGTCTGTTGCAGCTCTTGGGGTAGACATCACCTCTTGAAGAGCTGCTCTGGTCAGTTAGCTGAATTGACATGATACAACCAACTCAACTGAAACTTCACTGTGAGTTATCTCACCCTTTCTGACCCCTATACCTTCCTTCCCCTCCAGGGACAGGTGACATGTGGACTTTCCATCCCAACTAAGTTGGATTTTGATGCACAAAACTATTGAAAGATATCATTATTTTTAATAGCCTGTGATGCATTCAAGCTGTGTCCCCAGGCTTGTCTGAGGCAACAAGCAAGGTCAAAATGGATGTACTGAAACTTCCAATAATGGAGAACTGAAGGAAGCAGGTTTGTGCAAAAAGAACAGCAGAGTTATTCCAGGCTGCAATAACTGGAAATGCTGCATGTTTCTTGTAAGAACAAATATCTAAGATGCTTAGAATTGCCAGGCTTCTATGTGTTGCACAATTTCTCAGTAATAGCAAAGAATTTTAAGTAGCTTGTGCACACAGCAAGCAGGTTTTCAGGGATCTTTCTTGGGTAGCACTTCAAAAAAGTAAAGCAAAAGAATGTAAAGGGTGAGGGAGGTTGGGGCAAAGTCCTTCCCTCCCACTTAAAAAAAATAATAATAATTCTGGAGTCACTGAAAGTGACTGAACTTCATGTTTCTTGAGCTCACACAGAAACAAAGACATTCTCTGTATGTGCATAGGCAGCTCTTTTATAAAGGAACCCAAACTGACTTTTAAAAGCAACTGCTGCAAGTTGTAAATCCCTGATCTGTAGGGATTTCCCCCTGACTTCACACTTCTCATTGAATTTGTGAGTGTGTAAGAATTCCCCTGGGTGGGATATGCTTGCATGGGTGAGATAGTGCTGGTTCCATCTGTCAGCCCAGGCACTGGGCTTGTGCTGGATCTGGTGACAAGGCTGCTAACTAAACAGTCCCAGTCCATGTTATAAAACATGGCACTATTTGTTCAGTTCCTTTTTTCTGTAAGACTACCAAGTGTGCACTGACCCATCACATTTGGTGGCCTCACAGTGGTCCCAGCTGGAATGAAGGAGTTGGCACAAAAGAAGAACAACAAAAAATAAATCAGGGATATTTCTGGGGTAAGATTCAGTATGTCATGTCTACTGTGCTGAAGAAAATACTGAGAGATGTGGAAGTAGAGGAAAAGTGTTGGACTTCAGTGGGCTCCCTACATCCTGTGGTGCTCCTGACCCAGGTTGACTTTCTAGTTCCATCCTTGTAGGGGCCAATCCCTCTTTTCAGTCATTTTAGCACATTTATCCCTTCTAAAGAGAACAGTCCCTTCCATAGGGTATGTCTGTGACCTGTGGAGCCCCTGCCCTTGGCCATCACAGGGGCTACACCGAGTTGGAAAAACAACCCCAAAAAGCCCAAGGCCCCCAGGGATACGGATGGTTGGTCAGACCTGGAGGCCAAAAAAGGCTTCCCAAGGAAAAGAGTTAGCTTTTGTTTTCTTCTTCCTGCCTTTACACATGATTTTATTTTCTTGTTTGTTTGTTTGTCTGTCTCTCAGTCAGCAGCCCCTGAAGAAGCTGCCCCTGCAGCTCCAGACCCCTGTGGCTGAAGGCAGGTGTTGGACAGAAAGGCACAGCTGTAATTTCTCAGGCCCGCCAAATAAATCTATATCTTCTTGACAATTATGTCTTTACAAAAGCTTTGGGAAGAACAGCTAAAAAGTGAACTTATTGACAAGCTTTCTTATTAGAGGCAGGTCCTTTGGCAGGGCCGGGAACGCGGCGCTGGGTGATGGATCCCTCAGAAGCAGCAGCTGCAGGAGGCAGCTCAGAAATAGCTCTTTATTGACACATTTTTATTTCAGAGGAAGTTCTTCTAACAAAGCCTTAGCTGGAGATAAAAACAGATAAGAAGGGTATGTAATTTTTACTTGACTCGAGCTGCAAAGTCAATTGGCTTCAGTGTTGGTGCTGGTGGCACCCGGACCCCGGGTCCCCAAGGGCCCTGTTTGCAGGGGCTGGTGGCTGGGAGCACAGCCCCTCTGCAGCTCTCCTTTGGGGTTTGACTTTGCTCTCTCCCTTTCCTTCCATGCATTTTTCTAATCAGAATGGTTTATCATGCTTCATACATTCTGTATAAATAGTATTTAATTTTTCTGCTCCCATTATACAGCCTGTTCCTGACTCCCCCAGAGCTGGGCTGTTGGGAAGGGCAAATGTGGCTTCATCCAGTTTGCTATTTAGGGCATCTATATATAAACACAGGGATGTATAGGATGTGACCCTTGGGGGGACCTTTACCCACTCCCCCTCTACTTGCCCTACTTCTGATAATTATGTTTTCCAAGTAGGTGTTTATTTATTAAACTCCTGGTGAACGCCTGGACATTCTGCAAAGCACCTTTTGTGGTGTTTTGACAAGGATTTCTTACACCTGAGCATAAGGCTCTTTCCTGCTAGCAGAGTGAAACAGCAGCTCCCCTGTGCTAAATGCTTTCAAATTCCCTGTGCTTTGAACAGGACCCTGTTAGGGCTGAAGCCTCAGTGGATTCTGGAGACTTTCCCATGAACCGACGTGGCATTTTTTGATTATTTCCAGCCCCAGTGAAGTTCCTTTACAGTCTTTGTAGCAACTTAGCAGGGATTGAGCTGGAAAAATGAGGAGGGAGCTCACCTGCCCAGAGGAGCTTGCAGAAATCACAGCCTCCAAGTTCAGCAGAAAACAAAGCTAAAAAAGAGCTAAATCAATGGAAAGCTGGAAGAGAAACCAGCAGGACTGAGGTGGGGGGAGCACCAGCTGCCAGCAGGGCCTGCTGGGGGGGATAGTGAAGCAACCATCCCAGTCATGCTGGGAGAAGCTGGGAGCAGTGGATGAGCTGCCTGTGTGAGGCAGGATGAGCAGGGCTGGGGGAGGAATGGCTGCAGAGCCAGGGGCAGAGCAAAGGGGAGGGAGGGAAATCTGGGTTTTGAGCAGGAAACAAGGAAAGCTCCCAGTGGAGCAGGAACATCCTCATCCCATCCAATCCTCTGCTTTTGCTCTTTTGTCCAGGATGACACCTGGAACTGTAAAATGGCAAAGAGGGCTAGAGAGGTTGCAAGGATTTAAAAGAAATGAAAAAGATTTCAGTTATTTATCAGTGTTGCACTCAGGGTACATTTTGAGATGCTATAAACAACTGCTCTTTGTGGAAGCAGCTGAAAGGGAAAAGCACCTGCAATTCAGTCATTAGCAGCAGGAAGATGGGGCTACAGATAAAGCTATCAAAGAGCCATATTGTGATAGGTCTCAAGTCAAGCTAAAATGTTATTGCAAAAGGCAGAAAGTAAAAAAACATGTATGATAGTAATACTTTAGAAGAAGAGCTATACTGAATGGAATAAGATAATTAAGGGATCAGATAATGCAGCAGAAATGTGTGTGGAAAATAGAGATCCTGGGGGTGCAGCAGGCAGGGGGATCTGAGCCTGGTGCCCACCACAGAGTGCTCCAAGGACATGGTCCCCTTACAGATCTCCTGCCAGCTCTGCCCCTGTGCTTCCAAAGAAAGCAAAAGTGAAAAGGCAGTCTCCAAAAAGTGCATATCCTTCCTAAAGGAGGAAAAGAGAAAAGAGAAGACTTGCATTCAAAAGGGTTCAAACACTTTCCTGAGGAGCAACAGGCATGGGAACAAATACTGACACTTTTCTTAAGGGCTCAGACATGAGGTGTCACAGGAGCTCAAGGCCAGCAGAGGCAGAGGGGGAAGCAAGCAGGAAAACCTGATGAATTCCTTGTGACAAGTGCTCCAGAAGAGGTGAGATTTCAGCCCTGCAGCTGCTCTCTGCAGACAGCCTGTCCGGGGCTGCCTCACCTGACAGTCCTTCCAAAGACCTCTGAGAAGAAGCTGGAAGTACAGCAGAGCATCCAGGGCTGGAGAACATTCTTCCAAAACCTGAAGGAGCCAAGGTGCAGCATGTTTGAACATTGTGAGCTGGACCAGGAGCTCACTCCAGCCTCCATGCCAGGGAACAGGAAGATTTAGCACATCCTTTTCCAAAGGCTGGTAAAGAGGATAATGCAAGTTGCAGATCAGTAAGTTTTATTTCTGTATCAGCAGTTTAACAGGAATGGTGATGAAAAGCAGAGGACCAGGCTCAGACAGATGTGAAATCCCTCTGGTTTTTGGAGAGAGTAATTAAGCACATCTCTGGCCCATATGTTGATGTCCCTCTTACAGCACTGAGATTCATGCCTTTCCTTTCCAGAAACACAGTTTCCTTCCACCACACCAAATCTTTTCATACATTTTCTGATCCTACTCCTAATGATTCATTCCTGTTCCCTGATGTGGAAATACATCACATGGAGGTGAATGTCCTCCCTAATGTGATGTCAAGTTGCAGTAGATAACCCAAAGTGGTTTTGTTCTGCTCTAGGGATCTTCAGCAAGTTTCTTATGTGAGTCCCATCCAAACTCCTCTGTCCCAGCTGTATTTGCTGTGCCCAAATCTTGCCCACTTTGTCCCCTTGGATTACTGCTGTATCACTTCTGTGACATTTCTGGCAGGTTTTGAACCAGACAGTGCCATCTGATCCAGCCTGGCAGGAATGCCGGTGGGTTGTGTGTCCCTTGTTCCCAGGACCTGCCCCATGGGACCTTTTGGTCCCACTTGTTGAACAGGTTTCCAGGTAAATGTCATATGCCAAAAGATTCTGTCATATGAACAGATATATTTGTTGTTGTTTTTTTTTAACTCAGCCAAGTTAATATGTCCTTTCATAATTTTTTTCTTATTGTTACTTTCCCAAACAAGATGATGAGGTTTTCTAAAGATGTACCACGTATGCCTGTATTAATGTGTGCCCAGTCAAAACCTGTTTGCTTTGGGGGTTAATCCAATTTAATGTAGGTAGATTTTGGTTCTCTGTTTGTCTCCAATCTGTTTGAAACCACAACTTTTCTTCAGCCCTGGGCTGGCAACAGCTGAGTCTGCTTTTATGGAAACTCCCACTTGTCTGTCATCCTTCAGAACAGTTGGTTGTGTGTTGAGGAGCTGCTGAGCAAGTTCTGCTCCTTCCCTATTTGTTTGGTTTGGTTTTTTCAACCCCTTTCTGTTTAGCCTCTAATTTTGCCATTTTTATTTTTCTTCCTGCTGGAAAACATCCCTATTTCTGGCATGCCTGTGGTGACAAGGATGGGACTGCATGGAGAGAAGTGTCCATGTGTCCATCGTGTGCATGGCACGAATTCTCAGATGTTTGTATTTAGCCTCTTTCTCTGTTTTCCCCCTCCTCTTGTGGTCTTGTTCCTCATTGATTTATTCCCTCATGCCCTGCTTTTCTGTTCTCCCTGTGCATTCACTTGGGGCACGCAGGGTAGGAAGCATCCATGGTTTCCTTGGGAGCACTTCCCATGCCCATGGATGTTCTGCTGACTCGTGGCACCTCCCCTGCTTCCCTCAGCACAGTGACTCTTGCCTTGTGTCCTGCCACACAGATGTTTTGTCTTTGCTTTTCATTTGTCCTGCAGCTTTTTAAATATGCAGAAAACCCCATAATATGTGCCTGTGGCCACCACATCTGCCACTTTCCCCCTTGATCTCCAACCAGTTGGCCTCTTAGCCCTGAGCAGGCAGTGGAGCAGCAAAGGCACTGACTGGGCACCAGGCCAGGGCTGTTCATCCATCAGAGCAGCTCTGGGAGGTCTCACCATCTCCCAGGTGCCTGTGGTGACACCTGGAGCTGTGCAGCACCCTGTGCTGCTGGGAAGGTGGGAGGAGGACAGACCACTGAGCACTGACAGCAGGGTGAGCAGCCTCTGCCTAGTTCTTTACTTCTCAAGGTTGCTTCTTGTCCTGCCTTTCCTCTGATGTGCCACTCACGGCAGCCTGAAATGGTTCTTGCTGCTGAGGAAAGTCTGCCAGGCTCTCAAAAATATTACTGCTCTCAGGAGCTTCCACAGGTCTCTGTTTGCAGCTCCCTGCCTGAGCTGGTGTGGGGAGCTGGGCTGGCCACGGGCTGCAGGAGACACGTGTCCCTGGCACTGTGCAAAGCCAGGGTGCAGTGGAGAGATGCCCACGCTGGGGCCAGGGAAGGCTGCAGAGTTGGGGCCTCCCTGTCTCAGGCAGCAGCAGGGCACGGAGTCTGTTCCATGGAGGGGTAGGTGTTGTGAGCTTCTCCACACTCAACAGCAACCTGAGGCCCCAAGGCTGGAGGCTGCTCCACTGGGGAATGCCAGTGCCACGGCCGGGAGGGCTCCCACCCACTTCTGGAAGTGTCTTGGGCACCGAGACCTGGAGTTGCAAATCAGCTCGTAAGCACCTGAAAACCCTTAGCCTGGATTTCCCCTTCTTCCCCAGAAAAGTAAAAGGGGAAACTTCTTGAGGGGGAGAGCTGAGCCTGGTCCCAGCCCCAGCCCAGGGCCCTGCAGAGGCTGCCAGGGAGGGCTGTGTTTGCCCACAGCTCCCACCCAGGGCTCCCTGTGAGACCTGTGACCTCTGAGCTAGGGCAGCTCCTCAAGGATAATCATTTCATTAAGTTTTCAAATGACAGAAAATCTGCTCTGCATTAGGCTGGCTGCTTCACTGCTTAATTACCTTTATTCCTACTCTGGTTTGTTTAGTTTCACCTTCCAGCCTTTTGCTCTCATTATGACTTCTTTTGCTAAATGAAAGAGCTGCCTGGCACCAGAACCACCTCCCCGTGCTGGCAGTAAAGAACACGGGCAAATTGGCTGTTATTCTTCCCTTGGATAAATTAAAAAGGTCAAGTGCCTGTAACCTGTCTTCCTCTTTAAAACTGGCTTTGCAGACTTCATATCACTCTCAGGAGCCTCTGGAGTTTGTCAGGTTGGCTCCTGGTGCCCCAGGGCTGGATGGATGGTCCTGGCAATGCAGTGCCAGCCCTGGTCCCTCACTGTCCCCATGTGCATCCCCCCCCAGCCACCCTGTCTGGCTCCCCCTGAGGTTGGTATTCACCCCCTGCTTCAGCTCCCTGGGAAAAAAAAAAAAGTAAAAAAGCAGCATCATGAATAAACATCATGAATAATTTTCTGAGGAAAGCAGAGCTTCATTGCTGGCTGGAAGGAGAGGGGCAGGATGAGAGCACTGATTAGAATATTTATGCAAACCAGCCTTGATGAGATCCATCTTGACAAAACAGTCACAGGTCTCTTCATTTTAATTTCATGTAAATGCCTTGTTTTCTGGAGCAGCTCAGTGCAGTGAATTGCAGATGCTGACCCATGTCCTTCAGCTCTGCAAGCCTTCTCTTGGGCTAAGGGTGCACAAGGTCCCTTTCTGCTGTGGTCCATGAGAGGAGGAGAACTCCCACGGGCCACCAGGACTTGATGATGCTGAGCAGGACAGTTGTCTTAGCTGGGGCTTTGGAAAGTTACCAGCATCTGGAGGGTTTGGGAGCATGTCAAGGGTGTTTCTGTTTGACCTCTCCTCCAAAGGGTTGATTTCATTCTTGGGTGAATTCCAGCCTTTTGCTTACCAAAGCTCTTGAGGCTGGGAGGAACACTTGTGTCATGCTGGTCACTGATAACCCTCAGGAAAAGCATGAGAGGTTCTCTGGGCAGGACCAGCAAACACACAAGTGGGTGCTATAGGAAGGATCAGTACTGTGGCAGAGAGTGGCTGGTGCCTGGGCTGTCCCTGGGCATCTGGGTATTTGGGATGGTTTTTTGCTAATTAAAAAAAAAAAGTGTAATCATTTTAAACCTCTCCTGTCCTTATTTGCAATGAAATTTTGTAGCAAAGGATTAGAGTGAATTATATGTTTTAGAGAAAATAATAATTTCATTGCCCTGACTTTGATACCTTTTTGATTAAATTATTTTCTCATTTATTTGCACTCCCTCATTTATTTTCTTCCTGTTCTATAGACTCATTTTTTGTTGTTATTCTTCTGACTAGGACACTTTATATTCTGGCAGTGCCAGGTTTCCCAGTCAAGGCCTGACATGGAGAAAACCCTTGGGCTTGGCAATTTACAGTTCAAAGTTAGGGAGAAAAACAATCCTTATTTGGAACAGTGAGTGGAAAATGGTTCCCTCTGCATTTTCAGGTACTTGGTCAGTGGAGATGAGCACATAAGTAAAGAAGAGCAGGTGAATACATGTGAGAAGGGCAGGGGAACGATGACACCTGGGACCAGGGCAGCTCTGGTAGGAGTGAAGCTGAGCAGAAGTGGGGGTACAAGGTTGTGCCTGTGCACACTGTCTGGAAGCCCAAGGGGTCTCATGCTGACTGTGTCATGGAGATGTTCCCCTTGGTGTCCCTCTGCTTTCTGCTCCAACCCTGCCTTTCCTGTCACTTTCAGGTCTGTGGAAGTTGCTGATGAAGCGCCAGCTGATGAGGCCAGGGTGCCCAGGGCTGAGCAGGTTCTTGGGGTGGTGGCACTGGACCCACCTGCACTAGGAAAGCAGAGCTTCATTGCTGGCTGGAAGGAGAGGGGCAGGATGAGAGCACTGATTAGAATATTTATGCAAACCAGCCTTGATGAGATCCATCTTGACAAAACAGTCACAGGTCTCTTCATTTTAATTTCATGTAAATGCCTTGTTTTCTGGAGCAGCTCAGTGCAGTGAATTGCAGATGCTGACCCATGTCCTTCAGCTCTGCAAGCCTTCTCTTGGGCTAAGGGTGCACAAGGTCCCTTTCTGCTGTGGTCCATGAGAGGAGAACTCCCACGGGCCACCAGGACTTGATGATGCTGAGCAGGACAGTTGTCTTAGCTGGGGCTTTGGAAAGTTACCAGCATCTGGAGGGTTTGGGAGCATGTCAAGTGTGTTTCTGTTTGACCTCTCCTCCAAAGGGTTGATTTCATTCTTGGGTGAATTCCAGCCTTTTGCTTACCAAAGCTCTTGAGGCTGGGAGGAACACTTGTGTCATGCTGGTCACTGATAACCCTCAGGAAAAGCATGAGAGGTTCTCTGGGCAGGACCAGCAAACACACAAGTGGGTGCTATAGGAAGGATCAGTACTGTGGCAGAGAGTGGCTGGTGCCTGGGCTGTCCCTGGGCATCTGGGTATTTGGGATGGTTTTTTGCTAATTAAAAAAAAAAAGTGTAATCATTTTAAACCTCTCCTGTCCTTATTTGCAATGAAATTTTGTAGCAAAGGATTAGAGTGAATTATATGTTTTAGAGAAAATAATAATTTCATTGCCCTGACTTTGATACCTTTTTGATTAAATTATTTTCTCATTTATTTGCACTCCCTCATTTATTTTCTTCCTGTTCTATAGACTCATTTTTTGTTGTTATTCTTCTGACTAGGACACTTTATATTCTGGCAGTGCCAGGTTTCCCAGTCAAGGCCTGACATGGAGAAAACCCTTGGGCTTGGCAATTTACAGTTCAAAGTTAGGGAGAAAAACAATCCTTATTTGGAACAGTGAGTGGAAAATGGTTCCCTCTGCATTTTCAGGTACTTGGTCAGTGGAGATGAGCACATAAGTAAAGAAGAGCAGGTGAATACATGTGAGAAGGGCAGGGGAACGATGACACCTGGGACCAGGGCAGCTCTGGTAGGAGTGAAGCTGAGCAGAAGTGGGGGTACAAGGTTGTGCCTGTGCACACTGTCTGGAAGCCCAAGGGGTCTCATGCTGACTGTGTCATGGAGATGTTCCCCTTGGTGTCCCTCTGCTTTCTGCTCCAAACCTGCCTTTTCTGTCACTTTCAGGTCTGTGGAAGTTGCTGATGAAGCGCCAGCTGATGAGGCCAGGGTGCCCAGGGCTGAGCAGGTTCTTGGGGTGGTGGCACTGGACCCACCTGCACTGGTGAGATGGAACCAGCTCTCCAAAGCCCAGGGCACAGGGCCCTGCTTTCACCCCCAGAGTGCTTCTCCCACCCAGCTCTGCTCTCCTGTCTGGGCAGGAGGGGACAGCAGCAACACCCGGGCTCCTCTTCGTGCTTCTGTGCATGGAGCATTCTGTCCTGGAAGCAGCTGTGCTCCTGGTCACTGGCACTTGTGCTTTATGGGCAAAATGACAGAGAAATGGCCAACAATCTAAAGAAGAGAGAAATCTGCTGGGGAAAAAAAAAAGGTACACCTTATTTTCTCTCCAAAATAAATTAGCTGGGAGACTGCTGAGTCAATGAAGTTCACTTTCAGCAGGGTCCGTATCCCTGCTCAGGGGATACAGCACTTGTACCTTAATTGGCCCTTTAATTGTTCCCTCTGTGCTGGAGTAGCTGCCTTTTCAATTCTGCTGGTAGCACTGCCTGCCATTTCTTTGCCTCTTTATGTCTGTCTTTTACAAGAATAGCAGCAGAAAAAGGCTGGAAGTGTTGGATCTGCAGAGGAGCTGTGCTGTGCAGCAGCAGGTGATCCCTGCTCTACAGGAAGGACTTCAAGCCCACTTTGGGGCATCCTTCTGGATCCCTGCTTCTCTGTTCCTTTCCATCACTTCAGTAGGAACAGAAAATACAAGTGGTTCTGGTGTTGCACAAGAATTCCCAACGCATTTTCAGCTCCACAAGGATGAGGCACAGAGCTTGGCAGGAGTTTAGTTTCTCTGCTAATTGAGATTCAAAGTGGAAGTGGCCCATTACAGGGAAAGCAGCTCTTAATGAAAATTTAGAAAGGGTTGAGAAAGAAGGCAAAGCACCATTCTGCCTAAAGGCTCAGAAGCTGTGCCAGGCCCTCTAACAGCACACTGAATTTTATCCTGTGGTATCAATGATTAATCTTGAAAATGAGGCCTGTTGACACAGGGGTTGCAGTCAGAGCCCACTGTGTGCAGCCTGGGATGGCAATTTTGTGCCTTCTTTGGCTTCTCAGATTCTCTGGGGGTTTTCACAGCAAACTCAGGTCGTTGATTTGGGGCTTGGAGGGAAGTGCAGCAGCAGAGTTAGTAAAAAGTTGCAGGATTCATCTGCCAGGAAAATGTGGACTTGTAGAGCTCCAAGATGAAGGTGGGCAAAGTTTTACCTCGGTTAGAAGTGCTGGTTGAGCTCCCCATGGGTAGCCAGCCTGCTGAAGGCTCCTCCAGCTGCTCACTGGACATTGCATGTGGTTGGTGCAGTTTGGGCTAAATAACAAGGCTGAATTCAGCCGTGCAAAGGGGAGGCAACTTTGGCCTCAAGTCCTGATCTATCTGTTGGGCCAAGTTCTGCCTGGTCATTCAATCCATCCCGTGGCTGGCACGAGGGAAGGAGCAGGAGATTCCATGGAAAGGGTGCAGGTGCTGTCTGGCAGGTCTGCCTGAAAGAGGGCAGGGTTAGACCAGATGAGAGGAAGAACTTTTTACACTGAGTATGTTGAGCCACTGGCCCAGGTTGCCCAGGGAGGTGGGTGATGCCCCATCCCTGGAAACATTCCAGGTGAGGTTGGATGGGGCTCTGAGCAGCCTGGTCTGGTTGAAGATGTCCCTGCTCACTGCAGGGGGTTGGACTAGATGGTCATTAAAAGTCTCTTCCCACTCAAACCATTCTGTCAGTTTATGGCTTCTTAGGGAAATGGGAAAGACTCACGTGTGAGAGGTGGGTGCTGCAGGTGCCCTGTGTCACCAGCTGTGTGGACTGTCTGCCTGGGACTCCTGTACTCATGGTGACACAATGCTCCCCACCTGCCCTGTGCTCTCCACAACCAGCCATGGCTGTAGAGAGGGGGTTGCTACTGTCTGCAGGGTGCATCAGGGTGTATCTTCAGCTGCTCCAGTTCAAAGAGGATTTGCAAATAATCCGGGTAAGCAGGGAAGGTTTCAGCAAGAACAGGGATCCAGCAGGAGGTGTATTTCTCTTTCCTAATTTCTGGATTAAATTACCTCTTTGCAGATAAAGCTCCTTGTTTCTCCCAGCCAGGCTGCTCCAGAGGAGCTCCCCCAGCACCTCCTGGGAGCTGGTGTGGGGCTCCTGCTGCTGCCCAAGCCCCATCTTCTCCCCTTAATAATTTCTTTATTAGCTCTGAGTGAATCCCAACATGGAGCTCTGCCCTCACTGCTGCTCAGGCTGCTGGCAGGGCAGGTGATGCTCCTGGGGGGACAGGACCCTCAACCCAACCCCCCAGCCACATGTCCTGTTCCCTGACCCATCTCCAGCTCCTCACCCACCCCGGTGTAACAGGTCACCTACTCACAGCTCCAAGCTTCTCCAGTGCTTGAGAAAACTCATCAACAAAAATAGCAAAGGCAGCTTTCACCTTCCCACAGCTCTGGCACAGCACAGGAACTGTCTCACAGGCGCTTTTGGATGTTTTCTGCTGGGAGTATTTTGTTCCAAGCTGCAGAAGAGCTCTGCACTGAAGAACAAATCATGCCATTAGACTTGCACTTTAATCTTCCCTCTGGGAGCACAGAGCTTCCTAATGTAATCCTGATGGTACCGAAAAGCGTTATTATCATTTTAATGCACATAACAAATTACCATTGTCCCCTGTTTGCAAAGGTGAAGGAAGGTATCTGGTATGCACACCCCAGAGTGAGGGTGGGAAATGGGGCTCTTGTTTACCCTGGCTCAGCCCCAGCCCTGCTGCAGTGAGACCTGTGCAAGGTGGAAGTGCTCTGGAGAATCACTGGGGATTGCAGACTTAAAAGATGCCCCTGTGAGTTCTCTGGGGGACAGTTGTATGGGGTGTGTTACCCTGTTCCTGAGAAAAGAAGCTGAAACTGGATTTCAGGCTGTGCTGGGATCCATCGGTTGGGTCAGAAGCCAGTGTGTCCCACCTGGATGTCACTGCTCAGCTCTTGCAAAGGTCTCCAGGCACCCAACTGCCTTGGTTTCCCCTCTCTCCCAGCAGAAAGCTGCAGGGGCCTGGAGCTCAAAGCCTTGGCAGCCTTACCCTGACTGCTGGGAAATGCCCCCGTTCCCCTGCTCTTGCTGCTCTCCTGTGGGTTACAGAATCTGAAGCCCTGAGGTGCTCCTCACCCCTACCCTGGTACCTGTGAGTGGCCAGGGCAGGTCCTGAGGCCATTTTTTTCTTTGTCTGAACCATCTTCTGCCACGAGAAGCCTGGCACTGGCACCCCCTGTCCCCTCTCCCATGGGCAGCAAGGACCAGGAGGGTGTTTGCAGGGCACCTCAGCACCAGCCTCATCCCAGCACAGGACCAGCATGGCAGGGCAGCTGCAGCAGGGATGGTGCTTCTCAGCTGGGATGATTTAATGGACTTACAGCAGGATTTGGATGGGAGGGGACCTTAATGATCATGTGGTGCCAGTCCCTTGCCATGGGCAGGGACACCTCCCAGCAGCCCAGGCTGCTCCAAGCCCCATCCAACCTGCCCTTCAACACTGCCAGGGATGGGGCAGCCACAGCTTCCCTGGGCAACCTGGGCCAGGGTCTCATCATCCTCATAGAAAAGAATTTCATCTTCACGTCCAAGTGGCAAAAGCTCTGGGAGATATGTTTGCTGTTGGTGGGCAGAGGGTGGCAACCTACAGCACCCACATCCTAAGGGCACCAACTTTTTTTTTCTGCTTTCAGGCCATGAGGAACAAATGTGTGAAAAGAATCTCTGAGGGATTCTCATATCAGTACAGAAATGCCTCTCTGAGAGAGGCAAATGTTTGTGCTTTATGTGCTGTCATTCTGTGCTGTTACCATAAGCATCCTGTACCTCTGGTGGGTAGGTTGGTTAAAAAGTGCATCATCAAGGCACTGGCTTTTAAAACTTGCTGATGTGATGCTGTGGTGCAGCTGAGGCAGCAGCAGTCCAGCTGGGGATGGAGTGGAGCTTTGCTTCTCATGCACTCTTATTAATGCTCAATATGCACATTGTTGTTGAATCCAGCCTGCAGGACAGTTAGCAGGAAGCCTAAGCACTATTGCTATTTTTAAAAGCTCATCTAACTCCACTTCCCATGCTGGATTTTAGCTCATGTTGCTTTTCTGCCCTTGGATATTCCACAGGTGAAACTTTGCATGGGTGCAGGGAGGAGTGAAAAGGTGCCTTGGCCCCGGGGAGCTCAAGGTGCCATCAGATCAGTGCTGACAAAGCTGGGGTATAGAAGAAGGGTCTGTAGGTGTGTAGACCTTTCTCCTAACTACTCCTCTTCCTTACATGGGAAGAGGGGGCAAGAAAGCAGTGAGTGTGCTGTGCTGGGGGAATGATGCACACCACTAACAGGGGCTGGGTGGGACCCCTGTAAACATCCACTGTGAAACAGGACCTGAATTCACCTTCATTTTGGCAAGAGCTGGCATCTCCAAAGAGAAAAAAAATCTACATTTTCAACCATGACTTTTGTATTTAGGTTTGGTAATTTTTTGAAACCATAGAAACATAGAATTATTTTGGTTGGAAAGACCTTTAAAGTCATCAAGTCCAACCATTCCCCCAGCCCTGCCAAGGCCACCCCTGCCCCATGTCCCTCAGCACCACCTCCAGGGCTTTGAAACCCCTCCAGGGATGGGGACTCCCCCCCTGCCCTGGGCAGCCTGGGCCAGGCCCTGACAGCCCTTTGGGGAAGAAACTGTTCCCAAGATCAAATCTAAACCTTTCCTGGCACAACTTGAGGCCATGTCCTCTTGTTCTATTGCTTGTTCCATGGGATAATGGGATTTGGTTCTGAATGTTCTTGGTGGCTTTCAGGGTTTTCAGTTGTTAAAATAAGGAAAAATACTGAGAACCCCGAATTCCAGCTGGATGGAGAAATAACATGTTTGAGCAGAGCTGCAGTCACTTTTTTTTCTTGCCCAGGTCTGGTTTTTGTACCTTGCTGCAGTTGTCCAGGCTGAGGTGTTCAGGACACCAGCCAGTCCCCTCTGCCAGCTGAGGAAGGGCTGGGTATGATGAGCCCCATCCCTGGCAGTGTTGAAGGGCAGGTTGGATGGGGCTTGGAGCAGCCTGGGCTGCTGGGAGGTGTCCCTGCCCATACAGAGGGTGGAACTGGATGAGCTTTAAGGTCCCTCCAACTCAAACCAGTCTGGGGTTCACTGAGGGTGTTTGATAAGCACCAAACCATGTCACATCTACCTCCAAATTCACAAACCAGAGGTTCTCCATTTGCTCCCTAATTAATTTCTTCCACAGCTCCCCAGTGTTACCCAGCAGTGCTGCTGTGCCCCCCTGGCCAGCAGCCCTGTGTGCCACCCCATCCTCCTGCAGCCCTCATGTCAGACCCCCCCCAGCAGCTCTGGGCTTTTTGCACACCTGACACCTCCTGCCAGGGTGTGGGTGCCAGCTTATTGCTTCTGTGACAAGATGACATGATTAACTCCTGTTCAGTTTGTTTTCAGCTGTCACCATGGCTGCATTTTTTCAATCCTGCTGCCTAGCAGGTGATCCCCATTCTGGTGTCTGAATATTTGTTTTTCCCTCATTTGTATGTGCACTTGTCTCTATTGAATTTTGTCTCTTTGATTTCAGACCATTTTCCAATTTATGTGGATCACTTTGAATTCTTGCCCTGGCTGCTGAAGCACTTGTAATCATTCCCATACTGATGTCACTCACAGCTCCCTCCCTTGTGCTGCTGAAGTCATTAATATTTAATAGCAGCACAACCAGTAGGGTCCCAGCTCGATGGTTTTTAATAATGTCCTTTGCCAGGAAACTGTTTGTAGCAGCTTTTTGCATGTGTTTCTGGGTCCCTAATCTGTTCTTACCATCAGCTGCTGATGATTCAGATAATGCTCTCAATAACTTAGGGTTTGATGATAGATTTAGATCCCTGGCAGTGACCTCACAGTGGTTTCTCTAACATGTTTTTCCTACTCAGCCGTGTGCTGCATCCTTCTGCAGCAAGTGCTCTTCATCTTGGCCCCAGGTGGACATTTTCCCTGGCATTTGATGTGCAACTGTGTTAATGAATGACTTGATACTTGGCAATTACCCTTTGCTATTTGGAAGTCCTGAACCTGAGTCTGTGGAGCTGGGATTGCTCCTGGCCCTGGGGCAGCCCAGGGAACACGAGCTGGACCTAAGCTTTGGGTTTTCACCTCAGGACAGGGGGGGGAAGGTGTTGTCCTCACACCTTGTGCTGAGAAGGAGAATTCTTTTCCTTTTCTGTGCAGTTTTAACCCCCATGCATGGCAAGGAATTGTTTGCTTTGTTGTTGGGTTTTTTCCCCATTTTTAATCCACCAATATTCAGGCTGTCACCCAGTTTCCTTTCACAGCTGGTTATGAAATTATAAGCTAAGGCTTTAAAAAGCAAAGTTGCTTTTAAAAGACCTCCTTCAGGTCAGGGTCTGAGATGTGGGTATTTTCACAGGAACCACCCTGAAGCTGTTCAGCCCTGCTGCAGCCTGGGGCTCACCAGTCTGGGCTCAGGCTCAGCTCCTCATCAGCTGATGCTTGTTAGAGCTGGTAAGAAGGACCTTTTCTCTCCCATAGAAGAGTACAACTCCTTAGTGCTCCTTCTCATGCTGGCCTGGAACACAAAATCACATTTCACAACCACGTGGGGAGTTTTTTCAATAATTTTAATGGAGTGCATCACATTGCTCAATGATGGTTGAAGCTTGGATGTTAAAATATGAATTAAAGTTGACCACCATGAAAGGTAAGTTAAAAACAAATGCAATTTAAGAAGTTTAAATGAAACTCTTTGCTTCTATGAAACTAGGGACTGGTGTCAGTCTTTTCAGTGTTTTCATCTAACTAGACAGGCTGGTTACACTGCTACTGCCCATCCAGGCACCCCTTCCTCCTCTTGTTGGGCAAGCTGTGTAGTCTGTAGATTTTTCCCAGCTATGTCTTTTCTGTCATCTTGTCAAGTTTTGTGACTGCCAGCTGATTCTCAGGCTGTTGCAGTGACAGCCTGGTCTTCAGTTTTGTCCCAGCCTCTTCCAAGCAGCAGAGGAGAAAGACCAAAACTCCATTTCCTTCCCCTTCACTCCCAGCAGCTGTAGTCAGGTTGGTGCAGGCACAGCCAGCAGCTCTTACCAGAAAGTGAGAGAGTGCTTTTTTGCACAGAAAGCAGAGTACATGTTCAGCCTCAGTTGAGAGGGACCTGTCCATCCCAGGCTGTGCTGCCCTGGGAGAGCCCAACCCACAGTCCCAGCCCTGCTTGCTGCAGGGAGCAGCGTTGGCTCTGAGAGCAAAGGGGAATCTGCAGAGAGGTGAGAACTAATCAGGTTTGTAATACTCACCTGGGAACATTAACTAATTTTAGGATGGGCATTTTGCAGAGTAAAATGAATAGCTAATGACTTTAAAATTTTAATTACTTTAGGAAAGGTGGCCCTGCAGGTTATCTCTGGGAGTTTGCCTGCTTGGATGAACATTACAGCTGAGATTGGAGAAGCCTTATTATCACCATCCATCACAAGGCAGGGGTGGTGTGAGCAGGTGAGCTCATGCCTCTGGGTTTATTCACTGCACTTCAGTCACTGATGAGGTTCCAACCACTCTGAGCACCAGTTTTGTCTTTCATGGGGCTGCAGGGTCCTTTTCCTGGCACAAAGCTGGTGGGCAGTGTTGGGGGGAAAGGCTGAGCTTTGCAGGCAGTGTCAATGGGTCACTGGGTTGTCACACACGTTCTGTTCTTCACAGCCCGTTGTGTCACCTCCAGCTGTGGCTGTGGCTGGGCCTGCAGGACTGGGGGGAGGAGGGGGGGACATGGGAATGGGCTGCAGAGGCACAGCAGGGAAGGGAAGGCTGCAATCTAAAGTTTACACGTGGTTTTGTTTAAAACCAAAAACCCAAACAAACAAACCCAAACCACACGGCCAAAGAGCACCCCAAAAACTCTGGAAGTTGCAGCTGACAGAAGTGAAAGGCTGAAGCTGCACGATGGCAGAAGCTGGAGCAGTGATTGCTCTGTGGGAAGCAGGGCTGGGTTCTGGGGCAGGTGGAGCAGTGGTTGCTCCATGGGAAGCAGGGCTGGGTTCTGGGGCAGGTGGAGCAGTGGTTGCTCCATGGGAAGCAGGGCTGGGTTCTGGGGCAGGTGGAGCAGTGGTTGCTCCATGGGAAGCAGGGCTGGGTTCTGGGGCAGGTGGAGCAGTGGTTGCTCCATGGGAAGCAGGGCTGGGTTCTGGGGCAGGTGGAGCAGTGGTTGCTCCATGGGAAGCAGGGCTGGGTTCTGGGGCAGGGGCTCCCACCACACTCCCGCTCAGCCCCGCTCAGGGCCCGTCCACCCACAGCCGCTCGCACCGGCCTCGGCCACGTTCCTGTGCCCAAACCTTGTTTATACCTTATCAATCCAAGCCAGGGGCCTCCTTGTCTGGGCAACGTGATTTATAAGGTTGTTAAAAATGCAACTTTTCCAGCCTGCTTCTAGCTGCTTCCTAGGCTGGGTTATTTTTCAGGCAACAAGAGCCACTGGTTTCAGTACCTCCAGGTCAGCGCTCACCTGAGAACACAGCACCAGGTGAAATGCTTGGTAGTTTGTTCCAGTTTTTCCCAGGGATTGTCACACAAGGTAAGGACTTCAAGGGAACACTTTATTATGGAACACTGAACGTCAGCTCTACAGAAACAAGGTTGACTGGGCTTAAAGGCAGCCTTCTGACATCTCCTGCCTAATTCCCAGCTCTGTGCCATGGCCTTTGTTCAAGCCCCTTGACAAAAGCATTCTAAACAACCCAAGTGGGACTGCCAGCCTCTATTATTTTATCAATCTGGTGTGGCCACTTAGCACAGAAAAGAAAATGAAAAACAGGATCCTTTTTTATCTTCTCAGGAAGAAAAAGTTTAATTTGTACCTGCTATTGAGTGTTTCCATTTAAGCCCAGGCTGCTGTGACACTCCTGCAGGCTGGAGAGCAGCTCCTCTGGCCTCTTCTGCAGAGTATTTAGAATCTGATATCCTGGACTTGTGCAATAACACTGCAGCACTGGCAGACAGTACTTTTTATAGCTAATCTATTACCTATTGGACATTAGCAAAATTCAGAGTAGACCTGCTCACCTACACGTGCCCTGTGGCTCAGCACCTCCACTGAGTTATCTCCATGAAACCTCAGGGTGCAGGTGCTGAGAGGAGCAAAGCAGGTGGGTCCCCAAGAGACAGTGTCCTGGGAATGGCACTGGGGAGCACAGACCCCAGAGCAGGCTCCTGGGAGTGATGGGCATTGCTTCTGCAGGCTGGGTCAGGGGTGGGAGGCACCATCCTCAGCCACCTCAGTCCCTTTGAGCTCTAAAATGAGATGTCTACATTGCCAGCTGGTAAAGCCAGTGCTTGTGTTGGTTCTCCAGCCCTGGCACCAGCTGTCACACAGTTTGGTGGCAGAGGTGTCACCAGGAAAGTATCCTTCTGCTTGGAAATGGCCAGAGCATGAATTGCTGCTAAAGGAGAAGAATTAGCTCTGGAAGATGGTAGAGAAGGGATAAGGCAAGGGGGGTTGTCCTGTACTGACAGGGTTAGTGGTCTCTTTGTAGGAGGAGGTGTGTGCCTATAGAGGTGGGATTAGGTTGAGCCTGGAGATGGATGAAAAAGGCTTCTGGGGGTGCAGCAACATCTCAAGCACTGGTACAGGCTGCCCAGGGCAGAGGTGGAGTCACCATCCTGTCAAAGGATGAAACACCTTCTGCCTGTCCAAGCTTCCTGAGACCCTCTGGCAAGGGGTGGATGTTGCTGCATTCTGTGCTGAACACAAAATGCAGAACACTGAATTCTTGGCTAATACACTGTGCCCTGAAAGATCATTAAATTACTGCTCTTGGTCTCTGCTGTGTTTTATTTAAGCACGCCCAGGAGAACAAACAACAAATTTCCATCATTTGAGGGCTGATTTGCCAAGAGGACACAGCTCAGAATTGGTCATTCAATCCCTGCATGAAAAACTGCTTCTGTTTTAGTTGTTTGCTTTTGTTTGGTTGGGGTTTTTTGTTTGGCTGTTGTTTGGTTGTTGGGTTTTGTCTTGTTTTCCTCTTTATCTTCTGAAGCTTTTATTCTATTGTTGAGTTTCGTTAGGAAGAAATAGGGAAGTTGTTGCCTGAATCCTTACAGACCAGTCTGAGGGCTGCAGGTTCTCCTGGGCAACAAGCAGCAGGCAGGGAGAGCAGGGATCCTGACTTCCCTCAGCCAGGCCTGCGGGTGCTGCAGCCTCTCCCTCCTGCTCTCCAGCAGAGGAAAACCCCTGGTACTGCCAGGCCCTTCCTGAAGCCAGAGGGGCTGGAGGGGGTTTGTCCCTCCCATACAGGCTGTGGGACCTGCAGAGGTCTGAGCAGCACCAGCAGTGGCCCAGAGCTCCTTTTCTCTGTGAACATCTCCCAGCAGCAGAGGACTCAGAAGGATGAAGTGACATCATTTTGCAGGAGGGGGCAGGAGGTGGTGACACTTCAGCCAGGCACGGTGGGTGTCCCCTTCAAAATACAAATTGCCTTGACAACACAAATCATTTGGGACTCCTGGCCCCTGGCAGGTGAGCATGGGCTGAGGGGGAAGGTACAACAGGTGGAAGCAGAGCCCTGGGGTGGGGCCTCCCAACTAACCAGGGGAACTGTGCAGTTGTTGGGACAATTATTGGCTTTTGTGGAGTGACTCGAATGGGAAAATTTACTGTTTAGATTTCCTGATAGCTGATATTTAACATTGGGGGGGAGGGGGGGGGAGAGAAGCTTTTTTTTCTGCTCTTTTTATGTCCTAGATAAAAGCTCACTCATTTTAACTACTCCTTTGATATTGCATTTTGTCCTTTGGGCTTCAGAAGCACATTACACAGATGCAAACCCTGCTCTGGCTTTGAACTTCACCCTGTGAAGCTCATGATCACAGCACTTGTACAAACTTACAGCCAGAAGAGCCCCCCCACTTTCTCCAGGGCAACACCCACGTGTGAACCAAGCTGTCCTGCTGCTGGGTGCCTGCAGCAAGCACACCAGGAGCTTCAGAACCTCTCTAATTCAGCATCATGCAAGGAAAAAAATAAGAGGAAGGGGAATTAGCACCCACTTTATGTCCTTGCTGTAGTGTGGGTAGGCTGCTGTTCTGAGCCCAGCCCCTTATCCCCAGTTGGGTGCTGATGTCCTGGCAGAGCATCATTAGCTCAGGAACAGCTGGGATGCTGGGGAGGGGACAGTGTTGGGCAAAACCCATTGCTCCAGTGGAGCTGGTGCTCAGACCACTGCTCCCCTCCCAGCCTCTGCAGCCTCCTCTTGGAATCATGGAATTGTTGAATCGATTTGGTTGAAAAAGCCCTTTTAAGATCATTGAGTCCTAACATTAACCCAGCACTGCAAGTCCACCCCTAGAACATGTCTCTTGGAGCAGGCTGATGGGACTTCCCCTGCTCTGGCATGCACACAGCTGATGTGTCAGCTCCTGATGCTTCTGCTCCTGATGTTTCTGCTCTGTGTCTGTGCCTCATTTCCTCTCCCTCCTTGCAGGCAGGAGTCACAGAGCTGAGCAGCAAACAGTCCTCCAGCAGAAGAAATCTCTTCATCACCAGAAGCCAATCTTCATCCCCTCCACTTTCAATTTTTGTTTACTTCAGCCGAGCTGCAAGTTGGGGAGCACTGAGATGCAGGGCAGGCACTGCCCACAGCTTTGCTGCTCACAGATCACAGCACAGCCTGGCCAAAAGCACCAGTGCTCAGCACCTCTTCCACCAGCAGAACCTGCTCCCCATGGCTGCTCCCTGGCAGTGTGGGGCAGGTGCTGCAGTGTGGGGCACCCTGTTCCATCCTGCTCCAGCCTGCTCCATCCCCACAGGCTGGTGGCAGGACTGGGAGCCAAGGAGCAGGCAGGGCTGGGAG
>NW_009953801.1:1060997-1078356 GCF_000747805.2 Chaetura pelagica
AGGAGCCAGTGCGGGGAGCAAGGGAGCAGGAAGGGCTGGGAGCCAAGGAGCAGGCAGGGCTGGGAGCCAAGGAGCAGGCAGGGACAGCCCCTGCCAGGCTGCTGGGGGTGGGAACTGCAAAGCACAACCCTGATGATGAAGCACAAAGTGTTGTCCTTCCCTTCCAGAAGACCCATCTGTCAGTGTGGCAGCCTGGGGTGGTGGGAAGAGGAAACTTCATAAAGCAGATGATCAAAGAGCTGTGTGGGCTGATGGGCTTGGTGCTGTGAGGAGATCAAATGCTACACGTCAAGTGCCTGTTCCAGGGAAGCAGCTGCCAGCACCTTGCTTGTTTGCCCCCCACACAGATGCTAAATCCCAGTGACAGGATCAGTGTCCATGTCCCTCTGGGCACCCCCAGGGCTGCCCTGGGCAGCCTCAGCAGCTGCAGCCCCACACCTGCCCCAAGCCTTTTCACTCAGTATCCAAGTCTGAATCCATCTCTTCTCTCCAAGATGGGACTCAGAGGGACAGACCCCAGGGCACAGCACACACCCCACTCCCAGGGGGCTGCAGCCACCCCTCCTCCTGCCCACACCAGGGGGTTCATCCCTGCCCTGCTCCCCACCAAGGCCTGGGGCTGCCCCAGGGCTGCACAGGGACAAGCATCCTCCTCCACCAGCACCTTCCCCATCGCTTGGGTCGGGAAAGATTTCTTCCCTAACATCAGGTCTCTCATTTAATCATGCAATATATTTGCCAGTGCATCGTTAAGTGTAGATTTGTATATCCTTAAATTAAATTTAGCTACTAGCCCTGAGTTATTTCCTTCCTGATTACCCATTTGTATGAAACAACTGCCATTAATCTCTCTCCCTTTTGCTGCTGCTTTCAGAGTTTACCACGCTGAGGGCTTGGGAGAACAGAGCAAACCCTGTCGTTCCTTTGTCAAAGGATTCCAGCATGCCCTTCTCCTGCTTTGTACTCAACCTCTGTGGATTAAAAAGCCCCTGTTCTGCAGTTAATTTCTCCTTCACTCCTGTCTGCCTCTCTGCCTTTCATGTGAGTTGATTGAAAACATGGTGCTAAAAGCAGCTCTGTCATTTGAACTAATGCAAATGACTCCGGGTCCCAGCGTGCAGATATCAACTCCTTACTTTGGGAGGGGGGGCACCAATGGGGGGGTGATATTGCCAAACAGGGGAGGGAAAATAGGGAAGGCTGTTACCCAGCCTGTTGGAAGCAGTTTCCTGATTTTTTTCCCCATTTAAAAAAAAAAAACAACCAACAACTCTGCAGATGGAGGAGCCAGGACTGGGAGGAGTGACACACCTTGGGGTGGGAAGGCAGGGAGGTGCTGGGGGGCAGTTTGTTCAGGGATGTGGGTGCTGGGGGTGAGTCCTGGCAGGTTGGGTGTTCACTGGGCACCTGGTGAACCTCCCTGGGGCCCTGTTCCACCCCCTGAGCTCAGGAGCAGCCCTGCCAGGTGTCTGGGCAGTGTGGAAGGTCTGACACAGCCCTGCCATCTGCTGCAGCCCAGCATGGCTGGGACATCCACAGCCCCATCACCATTTTCCTACCAGCAGGTCTTCAGTGCTGATCCAGCTGTGAAAGTTCTGATGGCAGGGACAGTCCTCAGTCCAGAGATCTTTTTGTCCAACACGATTTTTCTGCTGCTACTTCCCAAGCTCTCCTCCTGGAAAACTCCCTGATGGAGCTGAAGGACTGAAAACCACACAGCAACAGCCCAGCCCAGCTGACACCCACCTGCAGTGGTTGGTCTGAGCCCACATACTCACATCTCTTGAGAAAATCAGACAGTGGGGTCACCGTTGGGTGCCTTTGGAGGTGCTGCAGGATCCCAGCCCAGGCTACAAAGAGTCACCAGAAAGTGTCAGAAGAAGGTACAAAACTTTTCAGCTGAAGGGAAGTAGGACTAGAATACCTGGATATTTTTTCTGTGTTAGGTGCAGTGATGTTTCTCTTCTCATTAAACCACATTTTATTTAAAAGCTATATTTGATGCCTCATCCAAACCACTAGAAATTCAATCAGCTTTGTGTCCACCACATCCCGTTCTCCTACCCAACCCCGTGGTATTTATTGTACAAGAAAACTGGGATGCAAGGGACCAAGCAGGCACATCCCAGGGAGGTCACCAGGTGGGACACTCTCCTGGCTCTCACTCCTTCTAAGTCCATTATTTTCCTCAGCTTTTCCCTGTAACAAACTGTTGCTATGGCTGCAGCACAGGGACCCAAGCTCTTCCTATAACCATTCCTTGCCTTCATCCCTCTTGCCAGGTAATGCCAAGAAGTTTTCCTTCCTCTGGCAGTCTGGCTCCCAGCTCTTCACACCTGGAATCATAGGTCATGAATGGTTTGGGTGGGAAGGGACCTTAAAGATCACCCAGTCCCACCCCCTGCATGGGCAGGGACACCTCCCACCAGCCCAGGCTGCTCCAAGCCCCATCCAACCTGCCCTTCAACACTGCCAGGGATGGGGCAGCCACAGCTTCCCTGGGCAACCTGGGATGGAAGAGATGTGTGGGACAGGAAGGCATGCAATATATTTGCCAGTGCATCGTTAAGTGTAGATTTGTATATCCTTAAATTAAATTTAGCTACTAGCCCTGAGTTATTTCCTTCCTGATTAGCCATTTGTATGAAACAACTGCCATTAATCTCTCTCCCTTTTGCTGCTGCTTTCAGCGTTTACCACGCTGATGGCTTGGGAGAACAGAGCAAACCCTGTCGTTCCTTTGTCAAAGGATTCCAGCATGCCCTTCTCCTGCTTTGTACTCAACCTCTGTGGATTAAAAAGCCCCTGTTCTGCAGTTAATTTCTCCTTCACTCCTGTCTGCCTCTCTGCCTTTCATGTGAGTTGATTGAAAACATGGTGCTAAAAGCAGCTCTGTCATTTGAACTAATGCAAATGACTCCGGGTCCCAGCGTGCAGATATCAACTCCTTACTTTGGGAGGGGGGGCACCAATGGGGGGGTGATATTGCCAAACAGGGGAGGGAAAATAGGGAAGGCTGTTACCCAGCCTGTTGGAAGCAGTTTCCTGATTTTTTTCCCCATTTAAAAAAAAAAAAACAACCAACAACTCTGCAGATGGAGGAGCCAGGACTGGGAGGAGTGACACACCTTGGGGTGGGAAGGCAGGGAGGTGCTGGGGGGCAGTTTGTTCAGGGATGTGGGTGCTGGGGGGTGAGTCCTGGCAGGTTGGGTGTTCACTGGGCACCTGGTGAACCTCCCTGGGGCCCTGTTCCACCCCCTGAGCCCAGGAGCAGCCCTGCCAGGTGTCTGGGCAGTGTGGAAGGTCTGACACAGCCCTGCCATCTGCTGCAGCCCAGCATGGCTGGGACATCCACAGCCCCATCACCATTTTCCTACCAGCAGGTCTTCAGTGCTGATCCAGCTGTGAAAGTTCTGATGGCAGGGACAGTCCTCAGTCCAGAGATCTTTTTGTCCAACACGATTTTTCTGCTGCTACTTCCCAAGCTCTCCTCCTGGAAAACTCCCTGATGGAGCTGAAGGACTGAAAACCACACAGCAACAGCCCAGCCCAGCTGACACCCACCTGCAGTGGTTGGTCTGAGCCCACATACTCACATCTCTTGAGAAAATCAGACAGTGGGGTCACCGTTGGGTGCCTTTGGAGGTGCTGCAGGATCCCAGCCCAGGCTACAAAGAGTCACCAGAAAGTGTCAGAAGAAGGTACAAAACTTTTCAGCTGAAGGGAAGTAGGACTAGAATACCTGGATATTTTTTCTGTGTTAGGTGCAGTGATGTTTCTCTTCTCATTAAACCACATTTTATTTAAAAGCTATATTTGATGCCTCATCCAAACCACTAGAAATTCAATCAGCTTTGTGTCCACCACATCCCGTTCTCCTACCCAACCCCGTGGTATTTATTGTACAAGAAAACTGGGATGCAAGGGACCAAGCAGGCACATCCCAGGGAGGTCACCAGGTGGGACACTCTCCTGGCTCTCACTCCTTCTAAGTCCATTATTTTCCTCAGCTTTTCCCTGTAACAAACTGTTGCTATGGCTGCAGCACAGGGACCCAAGCTCTTCCTATAACCATTCCTTGCCTTCATCCCTCTTGCCAGGTAATGCCAAGAAGTTTTCCTTCCTCTGGCAGTCTGGCTCCCAGCTCTTCACACCTGGAATCATAGGTCATGAATGGTTTGGGTGGGAAGGGACCTTAAAGATCACCCAGTCCCACCCCCTGCATGGGCAGGGACACCTCCCACCAGCCCAGGCTGCTCCAAGCCCCATCCAACCTGCCCTTCAACACTGCCAGGGATGGGGCAGCCACAGCTTCCCTGGGCAGCCTGGGATGGAAGAGATGTGTGGGACAGGAAGGGGTGCAGGGGACAGAGGGAAGAGGACACCTTGTGAGAAGGCTCTTTGCTGGTCTGGGGAGCACTTGGGCAGGTGTGCAGGCCTTGGCTGCACCCCAGAGCATCCAGAGGCTGCCCCAGGACATGGGGTGCTGGGACCAGCTGTGCCTCAGGCAGGTCTGTGCTCTCCTCTCCTTCAACAGCTCCATTTGAGCTCCATGGAACCATTAGGCAGGTATTCATAAGTTGTAAAGCAGACAGAAATAATGAAATATATGATGGAGAGGGCCATCATTCATCCAATTTATTAAGTTACAATGTTACTCTGATTGAATTATGGTTGTGAAATTACTCTCTGTCCATATATTATCCTATGTTTAATGTATAGGGTACATCTGTTCAGGCTGGGATGACAGACTAGGGAGGGTTTATTGCTGCAACCCCTGTTCCTGTAACTAAGTCACCCTTTTATCACTTGTGCAGTAGCCAATGGGCACATGCTGGGAAAGGAGCTCAGCAGGCTGAATTGCTGTGTGCTGCAGTCAGGGGGCCCTTAAAATGAAATATTAGTGCTCACAGAAGGTGGTGAGATGCCAGATCCCCTGCCAAGAGCTATCAGAGAAACTCAGACTTGACCTCAGTGTCACCTTGCACCCTTTGCTGGCATCTCTGCTGGGTGGCTGGGTGGGCACTGGGGCCACCAGAAAGCTGCCATGTCCTCCTGGGCACTCAGTGCCCTCTGCAACAGAAACCACCATCACAAAAGGGAGCCTGGAGTAAAGAGCAGCCTCAGCTCTCTGACTGAGCTGGGAGGGAGCTCTGGGGACAGAGGGCAGAGTTTATTGCCTTAGCCCAGAGATCCTTCCAAGAAAAGAGCTGGATGTGCAGCCTGGGGGCACCTTTGCTGGTATCTCTTGATGGATGGAGACTCATTGCCAGGTGAGGGACTTGTCAAGATAGCTCCTGTCCTGCAGATAAGGATGAGAGGCCCTCCAGAGCATGCTTTAGAATCATAGAATGGTTTAGGTTGGAAATGTCTTTCAGATCACCAAGTCCCACCATTACTGCCTGCCCAGTCCCCACTGCCCCATGTCCCTCAGCACCATCTCCAGGGCTTTGAAACCCCTCCAGGGATGGGGACTCCTGCCCTGGGCAGCCTGGGCCAGGCCCTGACAGCCCTTTTCAGGAAAGAATTGTTCCCAAGATCCAATCTAAACCTCCCCTGGCACAACCTGAGGCCACGTCCTCTCACTTGTTATGTGGTAGAAAATACCAACCCCCAGCTGCTTCCAAAGCTGAGCACAGGGCTGTGGTTTCTCCAGGTACAGGCTCCTGGACTTGGACTAGAGGGTAAAGGTATGAAATCAAATGTCTTGTGACAGGCAGGGGCAGGTGAGAAGGATTTAATGGTCCTGTCTGGGCTTAAACTCTATAAATCTAAGAAATGAAAGAGAACAGCTGCTCTGGGTAGGAGCTGGTAATTTAAAGCTCAGTTATGTATTGTCAGCTGTAATTCCCAGGGGAGATGTCTGAGCCTTGCTGTTTGCCCTTGCTGCACATGAGAAGATAACACAGCTTTTAGCTGGAGCTGATTCAATCCAGCCAGCTCCACACAGCAGGAGATTGGAGGCTGGGGGAGAAAACCCTGGCTCAGGACAAGTGCAATGTGTCAAAATGCATGAAACTTCCCATGGGCTGGAAAGTTCTAGCAGAGCTCCCAAATATCCCCCTGTTTGGAATTAGCCCCTGGTGGTGTCACCCTGGGCAGTGCCCTGGGGATGTTTTCCACCATCAGATGCATCCTGAAATCCCAGCACACCAGGGAGAGCTGGGGCTCCCATCCCATCCCATCCCATCCCATCCCATCCCATCCCATCCCAGTGTGTTCACACCCCCTGGTGCACCCATGGGGTTGGGGGGGAGGGACACCCCAAGCACCCAGCTACTCACCTGGGCAGCAGCAGTAACAGCCCTGAAATAAAAACCTTCCCTGGGAGCCTGGCAATTTACAGAGCTTTCCCTCAGGGAAGAAATAATGCTGGGGGAGAATCTGTCTTCCTATAAAATCTCCTGCATGCAGGAAAAGTAGATTTTCTGTCAAAGAAGCATTTAAGTAGGCACTTTTCAACTACCTCTGCTTTTAATCTTACAAGATGTTAATATTGCTGTTCTTGGCCTGCTAATACCTTTCTGTCACAGAAAAACCTTCAGAATCTTTTACAGGCATCTTACTCTTCATCTTCCTGTCATATAGATAAGTAAAGCTGTTCTTATAAATAATGGTCTGGAGAAAAGGATAAACTTCTGAGGACAAAAAAAAGATTAAAGAAGATAGAATTAGGGCTGGGTTTAATTGTCTTTAAGACAATTTTTTTTTTAGTCATCTCTGTTGCAAGGTACAAGGGGTTGCTCCAGATCCCTGGAGTTTCACTGGTGCCTGCAGGTTGGCTGGGATTTGGCACCTGGGGCTAATGAAGCTGGGTCTGAAGGTGGCAGAGCTGACAGGGAGGGCTCCCTGCCTTAGCTCCCTCGCCTTAATGAGCTTTACCACCTGGCAGGGAGCTAATTTCAGAGGTGTTAATGGTTTCTGGGGAGGGATGGGGATGAACATCACCCTCCTGGAGCCACAGCCCCAGCTCCCAGGGCTGGGAACCAAGCTGTGCAGAAGGAGAGGACACTGGGGGGCTCCTGGGGATGGGACAGGAATGGTTCCCAGCACAGAACTGCTGGGGATGGGACAGGAACACTTCCCAGTACAGAACTGCCTGGGATGGGACAGGAATGGTTCCCAGCACAGAACTGCCTGGGATGGGACAGGAACACTTCCCAGTACAGAACTGCCTGGAATGGGACAGGAATGGTTCCCAGCACAGAACTGCTGCATTGGCTACTGAGCTAATTGCTCTGAATGTAAAATACACAACACTGCCAAATAGGGGTTCTTTGGAATAATATCTTTCAAGTGTTTTTGCAGCCATGCTGGCAGGTTTTGGGAAGCTGGGAAGGTACTTGAGGAGCATTCGTGCCTTGCTCTGCCTCCCCCTGCCAGGAATTTCATTCTCAGGCTGTCAGTGTGTTTTCCTACTGCTGTTGGTGTATTAGAGCACAAGTCTGTCCCAGAGAGGATCAGGAATGTGACATTCAGTGGCTGGAGATTTCAGGAGGTTCCTTGCTCATTCATTTTTGTGTGAGATCTGCTCCCCCCCCAGCCAGCTGTCCCTTGTCCCCAGAGCCCCAGCACATGGCCAGGGAAAGGGGGACAGTGGGTTTGCCACGGGCCATTCTTCACAAAAATCACTCTCAGGATGTTCTGGGGAGCTGCAAATACATGGTTTGGTTCTTTGTTCCTGGGAACTGAACATGCACAAGGAGCCTGGCATGGGAAGCAGGAGAGAACCATGCTTTGTCCTTTTTACGTCCTTCAGTCTCATTTTTTTTCTCCAAAATGTCTCAAAGGGAACAGCAGGCAGTTCTGCAATTGTTCCACTCCTCTAAGAACTTGGGGAAAATTGCAGCAGGCTCAGCTTGTCTGCATTTAACTGCTCTGCCCTGCTCCTCTCCCTGGCAGCCTGAGCCATCACCCTCGTGTCAATGTGCTAATTGCATTCCCAGGCTGATTGCAAGTGTCCTTTTACTGAAGAGTGAAGCAAAACAATAACAAATTATTAAGCAGGGAGGCTCTACAGCAGGATTTGCCTTAAGCTTTTCTCCCTGTTTATTCATCACCTTCCTGGTCACTCTCTTGCTGCCACAGGTCCATCCGCAGAGCTCTTCCCCAAGCCCTGCCTGGATTGACCTCTCTAAGTAAATCTCCCCTGATTTTCAGAGAATTAGCAAATTACAGACTGGTTTGGATGGGAGGGGACCTTAATGATCATGTGGTTCCAGCCCCTTGCCATGGGCAGGGACACCTCCCAGCAGCCCAGGCTGCTCCAAGCCCCATCCAACCTGCCCTTCAGCACTGCCAGGGATGGGGCAGCCACAGCTTCTCTGGGCAGCCTGGGCCAGGCTCTCACCACCCTCATAGCAAAATTTCTTCCTCAGATCTGACCTCATTCTCCCCTTTTTCAGCTTGAAACCAACCCCTCTCATCCCATCCCTCCCTGCCCATGTCCCAAGCCCCTCCCCAGCTTTCCTGGAGCCCCTTCAGGCACTGGAAGGTGCTCTAAGGTCTCCCTGGAGCCTTCTCTTCTCCAGGCTGAACAACCTTTCTCCTGCTGGGATATGGTTTGGTGCTGGATTTGGTAGAGTAGGGTTAATGGTTTGACTAGATGATCTTAAAGGTTTTTTCTGAACTAAGTGATTCTATGATGATTCTATGATCTTAGAAGAAACTGCTTCCCCAAAGGGCTGTCAGGGCCTGGCCCAGGCTGCCCAGGGCAGGGGGGAGTCCCCATCCCTGGAGGGGTTTCCAAGCCTTGGAGTTGGTGCTGAGGGACACAGGGCAGTGGTGGCCTTGGCAGGGCTGGGGGAAGGGTTGGACTTGGTGACCTTAAAGGTCTTTTCCAAGCAGAATGATTCTGTGATTCTTTTTTCCAAACTGGGGAGTTTATTGCAAGCTCTAATTGCTAACGAAGCAGCTAACAAGACACAGGGTTTGCTCCCCCCATCCAGCCCAGGCTGGCTCCAGCTTCCCCTGGGTCCAGGAAGCAGTGGTGCCCTTCCTGGCACCTCCACTGAGAGACCTGGCTCTGGCAGCAAAGGTGACCTCATTCACCTCTTCAGACAGCCCCAGATCCCATGTCAAGCTTGAAGTGTCTCTGACGGACCAACCTCCCCCGGCTGAGCCCGATCTGCCAGGGCACGGGAGGAGGCACCTACCCCTGGCTGGGGGCTGCTGAAGTTTTAAAACTTATTTTATGTTGAAATTTTCAGTTCTGCTGCAGCCCTGGGAGTGCCTGGTGGCTTAAGGACCCAGCACCCCCAGCTCAGAGCCTCCCCTTCCCTCTCCAGACCTGCACACTTGCATTAGCACTCGGTATGAACGAGCCGGGCGCCTGAACCCAGGGAGTGAGGAGGTTTGCTTTCATTATTCCTGCTTGCAATCTTATCTGTACTAAGGGGAAAAAAATGTAATTACTTCTCTAATGTCTTAGCCCTTTTCAGGGAGCTTTTTGTTTCCTTTCACCGTTCTGCAGCCCTTGAGCATCACTGCAGGGGGGGTCTGTGCTTTGGGGTTTGTTAAGAGACACAAATCCAGCTACTCAGACACCACCAAACTGCACTTCCTGTGGCAGGTTCAGAAAACAGTCATTAGGGAAAAAAAATATTTGCATCTCAGGGTAAAGTAACAGCAAATGTCCCTGTTTGTCACTATCACACGTTGAGCCTCACTCCTCTAGTGCTCTTTGCCCAACTGGAAAACAAACAATCAGGCACCTCTCCAGTCTCCCCAGCAAGGGGAGGAGTGTTAACATTTATGACACGACAGAAAACATCATTAGTGTGACCTTTTTGAGATGTTTTAAAAGAAACACATATAGTGCAGAACCTGGCAGGCTTTTCTCTCAGAAACACTCAACTGGCAGCTCTGCTCTCTGTGTCTCCCAGGGAAGCCAGATGCTGCCTTCAGCTGGTGACAGCAGCAGGGAAAAAACCACGCCCCCAGCATCTCTGGGCATCTTCATCTGTGCTCAGAGGATGCAGCAGCTGAGGCTGGACCTGGAAAACAACTACAGGGCTTTAAAAGGTTTTTGTTGTTTGGGTTTGTTTTTCCCACAGTGTGTCCCAAACAGTTTTTATGTGATAAGAAGTATGTGAAAGAGATTTATTTTCTTCAAAACAAAGTGAAACTGGAGATCAGAAGGGTGAAAAGTGGCTGGCACCATGTCCAGTACATTGCAAGAAGGAAGAAGGGGATGAGGAGGGCAGCAAAACCTTCAGATATTTTCTTCAGAGCTTCTGGCAATTCTGAGTTTCTTCCTGTAGCCTGTGAGTCCTCCAAGGGGGCCTGAACTCCCTGAAAGCATCTTTATTGGACTGACCTATTTTTATACGTTCAGACCTTTGACCCACCATTTTCATTTTACTTCTAGAAGGTGAAACTCATAACCTAAGAGCTCCTAAAGAGGAACAAGTCCTGCTGCAGCCACGGCAGGGCTGCCTGCAGGAGGAGGGGGCAGCATGGCCATCACGTCAAGGTGCAGACGTGCTGCTGTGGTCAAGGGCAGCAGCTGGAAGCTGGTGGGGTGGGCAGCCCTCTCCAGCAGGTTGCAGCACCTCAGTGGTGGAGACAACCCTGTTTAGGGGTCCCAGCATGCCTGAGGGTCCCAGCACACCCAAGGTCCCCACCACCCATCCCAACCCCAGCGAGGGCTTCCCAGCTGAGCCTCCTGCTGCCGGCACATCCCAGCCCGTCCCGGCTCCAGAGGGAACCCTGGCTCTGCAAATCCACCCACAAACAAGCATTTCAATTACCACTGTAATTTTATTTTTATTTTATTTTTTTGCACATCAAAAAACCATCAAAAGAGCAACCAGTTGCATCCTGAGGGCGAAGCTGATCTGTGGTTGTCTCAGTCCCTCCAGCTCTGGGCTCGTAGGCAGCTCAGGAACAGCCTGATGGATCTCAGTAGGGTTGTTAATCACTGTCAACAGCTTGTTTCATGCAAAACCACGGTGCTCTTGGATGCACCGTGTAATTCCTGACTGCATGTATTGCCCCCCTGCTGCTCATGCCTAGATTTATGACAACTCTAATTTCTGTTGGGTTCAAAGAGCTTTTTGATCACATTTTTGCCTCGGCTGCGTGACACAGCCAGACTGCAGCAGGGGAAAGAGGAAAATCAAATCTGTTGTAGTGATTGTCTCCTGTGAAACAGCCCAGTTATCTCACAGAAGCACATTTTAACATATATGAAATTGGACATTTCTCATAGCCCTGCAAAGATGTGGGTTTGGCAGACAAACTCTGTCAAATGCCTCTGCTGGAACAGTTAAGGACTTGGGCCAAATCTTGTACAGGTGGGGTTTGTTGATAGTAACAGACTGTTGGTGTTGGGTCCTGCATCCTGGTGGGGGCACCAGTATGTGTGACACCTCATGCTTATTTTTTATTTCAGGGTAAATACCAAAACGAGATCCTGCAATTCTGTTTATTTGATAGGGAAACAGAGAAGTGCAAGGGCAACAACTGAATAGTTGTTAACTCACTAGAGAAAAGCTAATACAGCCGCGCCCAAATCAGGGTCATTTTGTACCAATTCCTCAGAAAAACTTGATTAAATTGATATGTGTTCCAGGTGAAAGACAAACAGCACCTGGGGACCTGGTTCTTTAAGTGGGATTCTTAGGGATCACTTGAGGGGAGGGTCCCTGTCCCTTCTGCTGCCCCACAGACCAGCTCCTCCTGCCCCCCTGTCCCTGGCTCTGCCAGCACAGGACCCCCCACCCCAGCTGGCTGTGCTGCCAGAAGGTATTAAATCATTTAACTTGCCCTCCCTCCAGAGACCCTGCTTCCTGGCTCTTTCATACCCAGAATCTCTCTTTCTCCTTGGGCCAAAACTGAGTATTATGAAACTGCTTTTTTTTTTTTCAGCAGGCAAACCCAACAGGTAGGGGTATATACCAACAGGTATGCACAGCCACAGGAGGCTCCTGCTGGCATCTCTCAGGCCTCGGAGCAGGACATCAACATGCCTTTGTAACTCAGGGGTGGGAGGGCTCCCTCCCAGCAGATCTCAGAGGAGTCTGTCAAAATTAAACCTACAGAACACTTGATGTTGCAAATACCTCCCTGCAATCAGGCCCTTAGGAGAAGGAAGGTGAAGTGTTAAGTTTGAACAGTGGGATGGGGGATGGCACAGGCAGCATTTTTCAACCATCAGAAATTTCCCATGGAAAAATGACTGGCATGTTATATATTACAACTCCTCCCTGGCTCTGCCAGCACAGGACCCCCCACCCCAGCTGGCTGTGCTGCCAGAAGGTATTAAATCATTTAACTTGCCCTCCCTCCAGAGACCCTGCTTCCTGGCTCTTTCATACCCAGAATCTCTCTTTCTCCTTGGGCCAAAACTGAGTATTATGAAACTGCTTTTTTTTTTTTCAGCAGGCAAACCCAACAGGTAGGGGTATATACCAACAGGTATGCACAGCCACAGGAGGCTCCTGCTGGCATCTCTCAGGCCTCGGAGCAGGACATCAACATGCCTTTGTAACTCAGGGGTGGGAGGGCTCCCTCCCAGCAGATCTCAGAGGAGTCTGTCAAAATTAAACCTACAGAACACTTGATGTTGCAAATACCTCCCTGCAATCAGGCCCTTAGGAGAAGGAAGGTGAAGTGTTAAGTTTGAACAGTGGGATGGGGGATGGCACAGGCAGCATTTTTCAACCATCAGAAATTTCCCATGGAAAAATGACTGGCATGTTATATATTACAACTCCTTTTTCATTTCAGATTGTATTTTATGATCGGAGTGAACAACTGCAGCTTAGCTAGTTTGGTAACTCCAATAATGACCCCATTGCTTCAGGATCACACAAAGCCCATCAGTTCAGCTCTTGGCACAATTTCCCATTCTGCTCTGAGTGCACAGCAGCAAGGGGCTGGAACAGGGACATGGGGAGTCACAAAGAAGAGGCAAAATTGGGAATGCATATTCTGAGCTGTGTTTCCAGGAGCCTTGGTTACCTGCAAAGCCACACAGCTGAGATTGATGAGAAACATCATAATTGCTAGAGTGATTAAAACATCTTCCATGGTGGCCTGTTGAACCTGGGGAAAGGGTGTGCTAATGCAGATTCATTCCCCTGACATTATAAAATGCAGGGAGTGCAACCCTGCCCCCCAGCAGCTCCTGTCTGCACTCAGCTGGTACCTTGCACCTTTGGAGTCATGGGTTTGCTGTGCCCTCTCCTGAGGACTGTCATGGGCAGCCCTGGGATGGAGGAGAGAGCAAGAGGTGTTTTATCAGGGCATGGCCATGCTCTGCAGCAGGTTTTCTTCCAATCTTTGAAGCATTTTGAATTTTGTAGCTCCATGAAATCTGCCTGATGAAAGTGTAGGGTCTGGCTCTTGGTAACACTGAAGGGAAACAACTGCATTTCTTTCTTTCATCTTTATGTCTTCTGCAAAAGTCCTGGGCATCTTCTGCTGCTGTTAATATTCATAGCCCTGTGCTTTCCTCTGATGGAAAGATGTCTCACTGAAGTATGAGCCCTTGGCAAAATAGAGTTGGAATACGTAAAAAATAAATAAATCTGGCTCCTAATTCTTCTTGTGTGTTTCTCATTCAGCTCTAGCAACTGGAGCCTGACACATTTTGCATTTCACATGTATAGCTGACCTTCTTTTCCTCAAGTTTTTATCCCACCTCAAGTCACTTCTCTGCATCCCAAGTGGCAGATCCTTTGGGTTGGTGAGGCCATCAGTGCCCATGCCCAGCCTGCTGCAGGGACCTCCCTGCACAGCAGCACCTTCTGTTCTGCTCCAGCACAGAGAAGAACTGTCTCTGTGGGCAGCTGGGGAGCACCAGGGCTGGGCCAGGCTGCTCCCAGGTGCTGGTGACCCTGGAGCTGCACCTTCCCTGCCAGGGCTGAGGGTCTTCTTGCTTCTGCTTCATTGGGGCTGCAGCATCACCTGAGTTCACCTTGCCCTGCAACCCCTCCCAGCCTCAGTACTGCTGAACTCATCTCTCACTCCCCTTCAGCCCACCCACCCTCCCTTTCATACCTTGTAGCCTCTCTCCACCCCTGGAAATTCTCCTCTTTGGACACTGTGCACACACTTGACAGAAGGCTTGATGGAAGATGCAGGGTCCTCTCACAAGCTCCTTCTCAAGGAGCACACCTGCAAAGCTCTCTCTCTTCTCCTCCTGCCTTTTGCTCCTGGGAACACTGCTGAATGAGGACCCTGCTTCACAGGGACTCAAATGCAAGATCCAGCCCCACACTGGTAACAACAGGACAGCACGTGCCAGAAAAAGTGGTACCCATGGCCCTCAAGTGACACTAATACCTCACCCTATGGGTAGTTAACCACAGAATACAACAGTCAAACTTTTCTTACTAGAAGATAATCTTACCTACCTTGCCTGGCCTTTCCCTTTCCCAGCTCTAAGGATGCTCTCACTGAGGGTTGGTGCCTGTGTCAATCAGTTTCCTTTCCTGCACAGCAGGCTGAAGTGTTCCAAGATTTCAGAGGAAGTTCTTTTTATTGGATCCAGAGACTCTGACTGTGGATTTCAACTGGGATATCACCCACGTTGTATTCAGGTAGTTCATGTCTGCCATGCTGAAACATCCTTTTTTAAGAATCAGACAAATGGTTTAAATACATCACTTTTCTTAACAAGTTTTCCCTGTTGAAATGTATTTTTTTTCCCCCTTTCCCAGTTTTTCCCAGGTATGTCCTGGTGTGCTACAGCCAAAACACAAGCTTCTAACAGCTGCTGCTGTTCATAAAGTGCTCTGCAGGTCTGTGGCAGAGGCCAGGGAGGTTTTCACCATTTCTGGTGGCTATAATGTGAGATTTACCCTCCCACTGCAGAACACAAAGGGAAAGGTCACAGAAGGACTGGGGGCACCTGCCAATGCAGTGGATTATTCCTGCTCTTCCTGGGGTGCATCTTCATATCAATCTAAAGATAATACGGAGGGAATTGTCTGGAAGAATAGACTCATCTTCTCACAGGCTTCCTTAAGCACAACTATTTAATGAAAACAGAGAAAATGTTGCATTTGTTACTGTTCTATCAGTGAGGAGCTAAATGGCACACCCACTGGGGAATGGTGGCTGTGCTGGTTCTCAGGACTCTGTTATTAAACATGCAAAGGGAAGCTATTAGTATTAGATTGATTTAGTATTAAATTGTCTGTTCAAGAAACTGTTGGAAAGTCCATGAGGTCAGACAGTCACTAACAGGCAGTTCAGAGACAACTGGGTAAGTGAGGTGTGAAAGGCTGCAATGCCCAGGTCAGGTGCCTCAGAGATTGGATTTTTCTGCCCAGTAGAAGTCTTAATGACTACTTAAATTATCTGACACATTATAGCACATTGGTTCAATAAGTCCAAGGAAGATAGAAATTGCTATTTTCCAGGGTAAATAATTTGAAAATAAGTGGAATTGTTAATCATTGACTAATTCAAAAAGGTTTCCACTGATGCTCTCACAGTTCAGCACAACTAAACCAGGCACCGAAACCTCATTGAGCTACAAGCACTTAATTGGAGTATATTTTGGTAACTTTGCTTTTTCCTCTCTGGTAACCAGACCGTGATGGATATAAATGAGGTTTGGAGCTGAAGCTGGTGACAGGATTAATTGCAAGTGATTCATTCAGCACAGGGCAGCCTCTGGGCAGGCTGTTCAGAGTGGACGTGGCTGCAGCCCACCCTACCTCACCCTGCAGTGGAACTAATCTTTGCTGAAGGCATGGCTGCAGTGGTAATGGTCCTCTGTGACAGGGTGTGGGGGCTCCTGCTCTGGGCAGCAGGGAGGGCCAAGGAAGGGGATTCTGACCCTCTGCTCTGCTCTGCTGAGCCCCCCCTGCAGTGGGGTGTCCAGCTCTGGGCTCCCCGGGAGAGGAAAAACATGGAGCTGTTAGAGTCAGTCCAGAGGAGACTCAGACTAGTCCAGGAGATTCAGACTAGATATTGGGAAGAAATTGTTTACAGTGAGCATGGTGAAACAGGTTGCCCCGAGAAGTGGCAGAAACCCCATCTCTGGAAACATTCAAGACCAAGCTGGACAGGGCTCTGAGCAACCTGACCTGATTGAGGATGTCTCTCCCCGTGGCAGGGGGTTGGACAACATGAGCCAATGATTCTAGATCACCTGAATTACCACACAGGTTGCTGCTCCTGCAGCACTGGAGCCTGTCTCAGTGCTTGCTGGGTTTTCTCAGCCTTCCCAGGATAAAATGTTTCCCTTACCATGGTGATGGACAGTTGCATCATGATAAGGCTAAGGTCCTTGGAAATACTGAGGTGGCTGATTTTAAGGTGATTTCAGCCAGCATTAGGCACCAAAGAGCTTCTGAGGAACTTGGCCTAAGTGGTTGCCCCAGGAGCCCATGCAGGATCCCATTCCATTCCCTTTCCTGGGTGCAGAGAGAGGGGCCCTGCATCTGTACCAGAGGTGTGGCCCCCCCAGAACTGGGATCTGAGAGCTGTTAAGGTTCTCCATGGCCTGAGTGACTGTGCATAGTTTGTAGCTGGTAGTTTCCCAGAACAGTCTCTATAGGCATATAAAGAGCAGCTCAGTGAGTCTTTTGTTAATAACACAGCTTTATTTTTAACTCCTTTTCCAAGGCAGTAGCATAAAGACGGACAGTGATAGGAGTGAGGAACACATCCAACAAGCCCTTGAAATCCAGGGGCTGACAGCAGTGCAGCCACCAGCCCAGGGACCCTCCAGCCTCCCCTGAGAGCTGCCCTGGGGTAACTTCTGCTGCAGTGACCTTGTTCTGCATGGAAATGCCTGGTTCTCACTGGAGTGAGCAGGCACAAAGCAGCACCAGCTGACATCATTCATCTGGCCTTTCCAAATGTCTCTGGCCAAGTCCCAGCACACAGAGCAGCAATAAATGGCCACTGGACTGTGGCAAAAGGTTTTGAGTGGGGGTCCAGGGGCTGCCAGTGGGCACTGCCTGTGCCTGCCATGCTCATTAATGGCCTGGGGAGGGGGGTGATCACTGATGTGCTGCATCTGCAAAGGAGAGAGTTATTTAGATCAGCCAAAGCTGCAATTCTCCAGCCTAGAGGGACCCTGAAGAAGCAAGGTGATCTACAAGATGACAGCAAATAAAAGTCAACGTTGTGAAATGCAACGGATGCAGGACAAAACAATGTGGAAATCTCACGTGTCTGGAAGGAACAGCAGCAATCTGAGTAGCAAAGGTACTGATTGGAAGGGGCCACTGGAGGACATCCTGCCTAAGCCTCACCTTGCAGCACCCGAGCAGATCCACTGTGGCTCTGCCTGGATGATGGGTTTGGCAGGGTGGTGACTCCAGCACTTTGGGTGCTCCATCCCCAGCTGCTTCCCCAGGCATCCTGTAGGAAGTGGCAGAGTCACCATCCC
>NW_009953801.1:1079424-1100313 GCF_000747805.2 Chaetura pelagica
TTTGTAACTCAGGGGTGGGAGGGCTCCCTCCCAGCAGATCTCAGAGGAGTCTGTCAAAATTAAACCTACAGAACACTTGATGTTGCAAATACCTCCCTGCAATCAGGCCCTTAGGAGAAGGAAGGTGAAGTGTTAAGTTTGAACAGTGGGATGGGGGATGGCACAGGCAGCATTTTTCAACCATCAGAAATTTCCCATGGAAAAATGACTGGCATGTTATATATTACAACTCCTTTTTCATTTCAGATTGTATTTTATGATCGGAGTGAACAACTGCAGCTTAGCTAGTTTGGTAACTCCAATAATGACCCCATTGCTTCAGGATCACACAAAGCCCATCAGTTCAGCTCTTGGCACAATTTCCCATTCTGCTCTGAGTGCACAGCAGCAAGGGGCTGGAACAGGGACATGGGGAGTCACAAAGAAGAGGCAAAATTGGGAATGCATATTCTGAGCTGTGTTTCCAGGAGCCTTGGTTACCTGCAAAGCCACACAGCTGAGATTGATGAGAAACATCATAATTGCTAGAGTGATTAAAACATCTTCCATGGTGGCCTGTTGAACCTGGGGAAAGGGTGTGCTAATGCAGATTCATTCCCCTGACATTATAAAATGCAGGGAGTGCAACCCTGCCCCCCAGCAGCTCCTGTCTGCACTCAGCTGGTACCTTGCACCTTTGGAGTCATGGGTTTGCTGTGCCCTCTCCTGAGGACTGTCATGGGCAGCCCTGGGATGGAGGAGAGAGCAAGAGGTGTTTTATCAGGGCATGGCCATGCTCTGCAGCAGGTTTTCTTCCAATCTTTGAAGCATTTTGAATTTTGTAGCTCCATGAAATCTGCCTGATGAAAGTGTAGGGTCTGGCTCTTGGTAACACTGAAGGGAAACAACTGCATTTCTTTCTTTCATCTTTATGTCTTCTGCAAAAGTCCTGGGCATCTTCTGCTGCTGTTAATATTCATAGCCCTGTGCTTTCCTCTGATGGAAAGATGTCTCACTGAAGTATGAGCCCTTGGCAAAATAGAGTTGGAATACGTAAAAAATAAATAAATCTGGCTCCTAATTCTTCTTGTGTGTTTCTCATTCAGCTCTAGCAACTGGAGCCTGACACATTTTGCATTTCACATGTATAGCTGACCTTCTTTTCCTCAAGTTTTTATCCCACCTCAAGTCACTTCTCTGCATCCCAAGTGGCAGATCCTTTGGGTTGGTGAGGCCATCAGTGCCCATGCCCAGCCTGCTGCAGGGACCTCCCTGCACAGCAGCACCTTCTGTTCTGCTCCAGCACAGAGAAGAACTGTCTCTGTGGGCAGCTGGGGAGCACCAGGGCTGGGCCAGGCTGCTCCCAGGTGCTGGTGACCCTGGAGCTGCACCTTCCCTGCCAGGGCTGAGGGTCTTCTTGCTTCTGCTTCATTGGGGCTGCAGCATCACCTGAGTTCACCTTGCCCTGCAACCCCTCCCAGCCTCAGTACTGCTGAACTCATCTCTCACTCCCCTTCAGCCCACCCACCCTCCCTTTCATACCTTGTAGCCTCTCTCCACCCCTGGAAATTCTCCTCTTTGGACACTGTGCACACACTTGACAGAAGGCTTGATGGAAGATGCAGGGTCCTCTCACAAGCTCCTTCTCAAGGAGCACACCTGCAAAGCTCTCTCTCTTCTCCTCCTGCCTTTTGCTCCTGGGAACACTGCTGAATGAGGACCCTGCTTCACAGGGACTCAAATGCAAGATCCAGCCCCACACTGGTAACAACAGGACAGCACGTGCCAGAAAAAGTGGTACCCATGGCCCTCAAGTGACACTAATACCTCACCCTATGGGTAGTTAACCACAGAATACAACAGTCAAACTTTTCTTACTAGAAGATAATCTTACCTACCTTGCCTGGCCTTTCCCTTTCCCAGCTCTAAGGATGCTCTCACTGAGGGTTGGTGCCTGTGTCAATCAGTTTCCTTTCCTGCACAGCAGGCTGAAGTGTTCCAAGATTTCAGAGGAAGTTCTTTTTATTGGATCCAGAGACTCTGACTGTGGATTTCAACTGGGATATCACCCACGTTGTATTCAGGTAGTTCATGTCTGCCATGCTGAAACATCCTTTTTTAAGAATCAGACAAATGGTTTAAATACATCACTTTTCTTAACAAGTTTTCCCTGTTGAAATGTATTTTTTTTCCCCCTTTCCCAGTTTTTCCCAGGTATGTCCTGGTGTGCTACAGCCAAAACACAAGCTTCTAACAGCTGCTGCTGTTCATAAAGTGCTCTGCAGGTCTGTGGCAGAGGCCAGGGAGGTTTTCACCATTTCTGGTGGCTATAATGTGAGATTTACCCTCCCACTGCAGAACACAAAGGGAAAGGTCACAGAAGGACTGGGGGCACCTGCCAATGCAGTGGATTATTCCTGCTCTTCCTGGGGTGCATCTTCATATCAATCTAAAGATAATACGGAGGGAATTGTCTGGAAGAATAGACTCATCTTCTCACAGGCTTCCTTAAGCACAACTATTTAATGAAAACAGAGAAAATGTTGCATTTGTTACTGTTCTATCAGTGAGGAGCTAAATGGCACACCCACTGGGGAATGGTGGCTGTGCTGGTTCTCAGGACTCTGTTATTAAACATGCAAAGGGAAGCTATTAGTATTAGATTGATTTAGTATTAAATTGTCTGTTCAAGAAACTGTTGGAAAGTCCATGAGGTCAGACAGTCACTAACAGGCAGTTCAGAGACAACTGGGTAAGTGAGGTGTGAAAGGCTGCAATGCCCAGGTCAGGTGCCTCAGAGATTGGATTTTTCTGCCCAGTAGAAGTCTTAATGACTACTTAAATTATCTGACACATTATAGCACATTGGTTCAATAAGTCCAAGGAAGATAGAAATTGCTATTTTCCAGGGTAAATAATTTGAAAATAAGTGGAATTGTTAATCATTGACTAATTCAAAAAGGTTTCCACTGATGCTCTCACAGTTCAGCACAACTAAACCAGGCACTGAAACCTCATTGAGCTACAAGCACTTAATTGGAGTATATTTTGGTAACTTTGCTTTTTCCTCTCTGGTAACCAGACCGTGATGGATATAAATGAGGTTTGGAGCTGAAGCTGGTGACAGGATTAATTGCAAGTGATTCATTCAGCACAGGGCAGCCTCTGGGCAGGCTGTTCAGAGTGGACGTGGCTGCAGCCCACCCTACCTCACCCTGCAGCCCTGGGTCACCTGCAGAGCATCTGCCTTGGCTCCCCATCCCCTCCTGCCATGTCCCAGCACCAGTGCCCCTGCTCCCAGCCCTGCTGGGGACTGCTGGGGAGGCCAGGGGCTTGTATGAGTCCTTGCCCTCTGCCAGGTGAAGGTAGGGGCAGTGTGAGGCTGCACAGCTTCTGGAAAGGCTGGTGGAACTAGTCTTTGCTGAAGGCATGGCTGCAGTGGTAATGGTCCTCTGTGACAGGGTGTGGGGGCTCCTGCTCTGGGCAGCAGGGAGGGCCAAGGAAGGGGATTCTGACCCTCTGCTCTGCTCTGCTGAGCCCCCCCTGCAGTGGGGTGTCCAGCTCTGGGCTCCCCGGGAGAGGAAAAACATGGAGCTGTTAGAGTCAGTCCAGAGGAGACTCAGACTAGTCCAGGAGATTCAGACTAGATATTGGGAAGAAATTGTTTACAGTGAGCATGGTGAAACAGGTTGCCCCGAGAAGTGGCAGAAACCCCATCTCTGGAAACATTCAAGACCAAGCTGGACAGGGCTCTGAGCAACCTGACCTGATTGAGGATGTCTCTCCCCGTGGCAGGGGGTTGGACAACATGAGCCAATGATTCTAGATCACCTGAATTACCACACAGGTTGCTGCTCCTGCAGCACTGGAGCCTGTCTCAGTGCTTGCTGGGTTTTCTCAGCCTTCCCAGGATAAAATGTTTCCCTTACCATGGTGATGGACAGTTGCATCATGATAAGGCTAAGGTCCTTGGAAATACTGAGGTGGCTGATTTTAAGGTGATTTCAGCCAGCATTAGGCACCAAAGAGCTTCTGAGGAACTTGGCCTAAGTGGTTGCCCCAGGAGCCCATGCAGGATCCCATTCCATTCCCTTTCCTGGGTGCAGAGAGAGGGGCCCTGCATCTGTACCAGAGGTGTGGCCCCCCCAGAACTGGGATCTGAGAGCTGTTAAGGTTCTCCATGGCCTGAGTGACTGTGCATAGTTTGTAGCTGGTAGTTTCCCAGAACAGTCTCTATAGGCATATAAAGAGCAGCTCAGTGAGTCTTTTGTTAATAACACAGCTTTATTTTTAACTCCTTTTCCAAGGCAGTAGCATAAAGACGGACAGTGATAGGAGTGAGGAACACATCCAACAAGCCCTTGAAATCCAGGGGCTGACAGCAGTGCAGCCACCAGCCCAGGGACCCTCCAGCCTCCCCTGAGAGCTGCCCTGGGGTAACTTCTGCTGCAGTGACCTTGTTCTGCATGGAAATGCCTGGTTCTCACTGGAGTGAGCAGGCACAAAGCAGCACCAGCTGACATCATTCATCTGGCCTTTCCAAATGTCTCTGGCCAAGTCCCAGCACACAGAGCAGCAATAAATGGCCACTGGACTGTGGCAAAAGGTTTTGAGTGGGGGTCCAGGGGCTGCCAGTGGGCACTGCCTGTGCCTGCCATGCTCATTAATGGCCTGGGGAGGGGGGTGATCACTGATGTGCTGCATCTGCAGAGGAGAGAGTTATTTAGATCAGCCAAAGCTGCAATTCTCCAGCCTAGAGGGACCCTGAAGAAGCAAGGTGATCTACAAGATGACAGCAAATAAAAGTCAACGTTGTGAAATGCAACGGATGCAGGACAAAACAATGTGGAAATCTCACGTGTCTGGAAGGAACAGCAGCAATCTGAGTAGCAAAGGTACTGATTGGAAGGGGCCACTGGAGGACATCCTGCCTAAGCCTCACCTTGCAGCACCCGAGCAGATCCACTGTGGCTCTGCCTGGATGATGGGTTTGGCAGGGTGGTGACTCCAGCACTTTGGGTGCTCCATCCCCAGCTGCTTCCCCAGGCATCCTGTAGGAAGTGGCAGAGTCACCATCCCAGGAGAGGTTTAGAAGTTGTGTAGGTGTAGTGCTGAGGATCAGGGTTTAGTGGTGGGCTTGGCAGTGCTGGGCTGATGGTTGACTCAATGATCTTTCACAATGGTTCTGTGATGTCCAGTGATAGGACAAGGGGCAATGGGTGCAAACTGGAGCATAGGTGGGTCTGTGCAAACATCAGAAATAACTTCTTTCCTGTGAGAGTGACAGAGCCTTGGGACAGGCTGCCCAGAGAGGCTTCTGTCCTGACCCTGCCAAGGAGGGTCTGGCTTTCCACCTGCCCTTCAAGTGGTGGGAGGCTGCCAGTAGATGCCCAGGCCCCTCACTGGAGATTGCATACTCTAGTTTCTAGTTCCCTGGCCATCTGGGTAGCTGATGACTGACATTTCTGCAGCTTTTCCACATCCTCTTTCTTTTGATAGCAAAACAACTTGCCAGACCTGGTCAAATGTCATTTAAAAATTGGGGGAAAATCAACCTTTCTTTCCTACATCTTATAAGGTCTTTTCACTGGAAACTATTTGACACAAGTAACGTTGTTCACTCATCAGTGTTTCTAAAATGCCTGCCCAGAGTCACCCAGGCCATGCCTGTCTGTGGCCCTGGGCAGGGAAGGATGAGGTGCCTAAACACTTGAAGAATTCTGTGTGTTGCCCAAAGTCAGTCACTCCTTTTGCCTTTGGGAATTACCCACGTCCTGCTGCAAACCAGCAACCTCAGCAGCAATGGTGCTGCTCTGTCCCACCCCACCACTCGTGTCCAGCAGGACCTGACCTCCCCACACCTCATAGCACCATCGAATCCCAGACTGGTTTGGGTGGGAAGGGACCTTAAAGACCATCCAGTCCCACCCCCTGCATGGGCAGGGACACCTCCCACCAGCCCAGGTTGCTCCAAGCCCCATCCAACCTGCCCTTCAACACTGCCAGGGATGGGGCAGCCACAGCTTCCCTGGGCAACCTGGCCCAGGCTCTCACCACCCTCACACCAAAGAATTTCTTTGTCAGATCTCACCTTTATCTCTCCTCTTTCAGCTTAAAACCATTTCCCCTCATCCCACCACCCCATGCCCTGGTAAAAAGTCCCTCCCCAACTTTCCTGCTGCCCCTTCAGGCACTGGAAAGGGTCACTTGGCAGCTCCTTTGGCTGCCAAGGAGCTGAGGGCCTGTGCCCGGGGTGACACAGTTGTTCAGAAGTTACTGTGCCTGGTTTTTGGGCTGTGAGGGAGTTCTGCACCAGCTGGGAAGGTGATCAGACAGCAGGCTCAGCCTGCTGCACATTGACTTTGCTGTATTGCAAGCACTATTTTTGTGTTCTTCACTGTCAAACAAACAAAACCTACAATACGAATTAAGGGGGAGTGTCCAATAAGTCCCTTGATTATAAAATAACTGGATTCTACAGGGCAGAAAAATTATGGGTGGCAATTAATTTGAGCTGCTAATAGCTACAACCATGAGTATTGTGGTGGAAGTCCAGCTACAGCACCTGCCCTGGGAATGACATCCTACATTCCTGTGCCAGCTTTTATTCTGAAAATATTGCCTCTGTTTGTGATGGGAAGCAGCAACTTGTAAACCCTGCAACAACCCTCCAGCACCAGAACTTCCTGCTCTCCTCAGCACCAGATGAGTCACCCTCCTTATCTGGCATTGCAGTGTTATCAGAGTGGATCTCATGATATGACTATAATGCATGTAAGGCTCAGAAAGGAAACACTATATACATTTTTAATACGATTTTCTATTCAATGCTGATGTTTTTTAGTGCACAGAAGCAAATTATGTTGACTAGTTTATGCCAGGGTGCACAGTATGAATTGCCTTATCTCCATCCTCCAAAACTCAGTGTATGAGAAAACACTTACTAAATTATTTTATTAATATGTGCCATGTACATACTATGTGAAGGCTGCATATAGCATGTAATTGTCTATTCTTCTCTTGGAATTTACATGTTATTCTGCTGATTACCAAATAAGACAAGATTCTCACAGAAATTACTAACTTTCCCTCGTGTGGTTCTTCAAACAGAGGTGAACTACCAGTCCCTAACTCATCATGTGTCTATAAAGGTGAAATAAGCTCCAGAAAGGTGATTTTCTTTTTTTTTGTCCCCCAAAACACTGGCCCAGTGAACAGGGTTCACTGAAATAATTTTTTACATTCACTAATACTTCTTCTTCACCTTTTTCTATTTTGGAATTGACTTGGAAATTGCAGGATTTTAATGCCCAGGATAGGAAGGGTTTGCTGGCGAGACCTAGAGTTCACTTTGTGGGAAGAGCTTCCCCTCCCCAGCCCACCTGTGCAGTTTTGCTCTCCCCGTGGGCTGTAGAAGACATCACTGCATCCATCCATCCATCCATCCATCCATCCATCCATCCATCCATCCATCCATCCATCCACCATCCCCTGGGGAGCTTTACCAGCCCACTGGGACGATGTAACCTTGAGGCATTGAACATGATGTCCTGAAGTGCATCATGATAATGGAAGTGAATCCCAGCACCACCCCAGCACCATCCCAGCACCATCCCAGTACCATCCCAGCAGCAGACCCAAGCTCAGTGGTGTGTCATGGAGCAGAGCTGGAAGGCAATTAGCAGCCCAGCACTCAGATGCAGTTGGTTTTGTCTGACCCTGGAACAGCAGATACAGCAGAAAGGGAAAGGACAGTGACAGTGACATTCTTCTTTTTGTCTCCCTGAGAGTGTTGCCCTTCTGCTGGCTCATCAGCTGTGAGAACAAAGCCTGACAAAGAACTGCCTGGGTGTGGAGAGGTCTGGCCTGATGAGGAGGTTAATTAAGAGGATTCTCTCAACAGAGGAAACCAACAGTATTGGAACAGCAGGTGCAACAGACCTTGGGGAAAAGCAGAGAGAAACTCTCAGTTGGGCAATAATCCATGTCTGCTCCCAAACACTCTGGCAATGTTTATTCATCCCAACCTGAGCCAAAGCGTTGGCACTGGGAGGTGACAAATGGAGGGGAAAACAGGAGCCAAGGGTGGCTGGTGGGGAGGGGGCTGCTCTGTGAGGGCAGGAGGCTTCCCCAGAAGGATGAATCTGGGGAAAACAAGATTTATAAAAGCTCACAGGAGCAGGCTGAGGTTTCTGTAAGGAAGGGAGGAGGCATTTTTTCAGGGCTACCTTTTGGGCTGAGTGAACACATCCTGTGAGTTCATGTATTGCTGGTTTTTTTCAGAGGGCACCAACCATTTAAATCACCTGCTTTTGCAGGAGAAAAAAACCCAAAGGTTCGAAACGAGAGTTAGGCTTGTTGGGAAAGACCAGGGGAGAAATAGTCTAAAAAGGCAATAACGTGTTTTGCTCATCCAGAGAAAGGAGATGAGTGAAATCCATCTCTAACAGGACCCAGGCAGGAGGACGAGGTGTTTGCAGTAAATGTCCAGGGGGTAAAGCAGGGCAGGAGCTGAGTGAGGGCAGGGCAGGGTTCTACAAGCAGGACACAAGCTTTGCTGCACGTCAGACAGTGTCAGAGCACTGAAGATCAGCAAACAGCTGCAGTGGAAAAGACTGGGGTTGTTTCTGCAGCCACCTGGTCAAGCCACAGGCACCTGAGGCATCCTGTGCCCAGGAGGGCAGAGAGCACTGCCAGGCTGCAGCAGGTGGCTCTGGCCTCTTCAGCCTGCACCCTGTGTCCCCCAAAATCAAGGCTGGCACATTTCCCTTGGTTTTCATCTCACCCCTTCTCCAGCTCAGAGCAGAACTTGCTGGGGGAGAGTGCAGCTCATGAATATCTATGGTTGGTATTTACAGGGACAGTGCCTGGTTGTGGAAACACAAGAACATAAAGCAGTTTCAGAGGCTGCTTTCTTCTTAGACTAAATGCTGTTCCTTGGCAAGTTTCCTTCTATAAAACACTCACACAAGTAGTAATGTGAATAGCAAGGGTAAGGTCAGGCTGAGGGCTCCTGGGCACACAAAAAGATGAACACTTTGGGCAGGACACAGTGTCTCCCAAGACTGAGGGACAACAGGAAGGGCCTATCTGTCCTTGTCACAGAGGATTTCTCTAGAAAAGTGAGAAATCAACTGTTTGGTGTCACAAGGAACTAGCAAGGGAGATCTAAGGCAGTACAGCTCACAATCCAGATTTTAAAAAGGAAGTTGGCTTTGTTAAACTAATTTAATTCAGATTCTGAACACTAATCTGAGAAGAAAAGCTTTCCTTGGGAAAGATTTGTATGCCCAGCTCTTTCAGCAGCAGAATAAGAAGGCCTCTCTTTAGATTTTATGGTTGAAGCAGATTAGATGAGATTTAATATTCTTGATTTATTTGTTTACACATTTATTCATTTTTTAAACCTAAGGGTAAAAAACGTGGACAGATTTTAAGCTCTTTCATCTCCAGGAACAGTAATTTCATTTTAAACCCTGCTAATATAACACAAAGCAGCGGAACTTTGGTTCCCTATTCCATGTAAATAGCCTTCAATATTTATTGCATGGAGTTAAAAACCTGGGTCCTGCAGCTTTGCACAGAGCAGATCAGTCAATGACAAGGCCAGGAGCAACCTCTGCTTGATGCCAGCCATAAAGCTTCCCTGAGTTAATTTCTGTTGTAACTAGAGGATGTCTCCTAAGAAGACAGTCCAGTGTTGAGTTTTGGGCAACTGTTGGCATTGACTCTAAGCAGCATGGAGGGTTTAAGGTGACAGATGGATTCAAAAAGCCATAAATAAAAGAGGAGTCCTCTTCTGTTCCTCTTGAAGCTGAGGTGTCCACGTGCTGCCAGCAAACCCTCTTCAGCCCTGCCTTCCTCTGCTGGGTGCACGGAGCTCCTGCACGACCGCATGGCCCTGGGCACCCTCCCCGCTCTGTGGATGTCCTTCTTGAGCCACAGCCACAGAAGAGGACCCCGTGCCCTGCAGCAGTGAGGAGCACAGAAGCTTTCCTCCCAGCTCTCCTCTCATCTCTCTCTACACTCACAAAATTTGCATCAGCTTTTGGGGCCCAGGTGTTGGTTGGAAGTTGGTGCTGATGTTCACCTGCCATGGGCTCAGAGTCACACTGGGAACCATGGTGCTCACTGCAAAACCCTCCAGAAGTGCCCTTGGGCCTTAGTTCTTCAAAACGGGATGTTACAATTGGCTTTTATAGTTGATCTTACCTCTAGATTTGAGATTTGAATATTTCCAGGCTGACCAACAAGCTGAGGATTCAGTTGTCCCATCATCCCCATCTGCAGCCCCACAGTCCTTGTGCCACCTGCAGGCTTTATACAATGTGGGTTTCTGTTTCATCCCAGGCCACTGGTTGAAATGCCTCATCACCTGGGCTGGAGACCAGCTCCTCAGTGTCCTGCTAGCCATGCACCAGCACACAGACCCATGGGCCCAGTGCTGCTGAGCCCCATCAGCCTTAAGTCCAGATGAACCTTTGTTCTGCTGCTCTGCTGAAACCCTGAACTGCCTGAGCCAGGAAGGCAACATTTTCCTTCCTACAGCAAAACCCCACAGGTGGGTTTAACCTTTCCTGCAGGAACAGCCTCTGGTGCAGATAAGGAAGCCTCATGTTTCAACCTTGGCCCTTTGCATTTGACATCAAGAGCTGTGGGGAAGGACTGGAAGAGGTGAGGACTGAAGTCTGCAAGGAAGGCAGAACCACTGGGGGTTTGGGTTGTATTTCAGGAAAACAAGTTCCTTTTGCTGTGTGCAGGACTTGTGCATCTGTATGCAAAAGAAACAGCACTGATTAATGCCTAAATCATTGCAATAATAATTTCCATAATCTATTCATATGCTGTCTATATTAGGTATTTCTGACATTTGTAGGATAAACTTGTTGTAAGGATTTGTTGTAAGATAAAAATGTGTTGAAGCAAACACTTCTTCACTGCTTTTCCCATATAAAGTAGAACTCTCAGGGATCTCATGAACCTGCAGGCACTTTTTTTTCCAGCTCAGAACCTCAGAAAACTGAGATTAGTATTCAGGCAGCTGTACAGGCATCAGGGATTTAACCACCCAATTAATATAATCCCGAGACTGGCATTTCAAATACCATTTGCTTGATACTGCCAAAATGTAAATCTCTGCCTGAGGGTCGATGTTTTGTGATTTAATATGTGGTGTTACCTGGGTCTGCTTCTTCTACTGCCCAACAGCAAAACCAGTAGCTCCTTCTGCAGTGTGGGCTGAGGGTGGTGGTGGTGCTGGCCAAGGACCTTGCACCAGGCAGCCCCCAGTGCCACTGCCCTGCTGCTGGTGCCTGGGTGCTCATCACCCAGCCTGTGCAAGGGGTGAAGGTGGCACCCTTTGCTGCTTCAGCTGAGCTGCTGAACACAGTGTCCCACCAGGGAGATGGTCCCTGAGAAGCAGCAGGTGGTTTGCTCCCTTTCTCACAGTTTGGGAGTGATTGTTTCTGAACAGGATAGACAGGCTTGAGTAGGAAGTTCTCAGCAGGACCTGTAGCAATAGGACAAGGGGGGGATGGTTTTAAGCTGAAAGAGGGGAGATTCAGGCTAGATATCTGAAGAATGTTTATGATGAAGGTGGTGAGACACTGGCCCAAGTTTCCCAGAGAGGTGGTGGATGCCCCATCCCTGGAAACACTCCAGGTCAGGTTGGACAGGGCTCTGAGCAGCCTGGTCTGGTTGAAGATGTCCCTGCTCACTGCAGGGGTTGGACCAGATGGCCTGAAAGGTCCCTTCCCACCAAAACCATTCTGTGATTCTATGAACTTGTAGTGTCCAAGCAGAGGAGAAGAAGGGATGTTTCACATCTCACAGTCTGTGGGAAGATATTACAGACCAAGGAACGGGAAGAGAAATGGTTGGAGGGGCTGAGGTGTGGAGATGGCCTTTTGCTCTTGAGCAAGAGCTGGTGGGGGCTCTGAAGCCTCATTTATCTCTTCAGGCTGCCATCAATGTGCCATTTCTATTTACTTCCCCAACGTCAGGAGCCAGGACCAAGCCCTTGAGAAGGGCCAACCAGACAATTGTCCTGGGGACCATTAAATAAAATAATATTCCTTTTTAATTAGATTGCATCAGAGCTGTTTCCGTTACAGAAGAGATGATTCAGTTCAATTAGCTTTATTCTCAGATGTGGAGCATTCAAACATACTTTTTTTTTTCCTTTGTTAAATTAATTTAATTAGAAAACACTATTTTTATGGAACAGGATACTGTAGCTCCAAGAAATGAATTTTCATGGGCAGAGTACTTGGTAAAAAAGCAATGAAAGTAATTTTGATAAGTAATCCTCAGACCTAATATCTCTATTGTTGCTCATGCCCAGAGGTTATATTTTTAATTGCATGTAGAAAATATAACTTTATTAATTAGAAACTCTCTGTAAGAGACTGACTTTTTTTCCTTCTGCTTTTTGTTACACAGGGGCTGAAAAGAAAATGACTGTTCCTAGAGGCAGATGCATCTAATCTGCCTTTCTTTTTTTGGCTCTTAGGCTGACAACAACATCAGGAATAGAAAGACTTTTCTGACTTGCATTTTGTGGTTTTCTTGTTTGTTTGGGGTTTTGCTTTGGTTTGTGGCTTGTTGTTTTTTTTTTTAATAATTGAAGAAGTAGGTTGTTATCTTTTAACTGAAGGAAATTTGGGAAGTTTCTTGTTTGACCATTTCTCAGGGGAACATTTTCCCCCAAGTCTGCACTGGGAATCTCACTTGCCAATGAAACCAGGGTCTCCACTCATTTTTCTCTCATTTACCTCAGGTTTTTGTATCTTATTTCCTGCCAAGTCACACTGTTAATTTTCTGTTCTGCAAGATGCCTTCCATATGCAAAATCCTAACTTGGGGGTAAGGAAGGGATTTGTTGCAGGACATAAGAAAAAGGGGAATAGCAAGGTCAGACATGGCATTTTTTGTGCTTTCCTTCACCCTTATATTTGAAGTGAGAAAAAAAATCTATAGGTTTCAGATAGTTTCACTGGGAGGAAATTTGTCTCAGCTGTGCAGGACAATTTGATTTGACTCACAAATAAATAGACTAAGATGTTTCAAATGTTACTAGATTTCAAACTAAAAGTAAGATAAACTTCCCACAGTTTGGGTTCTGATCTCACAGGAGCTTTTCCTCAGCAGTTCCCCTCTCCCAGCTTGATTCCCACACCAGAAACATGCCTGGCCCTTGTTCTGGGAGGCTTTTTGAGGGATCATTTAGGTACTTTGGGTGCTGGAAGTCTGGGAAGACCAGAGCTGGGAGGGCTGGGGCTGTGCAGAATGGAAAGGGCTTCTGCAGATGGAGGTTTGGTGGCTCCAGGTCCTTGTCTGAAGCTCAGCCAAGTTCTAATGGAGGGTGAATAAGCCAGATTGGTTTCTGCTTGTCTCCAGCTGCTTTGCCTTTGTGTTTGCCAACAGGAGAGAGACGTGCTGCCAAAGCACAACAAGCTGCAGTGGTTTCACTTTTCCTAATAATGCCATAAAATTCATAGAATCATAGAATGGTTTGGGTTGGAAGGGACCTTAAAGACCATCCAGTCCCACCCCCTGCCTGGGCAGGGACACCTCCCACCAGCCCAGGCTGCTCCAAGCCCCATCCAACCTGCCCTTCAACACTGCCAGGGATGGGGCAGCCACAGCTTCCCTGGGCAGCCTGGGCCAGTGCCTTCCTGCCCTCATGGTGAAGAATTTCTTCCTGATGTCTGACCTAAATCTCCCCTCTTTCAGTTTAAAACCATCGCCCTTTGTCCTATTCCTGTCTTTGATGAAAAGCCCCTCCCCAGCTTTCCTGGAGCCCCTTCAGGCACTGGAAGCTGCTCTAAGGTCTCCCTGGAGCCTTCTCTTCTCCAGGCTGAACACCCCAACTCTCCCAGCCTGGCTCCAGAGCAGAGCTGCTCCAGCCCCCTGATCATCTTTTTGGCCCTTCCCTGGACCCTCTCCAACAACTCCACATCCTTCTCCCATCTCACTATGTGCACCTTAATTTTTGTATTTATGTTTCTCAACCAAGAATCCAGACAAATCTTCTTTGATTTGACAGCAAAACAAAACCCAGGTTTCAGAGGGGAGAAAACACCAGCAACCAAAAAAAGCAAAAGTAGAATATGTGGCACCATGCAAATCCAGAGCTGGACAAGGAGAACAGGGGTGAGAGCAGCTCTGTGTGTCCCTGGCATGGGATGGGCAGTGAGGTGAGGCAGGATGAGGAGGGACTCTCTGAACAAATGGCTGCTCTTCACCAAAGACAAAACATATTGGGATAGAGAGAGGTTGGAAGCCCTAAATGAGCACTCACACTCCCTGTATGGAAAGAAACAGGATGATTTATTCATGCCTTACTGTGATAATTAAATGCTTTCTATTCCATCAGTAACTGGGGAGGATGTTAAAGAGCAAATGCCAGCCATTTCTGAACCAGCAGGACCACACAGTTTGCATCTTAGATCATTTAGAAATGGCCAGGAATCTCCAGGAGGTGCTAACCTTGTGGGTTTGTTTGTCTGTTCTTTTTAACAAATCATGAAACATTGGGAAAAGCCTGTGGGAGCAGATAAGTAACATCATGCCAGTATTTACAAAAGGCAATGGGGTTCCTGAAGTGCCAAAGAGACTGATGTGAGTGATGGGGAGGGATGGTGGCAAGGCTGGGACCAGACTGCCCAGGGTATGATCAGATGATGTCCTGGATTTCATTATCTAACCCTATTTGCCCTTCCCCATGTCCTCTTCCCAGCACTCACTCCTAGGCTGCTGGGGCTCCCCTGGCTGCTCCTCAGCCCCATCCCAGCCTTGGCCAGGAGCCCCCACAGCTCAGCAGCCCCCAGAGCACAGCATCCCTGGATCACTGCACCCCCAGAGCACAGCATCCCTGGATCACAGCATCCCCTGGAGCACAGCATTCCCAGGATTGAGCCAGGCAGGGTGCATGGACACATCCTCCTCCTGCTGCTCCAGGAGCCCCAGGAAAGGGGACACAGCACTAACATTCATGTTCCAGCACCTGGCAGAGGAGAATATTTGAGGCCCATCTATGTGAGTGCTGAGCAGTGGGAAGCAGATGCAGTTTCTGCTTTCTGCTTGAATTAACAGAGCTGGTCCTGCAAAAAAACCTTCTCCCCTTGTCCTCTCCCTCCCTGCCCTTGTCCCAAGTCCCTCCCCAGCTTTCCTGGAGCCCCTTCAGGCACTGGAAGCTGCTCTCAGGTCTCCCTGGAGCCTTCTCTTCTCCAGGCTGAACACCCCAACTCTCCCAGCCTGGCTCCAGAGCTGCTCCAGCCCTCCCATCATCTCCGTGGCCTCCTCTGGACTCTCCAACAGCTCCATGTCCTTCCTACATGTAGATATATTAAATTCCATGCCTCCTCCTCCAGCTGCCCATGCAGCAAACCCTGGCAGAGGGAAGGGTGAGGGCTGCTGCTAAAGGTGAAGCTGTATGAGCATTACAGACTTTCAGTAATTGAATGCCTAGTATCTTATTTTTAATTAACTCACTGTTTTATATAAAGCTTCACTTAGTTGTAGCAAACCAGCAGCAACAAAGGCCCTTATGTGACCCCTGTGTCCCACAGCTCACCCTACAGCCATGGGAGGGTTTTCCTGGGAATCTCTCTGCCTTTTGGTGGTGGAACTTTGGAAAATGAAGAGCAGGTGAATGGAAATGAGCTCCAGGTGTCCCCACGGGGCACAGCTGGGACACGGGCAGGGGCTGCCAGGTGGGGGTTTAGGCTGCAATAGGTGCAGCTCAGGGGCCTTTTCCCTGAGCCTGGGGAGCTGACCTCACCCCAGCTGTGCACTGTTGGTGGGTGTTCCTGTGCAGGTAAGGGAGCCCAGGGAGCTGCTTGAAGCAGGGGGGCTCAGGAGACTTATCCTCTGCCCAATCTCTGACCCCCACCTCCAGGGCCAGACTGGTGGTGATAACACAAGTGAGAAACACTCCTGTCCTTTCCCAGATGCTCCTTTCCTCCTTTCTTTTCTACAATACCAACCCAGCTCTGAAGTCTTCCAAGAACAGCACGGTGGGGAGAAAAATCTCTAGTGTTTTGTGGTGGGGGTGTGGGCTTGGGGGAGGGAGGGGAGGGAGAGAAAACTCTGACAATAGGCAAAGATTTCCAAATAATATCCTTTCACGCTTGGTTGGAGTGAGACTCCAGTCTTGGTTATTACACATAATGATGTAACTGTAATTGCTTCTCTGTACAATGGTATTAAATTAAATTCACAAAATGTCAAGGTCCTTTGCATTTAAGTACAATTCAGCAAAGGGGTTTAATGGCTATTACTTTCAGCTCTTTAAATGCTTTAAATGGGCTGATGTCAGTTGTTTGTCCAACTTGTGTTGGGAGGTGTCAAGTCAACCAAGCAGCTCACTGGGGTGCCAGGGGATGTCACCTGTGGAGTCAGGGAGCTGCAGGGAAACAGCCTCTGCCATGAATGTCCCACCTTTCCCCAGCCTGCTCGAGACAGGTGTGACAAGGAGGGGGTGTGGCAATACATGAATTTAGGTAATGCCTTTAGGTGAAGTGCTCAGCACTGCTTCCCAGGCTGATCAGAGGAATGTGGCCAGGGCTGGCATGTCAGGCTCCTTCTCGTGACCTTCAAACCAAGGAGGGAGGGTGGCTTTGTTCAGAGCCATGGCTGGTGGCTCCAGGGCTGTGGGTAGGTCAGGGATGGTTGGGACCCGGTGCCCTGAAACAGCACAGGTGAGCTTAGGGGGCACCTTTAAAATGAGATTTCCCTGCAGTCAACCCAAATGGAGACTTTGCTTTCCTGTTGTTGCAGGTTACTGCAAGCAGTGCAGCAGGCAAGGCAGGTGAGAATAATCCCCATGAAACACAATCTTCTTTTTTTTAAGTCTATAAGATGTGTAAATGAGTTAGAAAAGTCATCTCTTTCCTGTGCAAACAGTCATGCAAACATGGTAGATGACTCCAGTGGCTCCACAGACCTGTGCATGCAGATGGGCAGCAAAGTCTTTTCAGTGTCTGTTATCAGAGCTGACTTTTACCAGGGCCTGCAGTGACTGGAGAAGGGGCAAATGTTCTAAGCTGAAAAGGGTAGATTTAGACTGGAAGAAATTCTTTGCTGTGAGGGAGGTGAGAGCCTGGCCCAGGCTGCCCAGGGAAGCTGTGGCTGCCCCATCCCTGGGGGTGTTGAAGGGCAGGTTGGATGGGGCTTGGAGCAGCCTGGGCTGGTGGGAGGTGTCCCTGCCTGTGCAGGGGGTTGGATCTAGATGGGCTTTACAGTCTCTTTCAATCCAAATAATGTCATGATTCTCTCCACTCTGTGCAAGGGCCTGTGAGCCCGTGGGTGCAGGTGGAGCCCAAGCCAGCTGGCCATGCAGGACGTGCACAAGGTTTTGGTGGTGGGTGCAGGTGGCAGCAGGGCAGGGGAGGCTGTTCAACAAGCTCTGCCTGCTGCTGCCTGCCCTCCCTCACTCCTGATTAAGTCTTCAGGCATAAAGCGATGCGAGGTGAGGCAGCACAGTCCCTTGAAATTACTTTCCCATTAAATACCTTGTCATAAATGAAAGGGAGGGTGGTTCATTCAAAGCAAAGGTGAATGAGACAAATTTGCTGTAAGTCCCTCCTGAGCTGCCCCTTTGCTGGAATCTGGAGCCTGCAGCAGCCCCTCGTGTACCCTGGGGCACTGGAGGCTTTTGATCTGGCAGGTCAGGGCTGCTCTCCCTCTGAGCTGATGCTACAATGAACTGGTTCATCTTCCTCCCTGGGAACACACATCCCACTGAACTGGCCTCCCACAAGAACTCCCACTATTGATCTGATTTATGAATGAGGTCCTTGATTAAATTACCATTAATGGATTCTGCATGTGAAGCAGAGGGAAATGCCAGGAGGGTGATTAGAGTGGGGAGTTTCTGAATTATTGAACAATTCCCCTTGTGCTTGTAGCCAACACTGGGAGCTGGAGCTGGGCCCCCAGGGCCAGGGAGCTGGGAATTCCCCCTGGCACCACAAGTGGAGCCCTTGGGATGGAGCATCAGCATGTGCAGGGCAGCATCCTCGGGGAGCTTCCTGGGTGGAAGGGCCAGGGTCTGAGCCCACCACTGGGGATGGGCTTTCCCTGCCAGAGGGAACCATTTCATCACCAGAAGGTTTGTCAGGCACCCAGGGTGCTGCCCCACAGGCCTGGCCCAGGCTGCCCAGGGTGGGGGGGGGAGTCCCCATCCCTGGAGGGGTTTCAAAGCCCTGGAGATGGTGCAGTGGTGGCCTTGGAGGAGGTGCAGGCAGCTCATGTGCTGGGATGGACACTGGGGACCACAGGGGCTGTTCCCCTCCTCTCCTTGCTATTCCCCACCATGGGGCACAGCAAACAGTCCTGTGTGCTTGATCTCCTCTCCTGCACAGTCTGTGTCCACACCAGCCCAGGCCACCACCCCTGGCTGCTCTACAAAGCCCTGCCTTGCCCCCCTGTGCTGGCACCACCCTGCTGCTGGCTGCAAAATGATGGGGAAAGGAAACTGGGTTGCCTTCCTCTTCAATAAATGATTCTGTACTCCATGCATAACTTCACACAACTCTTCTGTCACACCTAAGGGTGCCAGACAACTCAGGCAGCTTCTCCATGAGCCTTCATTCCCAGTTCTTTTCATAAATGGGAGAGAACCTGGGGCATGGGAAGGGTCCAGCACCTTGGGATATGGCTCAATACTTGGGCAGCCTCTGCCTGACCCTGGCAGGTTCCTCTGAGGTACCAAACCTGCTGTTGCTACATTAGTCCATTTGCCACCAGAGTGTTATACACTGCATTTAAATACAGTTTTCTGCCATTTTGAATAAAAAGCACAGGGTACAGAAAGCACATGTCCACACTGCTAGAGGAGGGGCTGGAAGGGGGGTTGAGCATGGGATGTTATTTGTAAGGTCATGGCTGTAGGGGACATCTCTACACCTTATCTGATTCCTGTGGTGCAGATAATGGTTGGCTGATCCTTTACAGTGATTGGAAAAGGCAGGTGGGCAGCTTGGGTCAAGACTCTGCAGTTTTGGGCTCAGATTCTGACTTGCTAAGTGACTCTGGGCCAAGGATTTAATTTCCCTGTGCATATATTTTCTGTCTGTAAAGAGGCTGTAGTCTCTTTAACTGGTGGTGGTGACTTCTGCAAGCAAATGAGGCTGAATAAAGATGAAACACCCCAACACTCCAGTGTTAGGGAGATGTGTGGTGTCCAAACCCTAGAAATATTTAAATGCAGTATCTATGGGCACAGGCACAAACAGGTAACAGTTGGTGCTGTGCACACACAGTGTAACCCTGAAGGATTGGTTTTGGCAGGTTTCATAGAATCACAGAACCATAGAATCATCTTGGTTGGAAGGGACCTTAAAGATCATCAAGTCCATCCATAACCTAAATCCCCCCACCAGGACCTGATTCACCCCTTCAGTGCTTCAATCACATCACTAAGCACTGTATCTATATTTTTTTAAACACTTCTGGAGATGGTGACTCAACCACCTCTCTGGGCAGCCTGTTCCACTGTCCAACCACTCTTTCAGTGTAGAAATTCTTCCTAATATCCAATCTGAACCTCCCCTGGTGCAGCTTCAGGCCAATCTCTCTCATCCTGTCATTACTCACTTGAGAGAACAGCCCAACTCCCTCCTCCCAGGCAGTTGTAGAGAGAAATGAAGTCTCTCCTCAGCCTCTCCCCATAGGACTTAGGATCACAGTGAAGACAAGTGAAGAGCTTGAGGGCAGGTCTCAGGTCAAGGGTATGTGTAGGGCTAAGTGTCCAGAGGATCCCAGTGCTCGGGGTGGTGTTGGGCTGCTTTGAGCATGCAGAAGGAGCTGGAAGAAACCCTTGTCCTTAGGGGAAGCTGCAGAGTCTTAGCCCTGAGGACAGTATTTGAGGAGCATTTTGCTTGCTCTGCTCGTGGGTCAGACCATCAGGCAGTGCCAGCTGTGCACAGCTGCCTCCTGCCCCAGCTGGCCCTCCTCAGGGGCAACACACCCTCTGGGCAGGTCTGAGCAGTGCCTGTGGGATGTGTGTGTGGATACACAGCACAGGCTCACACTGCCATGCTGGCCCTTTCCAGCCTGAGCTGTTCCAGCCCTGGGTTGCAGACCCTTCCTCCTCCCCTGCTCCAGACACACCAAACACTGGCCATGCTGACTTGTGTGGCTGCAGCAGGGAAGTTACTGAAGGGATGGTTTGGGTTGGAAGGGACCTTAAAGATCATCTAAAATCTCAGTGATGGGATGAACAGCAAACAGGCAAACCAAAAGCCAGGGTGCTTCAGCCAGGGGGCTGCCCCACAGGACAGAGCCCTGCCCAGGAGAAGGGGCTGCACGGGCTCTTCTCTTCCCTTGGCAGCAGAGGAGAATGGGCTTTTTTCTCTTGGCTTGTTACAGAAAGAGATTAAATACACCAGTAATCAGAGAATGCAGTGGAAGCAATTGTAAGCTGGAAAATAAGACAGAAAAGAAAATAAAAAAAGAGAGAGATGATGTGAATAATAGATGAAAAAACCACAAACAGCTAAGTAGGCAGCAAATTGGGAGAGAATGATATCATTTGAAATCAGGAGAGTAAGAAAAGTTCAGGCAATTGGCATAAAGGTTCCTGTTAGATTTTTATGCTCCTTTCAGCCCCCCCAAAGCCATGAAATGTTCCACCAAGGGAAGCCCTGGGGTAGAGAGAGTTTCTAGAGACCTCCCAAACTCGAGTTGCAGCCCAGGGGTCGTTACTGAAACCTCCAATTGTTTATTCCTAATCAGGGCTGTTACTTACATTTGTAAAACATTATCACCTCTAGAAGTGCTTTTTGAAAAGAAATGTTATCACACTTGGATTTGAAAAGTTGTGCATATTTAGGATAAACAAAAGGTAGCATAGGAGAGAAGAAGCTGATTCAGTTTCTCTTCATACTTGATGCCTTAATGACC